>NC_142614.1:21023863-21331590 GCF_059453375.1 Lepisosteus platostomus
TAATTATCAAGACAGCATTTCAGCTCCCTCTTCTGGGCAGCCTGAGTAATTTTGTTCACCATTTGTGCAACTTGTTCCTTTTTGTTTTATTTTCATTTTTTTTATGAGCAGACTGGTGGAGAAAAAATAAGATTAAGATGTTAATTAAGATTAAGTGTATGTGAAATAATACGTGAATCCCAAGTTTACTTAGCACAGCTGAGGAGATAATTAAAATCAAGTGGCTAAATAATTAGGTATAAGTAATAAGTAACCAAGGACTGAGACTGGGCAGCCTTCTGTTATATAATGGTTAGCAACTTATGAGCAACTGTGAGTTTGTTCCTCACCATAAAGATGAATAGAAAGTCATGCTACAATCAAAGATTTCAGAGGTCCTCAAAAATAGTTGATGTTCATCAGTTTGTAGAGAATTAAAATACATTTCTAAAAATGTGGGTCTCCATCCATCTACTTTCTACAAATGGGAAATAGTCAAAACCATGATCACTCTGTCCTGGACACAGATGTGCTGCCAAGATCTGCCCAGGAGCAACCTGGAATATCATCCAGGATAATCAGTAACCCAGACTAACATCCAAGAATCAATGTTTCTGCCTCAACTATCGGAAAAAGAAAAGAATGTGAATATTTTTCAGGAAAGGATACCCAGGAAAAAAAAAACTCCATCTGAAACCTAGAGGGTTTTCAAACTTTTTCTTAGCACAGCATTGTTTTTGTAGATGCTTTAAAGCACTAGAGCAGTACTCCTGAGAGTAGGATAATGCTAAACCCTTTGGCAGGGTTAGATGGATAAAATGTTGAATAACAATGATGGATAGGTCAGAAAAGGGGAAGGACATAGGACCTGAGCAAATTAGCTGAATAAATTAACATTGGTGTGGATTAGTGGTTAGGGCTCTGGACTAGTGGGTCATGCATTTAAACACTGCTCTTGTTCCTTTGAATATAGGTACTGCACTTCATTCAACTTGCTTGCCTCAATCCCATGCTGATAAATCGTTCTTCAGGTCATTTTTGTAATTTGTTCCTAGGTGGCTTACATGACAGAATAAAAGAGACTTTTTTAAGGTTTTAAGGTTGTCAGAGTTTATCCTAAGCTACCATTTTGTTGATACCATTTTAAGCATCCATTTTGTTGAAGATGATACGTTAGCTTCTTTCAAGAAACAGCTGGATGGGATTCTTTGATCAATTAACTTCTGACTACCAAGCAGGCTGGGCTGGTGGAATAGCCTCCTCGTATTTGTAACCTTTTTTTGTGAGACAAAAAAATGTATTATAGGAGTTATTACAGATTTTCAATTCATTTACATACAATAAAAATACATAAATTCAGAATTTGTATGAATTACATACAAAAACCAAAATGCATAAACTACTGTAAACAACATATCAACACATCAGTTCTCATTAGTTTTATATAATTAGCAGCTTCAAGGTTTCTTTTTTAATTAAAAATCACCCTGCAACTCACAACTGGCAACCCACTGAAGCTAAGCAGGTGTGAGCCTGGTCAGTACCTGGATGGGAGACCTCCTGGGAAAAACTAAGGTTGCTGCTGGAAGAGGTGTTAGTGGGGCCAGCAGGGGGCGCTCACCCTGTGGTCCACGTGGGTCCTAATGCCCCAGTATAGTGATGGGGACACTATACTGTAAACAGGTGCCGTCCTTCGGATGAGACGTAAAACCGAGGTCCTGACTGTCTGTGGTCATTAAAAATCCCAGGGCGTTTCTCGAAAAGAGTAGGGGTATAACCCCGACGTCCTGGCCAAATTTCCCATTGGCCCTAACCAATCATGGCCTCCTAATAATCCCCATCTATGAATTGGCTTCATTACTCTGCTCTCCTCCCCACTGATAGCTGATGTGTGGTGAGCGTTCTGGCGCACTATGGCTGCCGTCGCATCATCCAGGTGGATGCTGCACATTGGTGGTGGTGGAGGGGAGACCCCATTACCTGTAAAGCGCTTTGAGTGGAGTGTCCAGAAAAGCGCTATATAAGTGTAAGCAATTATTATTATTATTATTATTATTATTAATTTATCCCTCAAAATAATTTTAACTAGTGACTTTTCAGACTGTAAACATTCAGCTATTCAATTAAAACGTATTTGAACCTTTTCAGGTTAAAAGGTCCAGAAAAAAAGGTTTTGATATTTGGAAAAATGTAAATCCTCCTTTGTTTGCCCTTTGGACAAGGACACTATTAGATAATCTTAGTCTGGAGATGTCCACGTTAAAAAAAAAGGTAAAAGTATAACCTTTCATGTGTCCTTAAGGATTTGAGGTGATGGCCAATATCCATCCATTATCAGAAAGGTGCTTATTCCTGCTAAGAATTGCAGCAATCTAGAGCAGTTTAATGGTGTGCAGGATAGAAGTTAGTCTTTAATGGGTTGAGCAAGGACTGAGAAAAGGGGCTTGTTAAGGATGAATACATGAACTTTAGAGAAGAGAAAAAGCCAAGAAAGAGTATTGTCTTTGAAAAGGTGTTAAGAAGAGATTGCTTTTTAACCGGGGAAGTAACACATACCCTAATTAAGTGCTAATTAAGTCCAAATGTTTGAATGTTTTTCCAAAAAGCAGAGAGATATTGAAGATAAAGGAAGGCATGTACAGTAGATGAAGTTGCCCAGCAGAAATAAGTGTGATGTGATCCCTAGCACAAGAGTATGTTAGGGATTAAGGAATTAGGAGCCAAGTCTGAGTCAGAGGGGTGGCTGAAAGAAGAGGAGGGAAAGTGGAAGCTGAGCAAGAGCCCCATCTACTACTCCACAGTCCAGTCTGTTGCAGTAGGGAGTTATATATAGGAAGTGAAGAATCAGATGGGATTTTAGAGGGAGCAGTAAGAAAGAAGATTTTGAATGTCAGATTTCTCAATTGCAGAAAATTTAAGAAAAAAGAAAAGAAAACAAAAGAAGTTAGGGATGCTAGTTGAGGAGAGACGACAGTGAGGGTTATCAGAAGAGTGGTGACAGAGGATAGGACTGCACAAATATTTTGTTTTATATTGTGAAGGCATATATTATATATTTTAATGCATGCCATGTAGAATATGTAGATATAGCATTTTTCTTCTATTTTTTTTATTTTTTACAACTACAAAGTCTGAGGACCAGTGATTTGAAAAAGATCTGTACAGAGACTGTGGAGACAGATACTGCTGCCTATTCAACCAGCAGATGTCACTAGTGCAACACAGATTATAATAAAAGGAAATTGCTCATTTGATTAAGTAGCAAAATAGTTTTATAAGGAGAAAATAAATACATGTTATTAAATTAAGAGGGTAGTTTGAGAAATTCCTTGGCGACAGATCTTAAATTCTCAGTCTCAGGTCTCAGGTCTTGGAAATAGCTGAGATTGTGCTGATTGAAGCACAATGTAAATTTATTTCTAAAGTACCAAAAAGCCTTCTGAGGAGAAATGAAGTTCATTTAGACTTTAAATAATGTAGATGGCTGTAGTTATTTCTCTTTAATATTGGTATAACTTGTTAAATACGTAGGCACACATTCATGTGTAATTTTCAAAGCATTAAAACTAAAGGCGTTTTCAAGTTACACCTTCTTTGATAAACTTGAGCATCTGTTTCAGGCAATTGCTTTGAAAAATGGATTGTGCAAAAGCTATACAAGCTTGGATGAATAGAAAAGAAGCATTTAAGTTAAGTAAGTAATGCAGTTTTTCCATCTACTCAGCAAGAGTTCCAGCCAACCACATTTGCCACACAGAGTCAGTTTGTTCAGTTGTTTTCAGCATGTAAATGCTCTCATTAATTAGACAGTAAGAGTGAAAACATAAAAAACTGCTGTCTGAGCCTTAAGAAAAAATATAGCAATCAAAATAAACACAGAAATAAATTCTAAAAAAATATTGATATCTTAAAGGTTAATATTTAGGAGTGAATGAGATTAAAACAAGGCATAGGTCTATCTACAGTATATATAAAAAACTGTCACTAGGTTACTTTTAACAATGTAAAATGTATTTCATTCAAAGTCTGGTTAAATGTTGTACAGTAAATTCTTACAATGTTCCCATTTATAATGTTCACAATATAAATAACTTTTATAATATAATAATATTATAACCCACACAGCCTCTTTAAAATCTGAAAGTTCCAGAATGATTTGTTTTGTGTCTGTTTTCACTCTGTGTGGAGTTTATGTTGGAATAGTAGCTAATAACAGAATATGAGCCAATGGGAAATCCCCAGAAATATACTGTACCAATACAAATGCATAAACTGTATGTGTGTGCACACAGTGTTTCTATTTACAAATGCTCATGTAAAAATTAAGAATCTATGTGAATAAAAGGCAAACAAACAAAAACATTTTCTTAAATCATGGTTTTAATAAAAGCACAAGGCTTTCAGCTTATAGAGAAAAAAACACACAAGATTCCCACTAAGATATGCAATATCTGTAATTATTTCAATAACACCTCTTGCAGTCTTCCAAAAAGCACAAGGTTCATCACTCAGTTACAAAATGAATTCGACCTGTGAATAAATTGCCACAGCAAAATGAACCCTATTAAACATAAACACCTACCACCAGTATCATTATGTTTTCATTTTTCTCATTTAACTTTGTAAACCTAATACATGTAAGAATAAACATAAATAGTTCGATCCATCTTCAGTAATGCAATGCATGCAACTCGCTGCAAGTTTGAAAAGTATTTGAGACTGTCTAAAAAACAAACTTGTGTCGAGTTCTTCAAACCCAGTAAGAATAAAAGTTAATCTAAAAAAAGAGTCCCAGACTCATAAGAATACAACTTTCTAGTGTTTGGGAAAGACTTTATAAAATCTCTTAATAAAATATAGTCAAGGCAAATTTAAATATGCATAAATAGCTAGAAAATTCTGTCATCTTAATCCAAATGCACATCGATAACACAATAAAAAGAATATTATATGTAATTAAAGGTCCATAAATCCCCTTTTTTCTTTTCTCATTTGTTACTAAGGCAAAATTTTCAGTCATTCAAAATCAAAAGCAATGACTGCTTTAAAACACCTTAGAATACACATAAATAGAAAAAAATAAATTCCAAATCTGCTCCCAAAAAGCAGAAAAAACCTGTTTAATTTAATTTACAAATTTCAACATCTTTGGATGATTTGCTGTTATAAAAAGGGGAACTATTCCATTCATGAAAAAGACATCATCATTAAATATTTTCACATTACTGTACATATTTGTGCAAATAGGATAAAATGATCAATATGCACCCTTATAAAACTACTAAATGACCAGCACACTTTTGTAATGTACCCGCTCCAGAACTCCATATTTTTTTCCTTCAACAGAAATAAAATGTTTTGCTGCAGGATAAAATATACAATACAAATAATTCCAGTTTCATGAAAAAAGTTTTGTATGTTAAACTGCCTGCTTCCGGGACATTAATTAAAATTTCCACCCTGAATCAATTTCTGCATGATATCATTTAATTCCAGAAGCCTTTGTGCTGCTGTTTTTTTTTCTGAGTTAGTGTTTGGATTTAGACATTGCTAGCCCCCTCAGCATTTTAATTACTTTCACCCAGTCTCCAGTAGCTTCTTGTTTTGTTGGGTTTGTATTATCTATTGTGGGAGGATTGCATTTTTGTCATCCATTGACTGAACTGCATTGAAATGTTCTTAAGAAGGTTAAACACCAAAATGAAACTTCCCAAATGTGAATTTTAACTGATATAATCCTTCTACCTGCTCATTTAACTCTCGTACTAATTTTACCCTTTCTCAGATTTGAATTTTTTCTGACTACATTTCCTTACTTTACAATAAAGTAGCAAATGTATACAGGAGGTAGTGCTACTATTGAAAACTTTGAGAACTGTGAGCTTAATGTAAAACTACAGTAGGATGGCTTCTCAATGACACATGGTGCAAAACTGATGTGTACTTCTATGTTGATTTTCAGAATGCATAGTGAAAGCAACAATTCTCTCAACTGCAGTTGGGTTTGTATTCTAAAGGGTTGGAGTAAAGGTCTTGGTTATACTTAATTTGTTGAGGAGTTTCAAACTGCACATCCAGTATTTTACTGTGCATTTCAGATTTTATTTTTATATTTTTTTAATATATAAGTGAATATATATATATATAAATAAAAGCATCACAATAAAATAAGTATTCTAGCAATAGGATATCAGAGGGGAAAAAGATAATTTGCCCAGTGATATTTTGAACTGGCTGATAACACCCAAATGCAGTTTGTCACTGCATGATAAATCATATCTGATTGGTATGTGATTTATATAAAAATGAACTGCTGTCTGCTGGCAAACTCGAGGGGCTTTAGTATGCTCCAGGTTTTAATATAAAAAGATGCAACCCACACTTAAGTGTTTATCATCATTTAGAACTAACACTATTACAGTGTTTCTTGTTTTCCAGTACATAACCTATTGCTATCTTCTTTATTTGTACCCTATTTTAAAATACAGAGTTGTTATACAGAAGTTCAGGAGGAGGTTAAATTGCAATCTCACATTACCCTCTTCTATACAGTAATAAAACCTGCACCTTTTAATGTGCTTCTCCCTCCACCCCATCTTCACACATACAGCTGCCTCCCCGGTTCATTCCTCCAAAATGAGAGGGGATTAGGCAGCCTTGACCTTATGGGCAGGGCTGTTAATTCCTTAATCAGGTGAGTCAATGCCAAACACTAAAGTATTAAGTATTCTATCCCTTTATATTTGTTGTCTCAATGTGTTATTTAGAATTTGACCTCTACATCCAGAAATTGGTATATGTAATTGAAATGGGGAAATTGTACTTAGTTAAATGTGATAGTCTTAATAGAATGCTTTACCAACATCTACTTACTAGCATGTCTGTGAAATATAAGAGGGTGGATTAAATCTAAGTATGTATAACCTGTATGTATAGAGATTTCATCCAATTTTTAGAGACATTTATTAGGTATACATATTCTTTAATGATACCAATAAAAGCAAAAGCTAAAAGTGTTGCTAAAAACAAAGTTGTACTCTTTTTCTGAAGGATTCAGCTTTGTACATCATTAAAAGGTTTTCTTTATAAAAAGATTAACAAAATCCCAAGAAGAAAATGTCATTATTTTTTAGTCCTTTACAATACATATATTACAAGTGTGACAAACAGGATGAAAGCTAAATTCATCATATTCAACAAAAAAGAATGTCCATTAACAAGACTTTTAACCTTTTGAACTACAGCATCTTGTCTTGCTAGCACTGAGACTTGAAAATTATTCTTTGTGGTTTCAACTGTGCCAACAGTAGCTATGAATACCCATTATACTGTATAACCTTCTTAACCTTCTCTCATTTTGACATCATTTGGTAAACATGAGTTTGGCAAACCTGTATTTAGGGCAAGGCAAAACTCCAATTAGAAGTGAGATATTCTTTCTGAGATGCAAATGAAATCCATCTTAATTACACAGAAAGTTACAAGGCTTAAGAATCTATGATTTATGAAAATTTGTTAAATTAATGAGGTCCGCTATTTGGTTTTGTTATTTGTTATTATTATTTTTCTTATTTTCCATTACATGGAGACTTCTGTCAAATTAGACACTGTTAAGGAAAAAAGTCTAACAGCATTAGCATCAGCCAATGTCATATATCCATGAATTTGTAAAATGTCATTCAGCATCACTGTAAAAAACTTCATAATTTTACAACATCTGAGTCTCTTTTGCTGCTTTCTAACTCTATCTGAGATGTTGCAGGTCACAATCAATTGAAGTGAGCTTATCAAGAACAAGAAATTTAATTAAATGATGCACTGCACCTCCTGTGGAATATATGCACAACATGTACTTAAAGGAACCATACAGATTTGCATTACCTTTGACATAAAGTTATACCTGTGCTTAAAGTCCAGTCTCATATAACACAAATTTATTTGTTCTTAAATTTTACAATGAATTTGCACCAGCAAGTAGTTCCGTTGAGGGTGGGCTAGAAGAAGTTTGACTCAAATGATTCATGAACTAAGATATATATATATATTTCAATCAAGTTCTCTAATGTTAAAAGTTCTCAAAGTTTTTGTTTAAATACATTGAAACATTGATATGAAATACAGTAATTCTGACAGTAATAATGACCAGTAGACTATAAAGTTGGTGGATTTGTAAATACCCTCTAGAAAATAATATGAAGGAACTCTTCTGAACTCCAGCTTAACATAATCATAAAGGGATAAACAGGATTTATTCAGGATCTGTTCTATCCAATGTAAATCATATAGTATTGCAAAAGGATTCTATTGTGTTTCCAAAATTTGAAACAAGCAAATAGAAATGAATTGATTCCATATTTTGAAGACTGAGAAAAAAAAACACAGCTGTGTCTCTGATGAAACCTCTCTGGCATAAATGTCCTGAAGGATTATGGGATATCCATTTGTCCATAGGAATATCATTAGTTTCTGGCCTCTGGAATGGGTGCAATGTGGTCCAATCTCATTCCCCAGGGGTCAGAGTTGTTTGAATAGAATGACCGATGGGGAAGCCCGTCGTCACGGGCCAGAGCGAAAGCGAACACCCCCCTGTTTCTCTCCCTGTCCCCTACAGGGTTTCTGTCTGACAGCTTGGCCTCCAAACTTTCTGTGCTGTTGTTGTCCAAGTCTTCCACGTTCAAATTCCTTCCGCCGAGATGGCGTCGCTCCAGGAAGCCGGCTCCTGGAACACTGAGACCAGGAGCCAGGAGCCTGCCGCCCATGGAGAGCCCCTTGTCGTCATGGTGAGCGGTGGGAGGGTAGAGGAGATTGGAGGAGCGCCAGGCTGCAGGTTTTCGGCCCCGGCGTGGCCGGGAGGTGCGACAACTCTGCCTCTTGATGTGGCGATGCAGGTGGTCGGAGCGCGTGAAGCTTTTGTAGCAGTGCTCGCACTGGTAGGGCCGCACGCCTGTGTGGATGCGAAGGTGGTTCTTCAGGTCGTAATTGTGCACAAATTTGGAGTTGCAGTGGAGACAGATATATGGGCGCTCTCCTGTGTGCTTCCGCATGTGGATCTTGAGCTTGTCCTGTCTGAAAAAGAGACAAGGCAGCAACACCAGAGAGGTTCAAGTGGACATCGGTGACATTCGTTTTTTAAACGAGATCAGAGTAACAAAAGGATGAGATAAACACACTGGGTATAGATCATGAGATACTGCATAGTAGGGCCTTGTGTGTGGTAAACTCTGCCCGTCCAAAAAAAAGAAATTTGCTGGTATAAAATTGTGTCATTAATTCTTTTCACAATCCCACCTTGCTATGCTGCTGAAGGCAATTACCAAGAACTGACAGGTATAGGAACCCTCCAACCCTTCTGATACCTTTTTGAAAATCAAGAATCCTATTTCAAATTGTCGAATTTGTCTAAACTTGCTTCAAGTTGTGGGAGTATTTTAAACTAAATGCATGTGTTACGGCTGAAATTGCTCCCTAGAGGGCACTCCACTACTCCTTTCATTAGTTCCGTGATTGTTGCTACTGTATGTTCCCCAGGTCTGGCCTGTTATGTGTTAACCGCTATTTAAAGTCCAGCACCTCCAGTCCTCGGGATTCAACATTAGGGTACTGATGTCACAAGGTCCGCCTAGCACCAGGATACCCTGCGTCCGTCTCCTGAGAGCATAGGTTTCATCCCGACTCCTCCCATGTTCTGAGCCTGGAGTCTGGAGGACTTCGCCCGGTTATCCTAGGATCTCCATGTCGGTTGTCTGTTTGTGTTTTCCCTATTCCCGGAGATTTTAACCTCGTCACATCTCAGGGTGGATCTATTGTTAATGGACTCTTGGACTGTGCCTTGACCCCCCTTCGGACCTGCTCGGATTTGGATGCCACTATTTGTCTCCCCCACTCACTGTTTCACGGACTGTCACTATTATTTTGTGCACCATTAAACCCCTGTGTGTTTTCCCATACCATGCCTCCTGTTTCCTCCAGCTCTTACTGCATCGCATAGTGTCTACTACAAAACCCAACACTGACTGCAGACCCTGTCCGTAACAGCATGCTATGTTCACGTTTTGCTTAAAATTATTTTCTTCATGTCAAATTCTTTCATGGAAGCATGAACTCTCATTCTTTTAATTCTAACCAAGAAAAGAATATTAATAATTGGGCCTGCTGTACATTTTTGGATGAAAAATAATTTTTATATTCAGTTTAGAAACACATAAAACATATTGTTCTTAAAACTGAAAGTGCTTACAGATGACTTCACTGATGTGTTATTTTCTCTTTTGCATTTGTACACAACTGTACGTTTTGGTGAAGTCTTGTGTTGTGTAATACTTCCCTCACTCATGCGTTAAAAAGTGTTTTTCCCCATCTGTAAATGAGGCTTTTCACCCACCTGGTGAAGCGGACCTCGCAGATAGTGCACATATATGGTTTCTCTCCAGTGTGGGTCCTCATGTGCCGAGGCAGCTTGCCTGCTCCCTGGATGACCTTGTGGCAGATGGGACACTGCTGGGAAGCCTTTGGCTTCATCTTCCTCTCCTCCTCCAGTTGCCATGGTGGGAAGAGACTCCCCAGGTGGGAGGCACTGAGGAAGCTCAGGTAAGAGTTGAAGTCCCTCTCCTCCTTAATAGACCCCAGATGGGCATCAGCCGCCATGCCCATGCTTGTGCTCATAAAGTCCTTCAGGAAGTCACCAGAGAAGAGACCAGCAGGTATCTCCTCCTTCAGCTCCTCTTTAATTGCTTCCTTCTTGACCACCAAATCCAGTGGGCTGTTATCCACCTCTTGGAGAAAGGGATGAGGAGTAGGGTGGTGGTCTAAGATTTGAGGAAACCCTGGGAAATCTGCTGCCCATATTGGAGGAAAAAATCCAGGTAGGAGTGGGGAAAAACTCTGCCTTTGGTCAGTGGCAGACATCTTTGGATACAGCCCTTCCTGCAACAAGGACTCAATGGAAAAGTCTCTCAATGCTCTGCTTTCTAAGCTCTCAGAGTCTCTGGGTTTCTCCATAAGCAGCTCTGTGCTTTCAGAGTCTTTCTGTCTCTGCAGAAAGGAGAGGCCTTCTTGCTGCAAGGTCCTTGGAGGAGATTCCTGAATCCTTTTGTTCACTACTTTTTCCTGAATCTCTGACGCCTCAATTGTGTTGTCAATGTCTTCATCTCCTTGTTCTTTGTGTTCTTCCCCCCTTGCTTCTTGGTCTTCTCCATCGTCTTCTTCTTCGTCTTCTTCTTCTGGTTCCTCTTCTCCACCTGTCTCCATGATCTCAAGGCACACATTAATGATGCATGGGATCTCCAGCATCTGGGCTGCGCTGAGGATGTCTTTCACGTTGGAGGCAGTGATGGTGAGAGTGGAGGTGTAGGCAAACTCCAAGATGGCAGCCAAAGACTCTGGGGCGACAAAGTCAATTTCGTAGACGCTGTGCACCTCACCGTCAACTCCCACTGTGAAAAGTTTCTTGAAGTACTGACTGCAAGCAGCCAGGACAGAACGGTGGGTACGATACTCCTGGTCGCGGACAATGAGCACTACATCGCAAAGCAGCCCATCGCGGCGTTGCTCATTCAGGCTGCAGAGCACCTCACTGCTGTGGTTGGGAAAAGGGATCCCTATCAGGTCATCATCTCCACTCGCCATCATCTCGTCAAATAATCTGCAAAAATGAAGCACAAGGTCCTCAGTGAGCAAATCGTAACATAGTAGCACAGGTATATCACATAGGAGAGGTTGTAATATTCTACTCGGACATCAAATATACAGTACAAGCATTAAAGGAAAAGAGTAAAAATAACTTTTGTTAAACCTCAGAAGCAGCTAATCATACAGAAAGTATCATGTCAGTTTTGCAACTACAGTGTACACTGATACATCTTAGCAAAAGTGCTAATAGAAATGTGTACTCAGAAATAACATGAATTTATATGGATTGTGGAGTCAGACGGACTTTATATCTTCCAAATGTATGTTGTTGTCATGTTTCATAACTGATATCTTTGATTTATTGTATAAAATATGTTTCCAAAGATTAGTCTTTCATAAACATACTGTACAGCTTCCCCTAATGTATAATTAGTTCATGAGTGTACAGTAGCAATAGAGAAAGATGGACTGGGTGCATCTCCTATTGTCTATAAAGAAGGAAAACCTCATGTGCATCTTCATGTGAGAAATATTGTGATCATATACAGGAATAGTTATATATTTGCCAAAAAATATTTATGACATTTTTCTTTTTTAAATGTAATGGAAATCTTTAGCAGTTAAAAAGTGACCTTATTGTCATATCAGTTCCGTCATCTTATTTCAGTAAACATTTAATGCCATTAAATCTAATTGAATAGCACAAATTCAATATAATTCCTATTTCCTAGAAAGACTTCTGACTGGCATAAAGCCAGTTACATTAAAATTAAAATTCACCTGAAGTTTTTTACTACACTGACTTGTATGATCCCTCACATACAGACTAATTTGCTTAGATGCTACAGTATATGAGACTGACTCAAGGAAACAATCTTCCACGAAATTATTTAAGACAAATAAAAATCAGCCCAACCTGCTCTAGAAACCAAAGAGAACATCAGTTTTCAGCAACGGCTGTGTAGAACTGTAACGTTTACATGTATGCTCTTCGTGATTGCAGCATTAGTACAAACTTCAGTTAAACTTCCAGTCATAATGAAACTGATGTGCCATAAATGTAAATATGTCATGCTTAGCTGCATCCTGGTTTCATCTGAAACATTTAAAACAAGCTATTAACTTTAAGGTGTGTTTGACGCGGATTCACATCCCTAGAGGGATCTAGCAACTCTTGAGAAAGAAAAAACTCTGAATTTTAAATAACGTATTGCATATCTGGTATTTAAGACAAAAAATGGAAACCAGATAAAAGTATGCATTGACAATACATAATTGTCTCTTTATAAAATTCTAATACATTTATAAAACATCAACCATTGTATTCAAAGTAGAAAAATCTACTGTTTAAACACTATCACGTTTTTATGTGTATTAAAAGTTTAAGCATTGTTCTATTGGATTAAATTTGTGCAATTGTGTATTTTGATTAGCAAATGTGCCATTCAAGAGTGAAAGAAGTACCAAGACATTTACAATAAAAATTATTACTGTGGAAAACATCAGCAAATCTATAGAAGAAAAGCACAAAATCAAAGCAGTATTCTTTTTTTAATTGAATTTTGTAGAGAAATATCAAACAGTGTTTGATTTCCTATGTGGTGTTGAAACAGAGCAAGAAAAAAATCACAGGAAGACAAATGGGGTCAGGCCCAAGTTTCCATAAAAAGATAACATGTCATTTCACAGAAGTTATTTATTTTTTTGCATTCACATTTGTCCACCTCCTATAATTTTAACTATCTAGACACTGACAGTACACTGAGGTTCCTTCTTGTATGACCGAGTAGACTGCCGGTCAGCAATTTAAATCCAGAGCTACTGTAAAGCTTACGACCGGAATAACTTAGTTGTCTGGTATGAGCTTGTTACAGTCTAATGTGCTTTTAATCTAGTGTTCATATTTTGAAAAACCAAAAAAATAAATGCCAGTCACACAGTTTAATTTCAAGGTGATCCACATCTTCAGTGTTATGTAGAGAGAGCATTATTAGACAGTAACATTAAAGCAGTGGATAGGGTGCTATGACAAGGATAAAAGGTCACTTAATATTTAAGTGACAAGAACACTTTAAGGGTATTTGTTTTGTTCTAACTTTGCATTCTGTCACATTTGGTGTTACTGCAATATAGTGCCTAATATAGTTTCCAGGATCTTTTAGGTAAACTGTCTAACAATCAACTCAATTTTACATTTCCACTGAATACATAATAAATCCTATCTATGGTAGGGGGCTTCTATTGCTGAGTTTGGACATCGGCCTGAAATTTCTGGTCCAAAAAGAAGATAACCAACCTGCCAGCTCACGTTCTTACCTGGCCCAGAAACTGTTTAACTCTGAGGTATGTAGCTGACATTGTAATTATTTAGATTTCAATAAAATAGATACCAAAGTATCTATGACAGGATATAATCCCAGCACGTATTTGTGTTCAATAAGAAAATTAAGCCCTTAAATTTTCATCCTTTCAATATATGAAAAAGCTCCCCGTTGTATCTTTATTTTCTCTCAGCTTGGATAACTGCAAAACACATCTCACTGAGAGGCCACTCTGTTCCTTCATCTGACTCTAGTTGGTTTGAAGTGGTCTGAGCCATCTATGCCAAATCTGGCTAATGCTGTAGAAACTGCCTTTCATATCAGATGAACAGCATTCAAGACTCTTATCTTAGCTTAATGACCCATGCCCCAATTCTCTTTTGCCAACTACCAGAAAATCTTATGTACTGTATGCCTGTGCTGCACCCCCAAATCATGCTTCTTTTAATCTGTATGCAACTCCTATGCCCACATTTCTGATTCACTAACAATATTCAACCTATCAGATGTGAATATTCAGTTTTTGCATAAGTTATTAAACAGCAAATGTTATAACAGGATATAAAACATTCAATAGCTTTTTGTAACTGGATGTTTGTACAGTACCTGAGTAAATCTCAGGTGCTATTGTATTTTACCTCTTGAGCAAAGTACATTTACACACATTTCTTCAGTAAAGTGGTATTTCATCTTGGATAGTTAATAAAATATTAAAAGGTTATAAGAATAATTACAAAAAGAGTGAGTCCTACACATTTGTGAAAAGGATATGAAAAAAAGCTTAGTGCATTTCTCTGAAAGGTACAGTTTGTAGAACTGTAGAACTCATAAAAGGATTTAACATATTTCTACTCTAGTAATCACAGACTGTTAGTAGTTCTTGCTGATGATTCAAATAATACACAATGATAATAGGAGTACTTGAAGGTAAATGATTGTGGTATTTTTGTTTAACAACCTGATTTCAAGGATTACCACAGATCTGAAATGTTTACACATCTGCATATGTTTTACACAACTCTTCCAAACTATTGTACATGTACAATAAAACATACTAAAAGTCAGCTAGATGTACATTTATGGTGTGTAACAGTTAACAAAACTGCAAAAAAGATCAAGTATATGAGGAACAAGCAACTGGAATTTTAAGATTCAAGAAAGATAATTTTTTCACATCAGATTTGATATAAAAATGTGAAAATGAACACTTCATTTCTGTATTCTATAATGATTAATTCAACTATGTGTATTCATTTGAGGAATTCATGAAAATTTCTTTGTCTTTTAATCAGAATTGATTGGAATAGCAATAGCATTTAGTCATTAACTAGCACCCATCGATTTTGGTCAGTTTAGACCTTACTGAAATACTGTGGCAGTAGATGAAGCGACTGCAGTTGTAGGACACCTACCACTAGAGGCCACCAAACAGCCTCTAATGCTTGTAAATAGACGATAATAAGTTAATTGGTAAGATTAAAGGTAAAGGGTGTACCTGCACATTCTCACATGGGTTTATGTAGGATTTACCATGGTATAAAAAGGATATATGCCTGGTGCTGGGGATGGTTGTTTTCAATGTTTTTCTTTTGTTAAAAACCTCAAAACCTCAGCCACTTGAACATTTTTATGTGTCCAGATACTTCAGACCGTGCTTGCTTAAGGTAGGATCGGTCATAAATAGGTTTTCCAGTATTGGTTCAGCTTTGTTTTATAGGGGTATGTTTTTTATTTGTCATTCAAATTTGATTTTTTTACATTTTGCCTTAACTTGAAATGTTACAAAGGCATGGGTTAAAATGAAAGTTCATCCCACTCACCAATGGCAAATTCCAAACCCAATACTTTATGGTGTATTTCCATTGGGTAGGCACAAGAAACCTCTGGCAAACATAAACCTACCATCAAGTGACAGATTTGGAATCTACAATTGACTGGTGGGTTTTATAACATCCAGGCTATAGCAATGCAAATATGAGCAATAAGAATAGTTTTCTTTGACCCAGGAGGAATGGTAACCATTCAATCCAAGATTTTTTTTTTTAGGTTCCCTGGTATCTTATGGAGCATACTACACAACTAAAACGCAACATTTAAATTATAAACTATAAATACAGTACATAGTAGTACTTCAAGTTTAGCAAAAGTGTAATAGACCACACAAACACCATAAGGTAAGAAAATGAAAACATCGCAGCACGTGCTTGTTTCATATTGCGGCTCCTCTACCAGAAGAACAGACTAATTCTTGTTCACTGTGCCTTTTAGGGTTAGTTTCCTTGCAGTTGCACTTTGGGTTTTACTGTCATTGCTTGTTTGCAGAGAAGCTTGTGGACAATCATGGTATTTCAAGGAGTAGTTCCCTCAAATGAAAGCAATATCATCTCTTTCATTAAAAAAAATTGTCCCAGTTAATCTTTCTAGCTTGAGCCACAAGAGTGTTCACAAAACACTGAAAATAGTTCCCATTTAGAATGGGAGATAGACATACCCGTGATCATTAATGGGTTTTATAATCAAGGTGAGAATGAGCCAGGATTGAGGATTAATTTTGAACACAATTGTTCTGGAAAATAAAAAATAGAATCCTAGTATTCTACAATTTACCTCCTATTATTCACTAGAAAATAAATCTTGAATTAAAAAGTAACAATGCAAAAGAAAACTGAAGAGGCCATACATGCTTTGAAACCCTGGACTCAATCATGGACACTTATGGCTTCAGAGCGGTATGCTGCACTCCTCTTTAGATAGCCCAGTGCCCTGCACCACTGGAAAAGTCTAGGTCTCAAGAGCTGATATCACCTTCTGTAACAAGCTTTGTGGCCTTTACATCTCGCAGTCTAGGCTCCCCTTCTCTTTTGCAGCAACAAATAGCTATTTGTTTATGCAATCCAAGACATTGCACCAATGTACAGGTCTAGCTTTGTTGTGCCTCTGCTGGGATTTGATCACAGCTGCTTATGGTACAGTCAGTGTATAACACAACTCCTTAGACAGCAGGGAACTCCGTTGTGCCAAAAGACTAGGTTTTGACATTGTGTGGATTTTAAGGGATGACATTTTCCGTTTGACAGGCTCAGAGCCATTGAACCTGGTTATGCTTAGTCTATCCTCATTTGATTTCTTCAGGAAATACATTAGAGATGATCAGAACAACTTACAATACTGATTGCTCCATGTTTTCTAATACCAACAATTTTTTAAAAAATTAGAATTTAAAACTTTGGGCTTTGAAATGAGCTGTTATGGGCTCAAATCCTGAGAGGGACATAGCTGTTGTAACATTAAGCACTGTACTGCACTCACATTGTGTGTGTGCAAAGAGCTATGTAAATAGGTACAAATGTAAGTTGTCTAGCTAAAATCATCAGTCAAATACATGATAATAAAAATGACTCTTGCCAGAAAATAATAAGTTGAGGATGTACTAAACGGTACTCATCTCACGAGCACAAAGCCATTAAAGTACATACTGTACATCTCCAGATTGTACAACAGATTGTATGTGGCAGTGTGCAAACTCTTATTCTTTTTGAAGTCCTTTATTATACAGATTTAATGTATGCGAGCGATCACAAAGAAATCAATTTTACTTTTGATTGAGCTTCTATATTGTATTTTTAAGTATTCACACAAATGTAACTGTTTTAGAATTGTGTAATACTAATAGCAGTTATTACAAGGCTGTACAGTAGACTGATAAGAAAAGATATGTAATATCTGACGTTTTCCTCATACAGAAGGAAGGTTAGATGCAGGAAGGATTTCTTAAGTATTCTCTTTAAGAATTGTAATTATCTGGACTGCAACAGTAAAAAAGTAACCTTCAGGAGCTTTTATTTGCACTTAAAATGCAGACAGAATAGCACTGAGCTCTGATGTACTGTAGGTGGTGTCTACCTTGGAAAAAAAGTCACTCATGGATTAGCATTTACTTTAAGAGTAGATTTAATTCCATCATTAAATTATTCATAGCTTTTCATCTGATTTTTTTTTTACATTCATAAATGAAGTACAGTACGAAGCCCACCTAGATGATGTGGAATTTCTGCTTTGCCTCAGCAGCACCATTACAGAGTAGGCCTGGTGGCGAAGTAAGACGTTACTTCACCAATTTCATGAAAGGAGTACTTTAGGTAAACAAGAATAGGCAAGCCCAGAGTGGAATTAAAGCAGGATACCAAGGTTATTACCTGTATTCTTACAATGTCATGGGATGTTTAAAAACTAAATTAATCAGGATAAGAAGGATGTTTTCCCCTATCACTGTACTTAGATGTAAGTTTGGAATTTCTTGTCCTGGAGGAAGAGCACCACGTACTGGTCCACCAACAACGTTTACAGCAGCAACCTGTTTTTTTCCCCTGAGATCACCTATTCCAAATCTTACCAGAACCAGCCTTGCTTAGCTTCTCAAATCTCACAAGATCAGATCACATCATTTTACTATCTTATTACAATAGGTTTAACTGTTACAGTATGGCAAAGTTCCAAACTCCTTCTCTAGTACGCTGATAATATTTTGATAAATGGTCTTCACAGACACCTTTATAAAGCCACTTTAAAATAATAGTGAAACATGGTGCTGGTGTGTATTAAACCACATAGAAACATAAATGGTAAATAGTAAACCTTAACATAAATGGTATTCCTGATCAATCATTGGTGGCTTTATAAAGATGTTTCTGAAGACCACTTACCTAAATAGTATCAGAGTGCCAGAGAAGAAGTTTGGAAAACTGATGTAGAAATTGTTATACTATACTTACTTTACTCCCTTACATTTTGAAGGTGATGTCCAGTGGTTTCTGTTAATCATCAGTTATAGCTTTTGTTCTTAAATTTAGCTGTTTGGATATCACAAATTATCTATGTGTCTTTAAAATAACAGTCCATAGTAAATTGAAGAATGTTTAATCATTTTGTAAGTAGCATCTGATGCAGTAGGATTCATATAAGATAAATAACACTTTGTTCTTGTAGAAAACAACTTAATTTGTAGTATAAAACGTCTGTCTGACATGGAGCCAATTATCATAGAATGGGAAGAGCAAACTTACTTTTCATCAAGTCATTCCCTGCAGATAATAAGTAAAATAACCATTAATGATTAGCATTTATTAAAAAAAATAATAGAAATAATTAGCTTCACCGCATAGCCTCCCTTTCAAGCAATAAATCAAGGTTTTTGATTCTTCAAATGAATGTTTAAATAAACTTGTTAGGTACAGAAATGTTAGTAATACATATGAGTGTTTAAATGCACAGAAAAGCACTATTTCACTTTCATTACCCTATGCTGCTCTTAATGGTATCCAGTGACTACAGTTTCTCCTATACTTAAGGTATAAGAATAACATTTTTCTCAATACCGTTCTGAAAAGCACAAGTCACTTTGAACTCTCTTCCCAGCTCAATTCAAGGATGAGCAACATGACCCAGCACTAAAATATACAGCACTATGTAATTAAGCACTCCAGAGATGGAGTGGCAATAACATTAGATAAGTTCAAATTCTAATGATAAACATGCATTCAAGCTGCAGCACCTTGAAACAATGACTGCACACTTGAAGATATTCCAGACTGAAAAAAATAGCTAGCACAATCCCAGTGGATTCCTTGGAAACCTGTCATTTCCACCTTCCAATGTTTCAGTTACCTTTGACTCAAGTAGAAGACGTAAAGCCACAAGCTTTTATTTTTGAATTTATTTTATGTAATCTCTCTTCACTTCACAGTAGGGGGAACTTGCGATAATCAACTCGGGTTTCTCACAGTTCTATAAGGGAGGAAGGAACTACAGAAATCTTTTTTTTTTTAAAGACGAAACCACATTTTACCATAGTGGTACTGAGTTGTAATAATAAGCTGTTACATATTCTATAACTGGACATTCTAACAAATATATTAAGGCTAATGTAGAAAAACTAACAAAAAAGAAAGACATGACACAGGATAGACTATAATAGACAACACTGTATTTAAAAAGATACAAAAATTCAGTAAAATTTTGAATTACATTCATAAATGTAGTTGGTGAGGCTGAAGTTTCCCTTTTAACACAGGTTGAGTAAACATGAGGCTTAGAGCACTCAAAGCACTGATACACCCTTGGGAAAATCCAGCCAAGTCAAACAGCTGCAGGGCTTGAACAACAATGCCTATAAGAGGGGCCCCGCAGTGCAGAGGTCTCCAGCCCACTCTGGGAGGTCACACTGGTGTATTTGCTTAAACACACTTCTTCTTAATTATAATGTGAAGAGGATCTGAAGAGGATGTGCCACATAGACAGAGGGGGAGGAGGGCACCGATTTCCCACCAAAGAGTTCTGGTTTGTGATTCATTAAGGGCTTTAACTCTTTCCTTGCTGGGCTTTTCACACATCTGCCGCTACACACAAATAAAACCGTTTTTAAGGAAAGTTCAGGAGGGATGAAGTGCCGCCAAGTTACCCCTCCCCTGGCTACTCCAAGTCGTAATTCTCCATGACGTCACTTCCTGGAAATCTATAAATAGTGTAGTAAGCATCTCTCTGTTGCTCACATTTGTCCTTCTGAGTCTTTCCTCCACCCATCTTCACTTGGCAGCTGCCCCTTGGTTAATTTCTTTCTGTGTTGGTCTCCTAACTTCCTTGTCCTATGGCCAGGTGGTCCATCAGCTCTGTGGCTTAGCCTGACTCCTCAATAAGTATTCCTACAAACATTTTATTAATGGGTAATGTTATTGCTTCTGACCTAAACTAAAATGAATTAAAAACAATTGTCTTAAATATGTAGACTTGTAAGCTTCTAGTAACCAAATGGATACTTTAGACTTCAACTGGTAGACTCCAGACTGATTAAGAATTCTGCCTATAGAGTGTGGAAAGACAGTGCACAGAAAATCAAGCAAGCCTGTCAAAATGCAACTAAAACTGAAAATAAGAACTTTTGAGAGAGGCTTGAGGGTATTGTTGAACTTACATGTGATTAGAAAAAGATGATGTATAAGGCCGAGTCCACTCATTTATCAGGAAAATATTATTTTTACCCATTTATTTTTCCTTAGAAGCTGATGCATTTACAGCAGTCTTACAAGTCCTTCTCAAATCTCTCATTTTCATAGCATTCCAATCCAATCAATACTTAACCGGAGATTATTAAGACCAAGAATGTATTTTTTGGAACAAATACATCAGTTTTTCTTATGCACACAAACCTGTCCCCTTATTATTTTTCTTCACAGACAAAAAAGTAATCTTTTCTCCATAACTACGTATGTATATGATGTAATGGCACAGATTCCCCACATGGTACAAATGGGGTGCCAACATTTCATTGCCCGAATAGGGAACACAAGTCAGGGGTGCAAGGAGTGAGTGGGGGGAATATGCGTGAGTAATTCGGACCCTGAATAGTAATTCTGTATGGTGTTTTAACCATACACTAACACTAAACACTTAACATACTAGTTACTATACATCCTGGACTGCTTCTCCTCTGCATATTGATACAATCATTGCATCTATTGATTTTCATAGTGACATTCCTTATTGATTCTGAAAACTGGAAAGATGCTTTCTTGGGACTAACATTAACGTCATGACCACAGCGTTTGTATGTATCATAATGTTATGTAAAATCTTATTTTAGGCTCAACAGGGCTGTCCCCAATCTGTCTCGCTTGTGAGGTAAATTGTTAACACTCCTATTGTATTCTGACTTAGGTTGGCCAAACTACCCTTGATGTAATTTCTTTTTCTAAAAAGAGAAGTGTTGTTAGCCCTTAATGATAAGCATCAGGCATGCGCCCCATCCAGGGGATGTTGTAAAAAGAATCACTTTAATGACTTTCAGTACAATACTGAGACATGAAGAATGGTAAATTAGCAAATCATTGACCACTGTTAGTGTTTTTCAGAACACATAAAACTATGGAACAAATCTTTTACAGGAAGAACATTTTTGGCTGCTGAAATATAGGAATTCCAAGCAAATGCAGGACTATTGGCACCCTTGTGGTATGCAGATAGTTGGAGAGAACGGCAGGAAGTCACTTGGAAAAATTCTAGAATTTCAGGGCAATTCAGAGAAGATAAAACCAACTGACTTAATCAAGGCAGCTATGGAAAAAAATACATTTGATAGTCCTAAAACTTTTTATGACTTTGAAATGTAAGTTTTGTGCTCTGGAATTATTGGTATAAGGTAGTCACTTGAGGTTTTACTTCACCATTTTAAATTAAACTGCTACTTTTATGATTGACCGATTCTTTCTCCAAATAGTATGTTTTGCTGTGAAAAGTAATGATACTCATATCGATTTGAAATAAATCTTTCCTCCATGAGATTCTTAAAAGTCTCATCTACAATGTAGCCGTTATTTAGAGAACAATATATTTGATTACCTGTGGTTCCGTAGCAACACTACTATGGGTATATCAATTCAATATAATCCTTTTTCACTCCCATTCACTGTGTGTAGCAGAACAATCAAACCACCACCGCCTACAAATGATAACCTGCTCTGCTGAAACCTTAGGTAACAGGTATTGTTAAGGAAGACATCTTGAAGAAATAAAAATTAAAAAATTAATGTGGCTCACTAGATTAGTTAGTATTTATGTATATACTGTACATAATAGTCCAGATATGGGAGACACCATTTTTTCATTAAGTGCCTGTGGTGTTTCACCATTTTTCCCAATCTAATTTTTATTAAACATACATTTGTTTCTTTCTGCTGGAATGTGTCTTCTACTTTTATAAGTACTGTACTTTAGACAAGTCAGAGTAAAGTTTGCTCAGGAGAACTATTTGGGAGGGGAACAAATTGGATGCCCCCACATCATTTAACGGCTTACTTTAATTGTATCAGCTAAGGCTTTTCTGAACTAAACCAGAATCGAGGACTGTAAACTATGGTACAATGGGGGGACATACTGTGCTGTTCCACTGCTCAGCTCTCCAGACCTCTCAGCCCAGTCACTACTCATTTCACGCCCACATAAGAGCTGTGCTAGTGCAAATCCCTCTGCCACATACCATTCATTATGCACTCTAGGCTAATGCACTGTTGTATACAACCAAATAGTGCTTTTGCCATTGATCACTATCGAATTACAAGACTTGAGTGGTAGGGTGTGTCTTGTCACAACCGAGTAAGGGGATTAATTCAGCTCAGACTCTGTGTCTGGAAATGTAAGACTTTTTGCTTCCCAAAAGTTGACTATGGCAATTTGGTTAAGGAGCCAAGAATATCCAGAAAGCAATGGATATATGGAAAAAGACACTTTATGTTGTTCACAACCATATGGAAACACAAGCACAGATTGACACAAGGTTTTTAGCTAAATTTATGGAGCATCCAGATCTTATAAAAAAAACAACCATCATCATTAAAGCATCACTGTCTATAATACACTGAACTCATATGACTAAACCTGTGATAATCCTACAGAATGCCAAGCTCCTAAGAAAAATGTTAAAGAAGGTTAAAACCTATTTTGGAATATAGGAATTTGTGAGCCACAAATATCCAGCATAATTGAAAATACATTACTTTTCAAATTAATTAGGGACACAATTACCCTGTTATGCAAGAGGAACTAATTACAGGTAGTAATTATTATTATTATTATTATTAACTATAATATAAAACACTAACATTTAAATTGGAGTGTTCCCAGTCCTGGAAAATCATACAGTTATAATATTGAGAATTCCAAATATTTTACAGGAGTTCTGTTTGGATAGCCAACAACACCTGATAGCAGAATTAGCCCTGTTTACAGGAACAGTCATCCTTTTAAAAATGTTTGTCAATCCACAAAGCATTTCATGTTTTCAAACTACAAAATAAACATTTTTCATTCTAATCATTCCAGTTAATTCCTGACATGTAATTAAACATTTATCAGCCATTTTCAGAACTTTAAGTATTTCTTTTTTAAATTGGAAGTTTCTTTAATTCATTAACGAGAACATGGAAATGGGATAGAAACAACAGGAATAGTACTACAGAACCAACATTCTCCCAAGTTGAATTGCATGCAGTACAGAATCTCAAAGTCAGCTTGTAGGCAAGTCCAGTATGGAATCATTTCTTTAAAAGAAAGGGTATTTGAATGATAGTTGGCAGAAAACTTCAAAACACAAAAAATGAGATAGTAATTACAATTATTAACATCTAGCTTAAACTGTGAACATTCAGTAGTTCATTGGGCAGATAAGTCTACAGCAAGTCTCTCTGGTTCAACAGAAAGTAAAGCTAGAATGAGACATTCTGCTCAGGTTGCCATGATAATATAGCTGGTATGAACATGTCTGATATTAGTGCAAAATGGAACAACCGTTTACAAGATTTGTGACAAAGCTGTCTAGTGCTTCAGATGTCTCACAAATTAAACATTGATTTAGGGGGGGGTGGGCATCATCTAGCTGCTAATTTCTAACTACCTCTTTTTAACCAAGAACTTTATACCAGCATATTTAAATGACCCACTTTACCTTAAGCTTGTTCTGGACCACTGGAAAAACAAGGTGAAACTGTTTAATAATACTCTACCTCCTCCAGCATTGTGTAACAATCTGCCTGAGTCTTAGAATAATGTCTTTACTTAACATGTGTATTATAATAAAAATTGTTACATACAGAGGTCTTGCATGAATAGAGAAAGGAATGAATTTCAGCTATGAATTGACGATAATTTCCCAGAACCACAACCTTCTCCTTTTTACATGACTATTTGAAATTTCAAGCTCAATCCAAGTCCATGACTCTTTGCCTATGTCATCATCATACCTCAAACAGATGCACCAGAAATAAATACAAAAATAGACACTCTACTGGTCAGAAATTTAGAAGCAAAAAGGAAAAAAGTGGGAACAAACAAACACCAGATTTTTCTGAGTCAAATCCCTGCCTTAGTGTTTGCCCCTCCTGATTGAACTCAACTGAAATCAGACTTTCAGTGTTCATCAACATAAAAGCCTGAGGGAAGATGTGACAGTGCATAGTGATTTATTCTGTTGTGTAAGAAATCAAGCAATGGAGTACATCAAGTACAGATGA
The DNA here is from genome assembly GCF_059453375.1 of Lepisosteus platostomus. NCBI lineage: Eukaryota > Metazoa > Chordata > Actinopteri > Semionotiformes > Lepisosteidae > Lepisosteus > Lepisosteus platostomus. The sequence goes on from NC_142614.1 coordinate 21,048,849, forward strand.
AACATTTTAAGACTTTTAAATTTCAACAAGAAGCCATATTAAATAAAAAGAATAGACTGGATGACCAAATGTTATGTAGCAAATCGCTGAGGTTTTAAACAGGTAGTCTTTAAAACTGTGGAAGACTGTAACAAATTTTGCCTGTTTACAAAGGGAAGAAAGAGTACGTTGTAAAGGCAATATTAGCCTACTGAATATTATTCTTATTATTATTATAACCATTATTATATTAATATTTCTATATCAGAAAGATAACATGTGGGTCTTGCATTTGTTTGTGAACTTGAAAGTAGCCCTTAACACAAAGTTGGAATGCTCATCAACTACAAAAAACGCAACAGATTTTTAAAATCTAGGCACCAACCTCCTTTGTCATCTCGTATTCTCTCTATTGAACTGATAGGACATGTTTAAGGGGAGAAAATAAGTGTGCAATGACATTTACAGTATACACACACCTGGAAATACTTAGTACTGAATGGCAAAAATAGACATTGATGTACTGCTGAAGTTGTGCTATAAAATGTTAAGTTATTATGGTGCTCAAATGGGGCTTTTGATGGAAAAACAATATGCATGATTAGAAAACATATCCCCTCCTGCATTGATTATTGAAAAAGGTAATGTTTTCTTATGAATCCTTATAAATCCATTAAATCCTTCATCATAAATCCACAGTATTTGCCAATGCTTCTCTCCTTATTTGTATTTCTCTTAAAAATTCCAGGTACTTGTATTTCCAGGAATCTCCACAAGCTCCACAATTACAACCATACTAGAGGAAATACCAACTCAACATGTGATGAGAGGATGAGAACAACATTGAGTAAGATTGTGTTACTCCAGTATCCTTATGTACTCTATACCAGAAAAACAATCTTTAGTGAAATACAATTAAATAAGAACTACAGCACCGTGACATGGTACATTTATTTGAAAAATGTTGTAACGTTAAAATATCCACTGCTGTATGTGTTTAACGTATCATTAAATCATTAAAAACTGCATGTACTGCTTTGTACAGTGAGGACAGAAAAGCAGTTATTAATGGTAGATAGCCATAAGAGCTCTTCACTAACTTTTCATACTCTTTTTAGTAGATTTTGCCATGCTTTTTTCAGTTACTTCATCTGAAGCAATTAACAAGTGGTTTCTCTACTTGTCGATTGCTTGGTGCAACTGGAGTCTCTATTTCAGTGCAAAATTAAGAACTTTCAATTTCAAACACACAAATCTTCTAGAAAACAGTACAATACTTTGCAACTGTACCTAATCATCTAGACTGTATCATGTATACAGCATCAAACTTGGATCTTCTGTCACTGAAGGTACAGTATAAAGTTGAAATATGTGACACGCAATTACTACTCACATTGAAGCACTTTACTTCAGTTAGTTATCACAAATTGGGGCTGGCCCATGTTTTCTATGTTAAGATATCAAAACTTTTGAAAAGAAAAAAAAACAGTAGCTAAAAACTGGGCTTTTATTTTAGTACTCTAAATAGTAAAGATGTGGTCAATTCACTGATTATCATACTTCATTACTCTGACTGAAAAGGTCAGATTTCTTCAATATGTGCATTCATCACCTTTTTCCAAAGACCTAATTGTTTAGGTGTCTTGCCACTTGCCAGATTTCTGGATCAGTGTGACCTCAATGCAAAACAAGGAAGCATTCAATGTGTAAAATGTGCTGTTCCAATCAGGGTCATGCTTCTTTGTTTTTGTTTCTAGAAAACAAAAGAAAAGGTCTCTGAGAAACCTTACTCAAGTGCAAGTCTGATAGAAAAAAATATCACCACATTTTAAAGAGAACTAACAATAGTTTGTTTTGGTTACTTCATATTTAACAACAGAGCTACTTTTTGGCGAATTACTGAAATATACCAACTGAAAGACTTTCTGGTTAGTAAATACTGTACAGCTACATATCTTTTTCTGTAGTTTTCAAATTAATATAAATTGTGTGTATGATATTAAACAAATAGTGCTTTTGCCTAATTTAATCATTACATTTTTCTTTACTCTAAAACTTGATTGTGATTGATTCAGAACCAAGTTGTTCAGGGAATCCGCTCTAAAATGACAAACTTTTTCAATACTGTTGGTCACTTTCATGTTCCCCAAATAAAAAATAAACATACGCAAAGATACAATGTGCCAAATAGTATATACAGTACATATGAGAAGTTATCAATAAGCTCTACAAATTCCCAAGATTTACCACAAGTTCGATAAACATGTATTAGCGCATTTCCCCAAAAAAACGGCAACACAAGCAGTGAGTGAAATAAAATACCCTCAACATGTTCGTTTTCATTACAGCTCAGAAACTTAAACACAGTGCCCCTCAGCATTGCAGCTTCTCCCTGTATTTTTGTGGTCTTAAATTGACTCTGCACCCTAATTTTCAGAAGAGGCAGTCTGCACTACTGCCCAAATACTTTTGTGAGTCATCAAATTACCTTGAGATGATAACATAACCTGCTGCTATTATTTTACATTAGAATTCCTGAAAAAGAAAACAGACACATGCAGCTATCTACCTGCCCACAGCAGTCTGGTTAATTGGCTATTCGATAAATGCCACCCACCTTTTAATTCCTCACGTATTTCCCAGAGGGTAGAAGGTGGCACAATGTGACCTTTCTCATCTCCACTTCATGCCAAAGGAAAGCCAGCTTTCCATTTGCCTCCGAAATGTACCCGTCAACAATTCAGAGAAGGAGATGCCGACAGAGGGGAAAAAAAGAGTAGGAATATCCAATAAAAACTAAGAAAAAAGAAGGTAATAAATGATGGCTGGTCTCCCCTTCAAGAACAGACTTGTGAGGGAAAACAGAGTGGAGAAGCCTGGCTGGGTACACCATGTCAGGGAGAAAGCTGCAACACTGCAATGTCGAGATGTCGCACCACTAGTTTTATAGCAGGGTGGGTAGCTGAAAGATAATAATACCCCATCCTCCTCCACAACACAAGTTAAGCACAGTATGTAATAAGCTCATGGCTCAGACACCCTTTGATTTAGGTCAGACAAAATGAATTTTTAGTTTTCTGTTAAAACGGCTTTGGGAAGCAGGAGAAAATGTGAGGGGAGGTGAAAAAAAAAACATGGTTAAAAACAGGCAGCATTTGCCCCTGCCCTTGTACTCAAAATCAAAACAAGGCTCACCAACTAAGCACACTTAATAATGCTGAAGGAATAAAGAGCCTTTTTTTTGAGGAGGTGGGCAATTACAAAAAGCTAAAATTATGTCATTGTTTCAGAGGATCAAAGGATGGGTTGGGAGACTTTTTCATGTCGTTGCAAAAGTATTTTTCCCACTTTAACCCTCAGACCTGTGTCTGTCTGTCGCTGTTATTTAACTGTCTAAATTGATTCTAGTGGGTTGCAGAGGGGCAGGTGGCCAATGGCACAGTGCCTTGCAGTGCTTAGGACCTGGGTTCAATTCTGGATCTGTGGTGCTATCTGTGTGGAGTTTGAATGGTTTCTCTGTGTTTCCTCTCACAGTTCAACAACATATTGGTAGGTCAGCTGGCTTCTGCAAAAACTGGCCCAGGTGTGAAATATGTCTGTGTCCATGTGCTCACTGCAATGGACTGGCATCCCATCCATGGTGTTTGCTGCCATGTGCCAGATTAGACTCCTGTTCCCCAGCTGTTATAATGTGGGTGGGAATGGATGGGTTAATTAAGTGAAGGTTATCGCTAATAGTTTAGTTATGAACATGGAAATAAATAAATCACATTCTCTAAATGACTAATACCCTGAACATATCAACTGCTTTTCTTGAGTCACCCTTAACACTGAAAACACTACAGTACATTAACAAAATATTGTTTGTTCATTTGTATTTCTGTGTCTTAAGCTGGTTTTGAAATATTCATTTACTGACAGTTATTTCATTCATAATTTTCTCCTTTGAAGAATGCTTTTTGGGTTCTTTCATCCATCCAGGAAAGATAGAGCAACAAGACTTGCATATGAAAAACATGATTTTTAATATTAATGAAAGATACATTGGAATACGTAGATTTGTGGTATTTTATTGTACTTCATTGACATTTGGAAATACTATTGTGAAAGAGTAAAACACAAATAAATAGGAATATTCTTTTGTTTCTTTTGGAACTGGAAGCCTTTTTTAAGTGGTTGGATGCTGCCATTTTTGGTCAACTACATTAGGTCAACCATGTATCTATCAGTTTTTTCATACTCATTTTTGTAAGAAACATTTGAATTCATAACTTGTTGTTTTTTAGATGGTTCATATGTTTCAGTCATCTATGTTTATGCTATATATTTTGAATACATTTACTAGGTTATCCATAAAAATTGGGTGCTTATGATAATATTTGACATTGCAGTCATCTTTGACATGGAAACGACGTGTTAGGTTCTCATGGGCGTTGACAGTGCACACCAGAGGGTGCTACATCAGCTCATTCTGAGCATCATGTCTGTGACAGCTCTCCACTTGCTGTTAGTGTGAGTGTTTCCCATGTTTCCAACTGTACCAGTACCAAGTCATTGCTCAATAGTGCACTTCATAATACAGCCATTTAAACACAGTCGTGACCTTTTAAGCAAGCTACGTATGAATATTCAAATTTACTTCAGACTAGCTTAGAGAAAACATATTACTGTATATCATTGTCACTTATCTCAGCAAGGACTAGAGCTTTATTATGAAACTGTTGTTTCATAATAAAGGGCTGTGTGTAGACAAGTGCAGAGGGCTTATTGTATGATTTTCTTCAGTTTGATTGGCTAAATTGTCTAAATTATTATTCCCTTTACTTGCACATTTATTCTGATGTTCTTTGTCATCCAATTTACATCAAAGGTGGCAAATGAGAATGAAGGCTTCTAGGGACCACAGACTTGAGAGCCACCAACTAAAATGTCTTCCTTTCTTTTACATGTTTGCGCCCTGCTGGTTAAAAGAATCATGCCACATAATTAGAACTAATAATTATAACTAACCATAGAACTCACAGAAGTTCAGAACAAACCCAAAACACTACATTTTACAGGATTATTATTTCACTGTACACAAACTACATATTGTGATCCTATTGGTTGAAGAAGTGAAGATTGAAGATTTAATGGAGATACAGACAAATTTCAATTAAAAAGAAAAAGCACAACAGTTACAAGCTCCCTAATGGTGGTGCCTAAAGGCTCCCTCGGATGCCTTTGCTCTGACGTTGGCATTAAGGGCTCACGGTGTGAGGAAGGGCAGATGGCATGACAGCACGTCTTACCAGACATGTGCATTGTCTGCATCTCAACACTGCCAGTTTGAAAGCATTCAGCCGGGTAAATAATTGGTGATTCCAAAGTGAGGAGCCTTTAGGAGAAAAGAAAAGATGATTCTAAGCCTCTAAAAAAGGAAAAAGGAGAAGGTGTTTCATCTTGCAAGGAAAAATGATTACGTGAAAAGATGTTTTGCCCTCACGTGTGGCTGTTATTCATCAATCCAAAATTTAATTGACATTTAAGAAACAAATTTGTTTTTTAAATATAAGACCTGAAAAAAAGTGAGAAGACAAACAGGAAAAAAACATCATAAATGATTGCCTTAGACCTTAGACACGGGCTGCTGATTTTGAGTCATCTAAGGCCAGAAAGGTGTATATTAATGGTCTTGTTTTGCCTGAAGCCAGACCAGGAGACCACTGTCTACTCAGACTCAAGGATTTCAGTCTCCCTGCTTCTTAAGTCCCCTCAGGACCAGAACCTACTCATTATACACAACATGAGTGGCAATTAAAAAGCAGTGGTCGGACATGACCTCTTATAGTTTGGTGTACAATGTCTGAATTCTGTGCTTGACTTAAACGGCACGTTTGTTCTGCAGATTTTCACTTTTTTAACATAGAAATATAGAAATCTTCTATTACAATGTCCACAATTAGGTATAATCTGAGTCCATAACCACTAACCTTAATGAGACTTTTCTGTAAAAGTATCAATTATAGAGCTTCCGCACAGTTTTAAACCTCAATCAGAAATGAATTTGAGGAATAATAGGAAAAGAAAATCTTTTCAAGGGCAGGTGTCAGTAATGCTGTAAAGTAGGATCTTTGAAAGTACCTTTGTCTGAAAGTGTCAATATCATGTCACCCATTTTTTTGGGGAAAAAAAGACCACCACACCAGCACTTTTTCCTTTACATTACAATACTTAGCCTGTAGATGGAGCTTTGTACCATATGCCCATTTAGAAAACTAAGTAAGGAAAAAATCCTCACTGGTTTTCTTCATAATGCTAGTCACACAAAAACTGAATACTATGACCTTAAGTTTGAAATAATAAGATCACCAACATTATAAAATCTGAAAAATGGTGGGGACAGCTGGTAAAAAAATTAACAAAAAATTCAGGAATGTGAAGATACATGCTTGTAAAATACGTTATGTGCAGACGAATTTATAAAAGTTGTACAAAACAAATATAAAACATTTTCCAATGTGTGCCCATGAATTGCATCATGGGTGAGGACATTGAGACAAACCTAGACTACCTGTATTGCTCTTGAGTTTTGTCTATCCTCTATTTTACCACCTTATCCTTTAATGTTAAAAGACTGAAAATTTCACTTCTAACTACTTAAAATCACGCTGAATGACTGATATTTTATTCTCAGTTAAATATACTGTAGATGTATGTTGTATTTTTCAAATCAATTTAAAATTAAATCAAAGTGGAACATAGCTTCCAAAGTCACCTACAGTAATAGTTTGAACAGGTTAGCAGAGCATTCCAGGTTGCACTCTAGTATTTTACACCTCTACCAAGACAAAGTTTCAAGTGTTTCTTCATGGCTGCTATTTGATCTGGTTCATGTTTACATGCTTTCAGAATAAGGACCACTTTGTCCTTCTCCTTTCTGTTTTCCAGTCACCTGCACCAACTGGACACAGCGATACTGCGCATATATCTGTAAGTGGGTGTTTACATGTGAGAACTGAGAGATGATACGGTTATACTACAGTGTGATTTTGAAATGGAATAGTGCGTCTTGAAACAAAGCACTGATGAGCTTTGTTAAAATAATAAGATGATTATAACACCACATTGAATCGGAGGATCAGGGAAGATGGAACAAGCATTGACGTTTTTGCAGTCAACATGGTCAGTGTATTTTGTACAGTATCAGGAAAGAAAGGGCACAGTAATGGTCATCCTTTATTTCAGTTGCTCAAACCTATGGGAATCTTTAGGTTGGAACTGTAGCCAGGGATGTTTCTTAATGCTGGTGAACTCCACGTGACAGAATTCATTTCTATAAACTTTTTTGCCTGTGACACCAACTTTGTGAGCTTGCAGTACAGCTGAGACCTGTGACTCACATTACACTTGTAAATCGGGTATTTGATTAATTTACTCTTTAAATATATATCTGGGAGAAGTTATAAGAGAAGACACATTCAGCCATATTTTATTATATTTCAATATGCTGAATACAGTAAATTGGCTGCTTTGATTTGATAGTATTGATCTTGACTTTAGAGCTGATCAGATTCTATCTCATTAATAAAATAATTCATGCAATCTCCTAATGGTGCATTGCTATGTTTCTTCAAACCAGAACATGGGATGACCAGAAAACTCTGGTCATAAAAGCACTGGAGTGTCTTATTTAGAATATAAAAGGAATTGAAAGAAAAAATATAAGAAACCATATACAGTAGATCAAGTGATGAAAGCATTTTAAATTAATGTTTTGTTCAACAAAGCTACAGCTTTGAGTTGACACCAGTATTATCACACACAATAATCCTTCTCAAAACTTAATTTCCCTCCATGTTAATTCAATGACGCTGCATTAGTTGCTACAAAACCTAAATCACATTTCATTTCACAGACATAGATCACCATAGCTTAAACACATTCACACATGAGTTCCATCTCATATCATAGTGTCTCAAAGGAAATAGAAACATTTAATCAATCTCTATTTCAGTTTATCATAGTCCAAGTCAGAAAGCCAAACTACATGCAAATCATCATTGGATCATGTTATAATAAGGTTATTACTTTTTGCTATAGAAAATTCAGGTTTAGTTAATGCACACAAATTTAGATCTTGAATCAAAGAAGTCTTAAGGTTTCTAGAGTTGCCTGAGGGTGACTGCAATTTGAAATTTTATTTAATCAGCCATGTATTATCTGCCTTACTTTTTTCTCGTATTGATCATGACTATTGCAGTATGAATAGTTGGCATCTGTGAATTTCGTGTTATGAGACTTAAGTATGTATGATAATTGTATGATAAAGTATGTATGATTATGTGAATTAAAATTGTGAGTAAATAATATGTAACAATAAGTGCAGATATATAACCACTGTACATCTGGTCACTATCAGAAAAAACAAAAGATAAAGCATAGTAATATGTTGCGTGTTTTCCCCCTTTTTCTATAAAAATCTGATCTGATAAATTGTTATGATGAGCTCAGAAGCATTGCAGACAACATCAGAGATCTACTGAAAGATAACTTTTTCTGAGAAGCATACATGAAGATAATGGAAAACAGGCCAAGTCATGTATCTGATAAGATCCTGATCACTGGGCAATGGGGAAATAATGTCTTCAACAAGGCAGAGCACAGAGATCAGTGATACAGTACATACTTCCTCTAGAGAAGTGAATATGTCACAGGATAGTCACAAGTGCTGTTTTCGCAGATCTTATTTGCCTGCCCATGTGTTACTTCAGGCACTTAATCAATAACTAGGCCACACCCGCTAAGAGAGCATGTCCAGCTTTTGGGAGGATAGATGATGTTAATGTTTAAGCTTTCAATATGCCAGATAGTGTAGTCATGTTTATTTACTAGTGAATAATACCCTGTCATGTTATTATAATTAACCAAACAACGTTTTAATTTAATTATAGTGGAAAACATCTTGGCATTTTCTGCATGCAATATGAGGAAAATAATGTAACATTTATAACTTTAAGTTAGTGTTGTAATGGGCACACCCCTTAGGTCAAAAGTGCTAAGGGAGTGAGTTGAGCCCAGCCAGTACCTGGAAGGGAGGCCTCTTGGGAAAGCTAAGGTTGCTGCCTGAAGATGTTAGTATGACCAGTAGGGGGCACTCGCCCAGAGCTGTAATGGATTCTATGGGTCTAACTGTGGTCCTAATGCCCATGTATAGTGATGGGTATACTATACTGTACAAATGGCGCCATCCTTCAGATGGGTCGTAAAACTGAGTCCTGACTGTGGTCATTAAAAATCCCAGAGCGTTTCTCAAAAAAAGTTGGGGTGTCCGGCCAAATTTTCCTCCTGGCCTTTACCAGTCATGGCCTCCTTATAATCCCCATCTATGCATTGGCTTCATCACTCTGTTCTCCTTCCCACTGATAGCTGATGTGTGAGGGCATACTGTGTGCACTATGGCTGCCGTCACATCATCCAGGTGGATGCTGCACATTGGTGGTGGTGGAGGGGAGTCCCCATTACCTGTAAAGTGCTTTGAGTGGAGTGTCCAGAAAGCCCTATATAAGTGTAAGGATATCATTATGCTTCTATCTTGCCAAGAGCTTAGAACATTTGGTGATGGGGTAACTTGCTTGTCTCCAAAGCAAAGTAGGTCTAATTAAACTCATAGCTTTCAAAATGCAAACAATAGGTATTCAAGAAATTGTACTGTATACAGCTTATATATTATCCACTAATTAAAGGATCTAAAACAGAACAGAAAAGGGGAAAATGCTCAAATTAGTATTCCATACTTGGAGTAATACTCCTCCTAAATTATATACTGTATCAATGAACTCTATTCTGATATGCTCAAAGAATCTAGTCAAATTTGTAAATTATACCAAAATAAAAGAATTGGCAAACTACAGAAGCTATACCATAGAATAAAGTTCAAATTATTCTAGACAAAATATAAAACTAGGGAAACATCTGACAGATTGTTTATTAATTTGATATTCATACTGTACCAAAGTAAGTGTAACTCATTGAAACTAACTTTGCCAGCTACCACAGAAACCTCTTCTTGTACATGCTAGTCCTGTTCCACAGTAGTCAAACTTATCATAATGAACTGTTGACCAACTAATGTGAAAAGTGTTTATTCAGTTTGCCTGAAAGTTTCCTTCAAGTGGAAATAATCCAGCTGGAAATAGCACCTCTTGAAATCAGTTTTTAAAAAAAGAAGTTTCCTACAAAATGTCAAGAAGTTCACTTTTCCACTTACCATTCAACAAATCATGCTGTTCACTTTTAATTGTTTTGGTTATTCTGATTTTTAATAGAAATTGGGCGCTTCACTTTAACTACTCTGTACTACCAAAACAGATCAAGAAGATGTGTGACATGTTGTGTTGGGTTTTGTTTTTTGGCTTTAATTGCAATAGGCCTTGTACTCTCACATCATGCCCTTTGTCAATCTACTGTAAAGGATGTGCTTGTTACCACTGCCAATGCACTACAATACAATCCCTTACTTCTGCAGTTGTAACCTTCTCCATTTCCTGCATTGGAGGGTCTCGCTCTACCTTCACGCCTCCTGTTCTATCAGGAGGCTGGGGTTGTGGGAATGCTCTGGGCACCCCCATGGCTGCTGGCTATCAATGCCCCACTCTGGATAGACAAACAACCTCGGTTTTCACAGACCTCCCACTCCAGCTCCACTCAAGTGGGAAGCCTTGCCTTCAGCTCCTTCAAGGACAACAGGCATCTCCCCCCCACACCTACCCACCCACCCCCACAGCTCCTACCTAAAACTACTGAGATGTAATTAAAGTACTTCAACACACATTTGCCAGGGCTAATGAAGGAAGGGAGTCAAAGCAGCCTTATTTATGCCAGCAAAAGTATTTTTAGTTGCTTTGTTTTTTTTTGTTCAAGTTAAAACTTTATAAAGCACTACAGGGCAGGCTTCAAGTGGGAGGAAACCATCTCCTTTAATTACGCTACATCAGTATTTTTTGTTTCAGGACTGCAGACTGATACATTTTAATTATTTTCTGTTTATACTTTTTTATATATGAATTATCATTTTCAATTAAAGGTTAGTGTTTTCTATTTTATTAGCCAATTGATTAACCAGTGCCATAAATAATACCTCGTGCCAGGGTCTGCAGCCTGTGCATTGTTGCTAGTTTGAAATATCGTCTTAAATGCCTGTGCAACTACTCCTGTTTTCATGAGTTAACCTCTCAATATTAATTCACAAAAGTCTATAAAGTGTGGCTTCCTCTGATTTTCAACTAATTTCAGGACTCTCCAATTCCAGCTACAGTGACATAGTAAAATTAATTTAATGCCCTTACTTTATGTCCTACTAGACATTTATTTCTTTATTTAAATAACAAAATGTCTGTCCTTGGAATGAACTACTCTTGTCATAATCATAAAAATCAGGAACTACTGTACATCAGTTATCCTCAGTATTATTTAACTAAGCTTTTTGATAGGTACATAAATAAAAAGCTTTGCAGTAATGCTATTTTTGTGGCCAGTCTGCTGGCCTTTTTAATATAAAAACCTTCAGCATGATTTAATGTTTACTGTATGTCCATCAAGACCACAGACTAAGCAAGCACACCTTTTCCTGTGATAATACTGAGAAAGCAGCTGACAGCTAGGGCAGTGATTCAGTCGCTCACCACCACTCACTGCCTTCAGGCATTCTAGCACCTTCTAATTAATACCAGTCAGGCTTCAGGGCAGGGGAGCTATGTGCCTGTCAATCAGCTCCCCACTACGAGTCACCAGAGACACCAGCACTGAGTGACACAGAAAAGGCTCCAGATTTTACATGTTCTTCTAACTGCCACAGTCTCCAGCCCCACTATTAACGATGCTGCCATTTCTGCAGTACTTATAAACAAATTTCCTCATTAGGTGATTTAGGCTTTTATTCTCTTTCCTTAAACTGCACTCCCATACTTTTCATACTCACACCTGCAAAATTGAGTCATTTGCAGATGATTGAGTTTTCCTTGACACAAATAGACTGTAAATTGTGCACTGTGGTTTATCATGTTGTTATTCTAGGTGGGACACAGTTCAAGTTTAAGTATTGGGGGGGTGGGGGGGGGAAACATGTTCTTAGTTTGTTTGGAATGTGTGAAGTCTGCTTAGATTCAGGGTAATTATTTAAACACCAGTTCTTTGTGGAATACTACAATAAGTTATAAGCATTGTGTCATCTTATGAAATCAATCCTAATGATGAAACTCAAAACATATGATTCATTTGTTTCAGTTTTGTATAGGCTGAACCATATAAATGATCATATACAGTATGTATGGAAGAAATGCTGTATGCTACTGTTGTGCTGTGTACTGTACATCTTACATCTTCCAGTCCACTGCTTGTAGCCTTCATCTTTCTATATCCCTTGCAAACAAGTTAACAGCTCTGCCTGGACATAGGCTGTGGAACTGATGCTTTAGAAATTATTTTCTTTAGTTATCTAAATGAATTTAACAGTTTCAATGTCTAGTTGTGTTGTGACAGAGCTTTGTATATATGTGTGTGGGCATGTATTACTATCAGTGTGGGCAACAGAATTTCTAAAAACGTCCCTACAAAGACAATTCCTGACAAACAGGTAATGTGATGTGATATTTTTTATAAGCAAATGGCACATTCTTTGAAATCTGAAAGTGTGAAAAGTGTTGGTCATTTGAAGCCCAAGTAGAGTTTTATTGAAGTGGAGCTTGTTAGAATAAATAAAAATCAAAATTCACTTTCAATTTGTTCAGTAGATGGAGAACATATTTTATGACACACACTGGCAAAATATTTAATGGCAATATCACCTTTATTAATGATCATACAAAATCCCATGTATTTTAGAATTTAGTTTTTCTTCAAATACATGACACTAGTAAGTACGGTGAAGAAATGCCAGCAATGTTAGGTACTTTTTTTAATCCCATATTTCAATACAGAGTCTTTAACTGAAAGTATGAATGTGGAAATATACAGTACCCGGTGTTTCAGGAACTATGCATTGCGGACTGCAGCTATTGAAAATAACAGATGTTCTTAACATTTTGTGTTTTTAATATTTCTCCCAGGTTTATATTCCTTTCGGATATAGAAAGAATCAGGAATGTTATGAAGGGCATTCAAAGCATGCAGTTATACAGTACATTAAAATAAATCTTACATTACAGTCTTAGTACACTGCACATAAAAACCTTCTATTGGGGTTTATGTGAACATCATATACTGTTCCTCTATCGGGTATTTTGCAGACAAAATGCTTTTCCCCCCAAGAGATGGTGAGATTTTTTTCACATGCAAACCTCTGGCCCGATCTGTCAATGTACACATTCTGAGGTATAACTCATAGTTGCCACTACGCAGTTCAAGCTCATAGTGGCAGAAGGCTATATCTACAACACTCCAGAGAAAAGAAACAATTGCAATCAGGGGATTGCCAATGGTTTTGAGGGCTTTTTCTGTTGAGACAGCACCACTCCACAGGAAGGAAACGCCTACGTAAACAGGCCTACTTTAATACTGTGGCTAATGACATTAGGTCTAAATTCACTATTTCCGATCAGTCGATCAGTTTATTAGATCATTACTGTAATGTATAATTTACATATTCAGTCAAATTGGCCATTCTAATTGGAAGGAACAGCCATTAAGATTTACTTACAAAATAGTATGTTATATAGATGAATGTACAGACATATCTAACATGCACATGTAAAAAATGTATTCACACATTAGTTAGCACATTAGTGCTAGCACGATTTAGAGAGCTAATGGGCATCATTAGCATGTGTTAAGACAGGCATATCTCACAACACTTTATTAGCACAAATAAGAAAAGTAATGTGTTTTCTCCATACTGTTATGAAGGTTTACTGCAGAAAATCTGAATAGTGTTTTCAGTTGGTACTGTGCAATAAAAAGAGAAACAGACCTACAGTATTAATCCTATAATTAATCATTCACTGGCAATTAAATGTCGCTTACCATCCTACATTCATCATAGTGTATCAAATATATTTTTTTGATTGCAGTGGACTTATTTACCAAACAGACATCTTCAGTATGTTGAGGACTGTCATTGTAGGACATCAGGCCACAGAAATAATCAAAATACTTTTTTTCATAATCATAACTGCTCATACCGTAACTGCTCTTTGTCTTTGCAAGAAGTTTGCAAAAGTAAGGACATTTATTCTAGAATGTATTAATTCCATATATTTAGTATTATATATTGATCTAGCTACGGAATCATAAATTGTTTTAAACAGGCAGCTTTCTGGCAACAACATGCAAAGCTATTCACTCCCTGCACTTGATCAGGTTAGTTAGCACCTATATTGGCAAAACGGCATATCTTTAACTGACTTGACTGCAATCCGAGATAGCTAAAGTTCTTTGTCCAAAAGTAAAGAGTGCCCTTGCTGACTAATTCCCAGGCTATTCCAATTGCACCACTGCTTGGAATAATCCCAATAATCGCAGTTAGCTAGTGACATGACCTAGGCTCCAACTAATGGAATCTAGATCGTAGAACTCAAACTGCACTCTGAAAGAGTGGTGTCACTAGCTGAACTGCCTGGGAACCCCAAGCCCTACTGATAGCATTCACATTACTGAAATGACTGATCACCATCATGACTATCAGGGGTGATCTATCAATTCCACCCTTAATACATGAGGTGACAAGAAAACCTCGTTGCTGGTTTTTGGTCTTGGTTCCCTCCATATTGTTTGTCTCCATAATGTCTGAAGGACTCAGAGACTTAGAACCACTCATTCACTCCAGAACTGGGTGGTTCCTCCAGATCTGTGTGGTCAGACTACATGGGAAGGTGGGGAGCTACAGGTAATTTTGCTTTGTGACTAATACCGCCATACCTAGCTTAAAGATAGTCAGAAGACCTGAGAACAGATGCTGTTTCTGTTTTCTTTAAACGCTTAGATTATGTTGAAAGACCTCATGGGTGTGTATACATGACCATTTGAAAATGCTTTTGTGAGTAACACACAAATACATTTTCTCAGACAAGCTACTGGCACGAAGAACCCCTCCCACCCCCAACCCCCTTTTTAAACTGCCTCCCACCCTCTATTCATCTCCTCTCCAGTATCGGGATCCAGTCTTACTCACTCAACCTGTACTGCTGCAGTTACAGAGGAGGATCACTGACAAACACGTAGAGGAACTAAGGAAACCACATGGCATATTTAGGCAAGCCTAATGGGAATGTTGACTTTCACCCCAAAATGTATTTTTGCTGTTTTTTGAAGAGTGGACAAAGGAAACGGATGGTTTTTGAATCCCAAATTTTTGCTGCATCAGTGATTCTCACTGGCTTGTCAACCACACACCACCTGTACTGTTTGTCACACTCCAGATAAAGTCCCTTTTGTACAGTAGTCGAACATAATGGTTGTCAAACATAGCATGAACCAGCATTAGTTGCTGGTTTGGCATTTAATTAAAGTATTAACATATGTATGTACATGTGCCCATAAATTACCTGGACAGAAACAAAAAGAAACCCGGAAATTCCTGGTTAGCTTTAGGGGTCATATTCTTCAGGAGATTGCAAATATTAGCTAGGTCTGTGGATAAACCCCTATTTTTATATATTGCAAAAATATGAATTAAATTTTACTATTTAGGAAATTCAAGGTCACCTAAAAAATATAGCATAAAGATGTTATGTAAAAAAAGATGTATTATTTTTTATGACTATCCTTTAGCTTCTTTTATAGTAGCAGAACTCTTTTTTTTATTGTGTGCTTTGCAGTAATTTATTGCACATCACAGTGACACACATACCTGTTAAGATGACCACTCCCTTTAGCTAAACTGTCCACCTGTCTGACACCTGTATAGATCACAACTCATAAACATGATCTTAAATGTTCCACAGCCATCTCTAGGTTTGCCAAATGCCAAGGGATTTCAGTTGGGAATAACAGCAGAAAACGCAGGGGAAGAATAACTTGTGCATTAGGATTTCAAATTAATGAGGAAACGACTGCAGTTGACCCTCGGGCAGATTGTGGTATTGCCACACAGAGTACAGATAAAAACAAATCCACCTTAGTAATAATGTTTGTGAACGCACCAGTACAAATGCAACCCTCTTGTAACCAAGGAACTCCCAGGAACAGGTTTAACACCAGATAACCCCAGCCCCTGAGTAATGAAAAGACATGAAGCAGTGAGACACGCAGAAAGGGGGTGTGGTCTTTATCCCTACATGACCCTTCCATTCAGGGAGGGTTTGCCTTTCCTCTGGAGAAAAGTATAACACCGCTAAGCTGCTGAACACTTACTTAAACACTGACCACGTAAACACAAGCTTTTGTTTAAACTAGCTCATTTGAATTTGACGTACGAAAAAGGTCACTTAATACAATCCCTTACATATGAATCATGGGTTTGTGCCAGGAGGACAAATAAAACAAGTCATCAGATTTAGCCATCTCTTCACTATCATAGAAAACAGATTTTGAATTGACCTTGACCAAATGCCAAACATCAAGACTGCCTGGGATCTTACAGTACATTAAGCTGAACAGCACAGAACTTGTACTTATTTTATCTTTTTCTTTCCTGGTTTTTCTTTGAGAATTCCCAATTCGAACCCCAACAGCAGAGGAGCCATTTCGATTAGGTTCCATTTATTGAAGTATTGATGGCAAAACTCCAGTTTAGAATGTAACAGCCCTGCTCAGACTGACAGTAACATCAATGTTTAATGCATAGCCACATGCATACAATGCCCCTTGATAGACTGTATGCATATACAATCTACTGTAAGTATACTTCACAAAGCAGTCCTGTGTTTAACAGTTTTAAAAAAGAATAAAGGAACCTTTTAGTCTCCATAAGAAGCTTAATGCTCTGAACATTCAAATTAAAATGGCAATAGAAAAAGTATAGCAACAAACCAAGGAAATGTACATTATTATTTTTAAGTATAACAGTAGTGCAGTATTTGTTAGAATTTGTGGAGAATGCTTTCTTCAAAATTCAAAAATGGTACGGTATTATCAAAAAGAAGACAGAACATTATTTTATTTTCATAAAATGTACGCATATTACTTTATTGTATCAGACAGTTTTTTTCTTAATTGGCCTTTCATGTATTTCTCCTACTCCCTTTGCTTTTTTTGAGCTTAACTAATTTGCCTTTTTTTAAAAAAAATCATCCTAGCTGCAAGTTTGATATGAAATTGTGGAAATGCAATTTTGATGAAAGGGAAAATGGAAACTGTGATGTCGCAGCCGAGTGTAAACGAAGGTTCACCGATTTCAATAAAACAAGTTGCCAAATTATACAAATTACACTTCACAGAATTCTAAGAGTTTTTTGACCTCGTAACAGTTCTACTACAGAGTTCGAAACAGCCCATTCCACCATGAAAGGAGATGAAGAAGGCTGTTAAGACCAATTCTCTAGTCTATCCAGTGCAGCTCTACTAATATTGTACTGCACACACCTGATAAGAAATAACAATGTGATTTGAACATTATGTTCAAAATTTTATTTAAACATTAAAACAACTAACTGGATATTTTTCTTAAATGATTTATAATAAAATAGACTGCTACATAATTAAACTTGTAGGAATTCAGCAAACTGGCCTACTAAATTTCTTCAGAAACCTTTTATCATTCATAGTCACAATGCAATATTTGAAAGCACAAAGCAAATTATTTTGCCACATATTAAGAAACAACAAGCAAATGTTTTTAAAAAAACGTCAGCCCAAAGAAGCTATGTTAGTTAACAGAGCTTCATCAATATCTTATACGTCTTTTACTGGATTAGCACTGAACAAGATTTATTATATTTTTTTAGGAATTCGAAAAGCATGCAAGCTGTTAAGATAACTTTAGAGGTATAGTAGTTAATCCTCCAGCACTTACAGCCTGGTGATCTTGGCAGAGCTAAATGCTGTATGCCACTCTTCAGAGATTTTAAGACATAACACTCTCAGTTTTCATGAAGAAATTAAACATGAATAAAAGCCCAAACCAACAGTCATCTTTCTAACACCCCAATTGCACAGATACTAATTTTTGTAAGAATAGGCAATGCTGACCTTCTGTCACAGGTTGCTCAGTTTCAGTTCCTCTCTCCCCCAGTCCCTGCCAGGAAACAGTGTTGTATCCTTTTAGGCATGAGAGAGAAAAGCTCAACTTTGTGCTTGAGGTGCTGCTGCACTGTCACTGATTCACGAGAGGAAAATGAACCCTTCCTCGAGACGGTTATAAAAATGCACACCCACCCCTCCCTCCAAACCAAAACTATTTGGCACTGATCCCCACACGTCCACCTGTGCTGCTGAGAAGATAATAACACTCCTAGCAGCGAGGTTTCAGACCTGCTCCCAGGCTGGCTGGGCTGTGCTGAAATGTGGGAAGAGTGTGGGGGCTCAGGCCAAGACTTCAGAGACAGTGAAGAGAAAAAAAAAGAGAAAAGCTTAACAGGATATTTGTTTGAGTGTGTGGGTGAGTGGGTGTGAGCACAGGCCCTGCAGTACACTACCTGCAAGCAGGTACATAAAATCCCTCTGCAAGTCAGTTTTTTTTATCCATTAAAATCCAATTGTATTTTATTACAGAATGAAGTCAATTTAAAAATGTGTTGGATGAGTGCAAGGAAGTGGTGAATATCATTAAACAGTATTAATTTAAACAGTAAATTGAATTATTTTTGCTATAAAATTGAAGGCTTTCTTTGTAATACCGTTGTGAACAGTTAAAGGTTAGGATTCCTTTTTTTAAATATCTAGACATGTGAGCATGTTTTCTCTGTACATACTACACATACTTGTGTGTTTGTGCTCTTGGTTTAATATTACTGTTGATTTTCATTACTGCCCGAATTCTTTCATAAAGTTCTTTAGACTGCCCAGTTGGATATGACTTGTTTTGGGGTGTAGGATTTACAATAGTTCAATTAAAATTTGACTCATAGGGAAATAGTCAGCAGATGTCATTAAAAATAAAAGTCAGAGATATTATTAACAATGAGTCAGATGTGTCAAGTATTTTACACCACAATTTTTTTATTAAGATGACAACATTGTTCTTCTGATATTTCAAGTTTTTTAAATGATCAGCCTCTTAATTGGGTTATTACTTCACATTAAAATTCAGATGCAAATAGTAACTTTTTTTGTAACAAAACATTACTTCATTTTCTGTAGTCTATGTGACTGGGTGGTGTCATCAGTAGCTCCATCAGTCCTTCTGTGAATCCTCCATTGTGATTATTTATCACAACCATAGATGCGGTTTGCTTAACTAGTACTGTACATGAATGAAATCAAAAACACTTAATATATACTATAGGAGTGAAACCACTTCATCCACTGAATTGGAGCACACACCTGGGGGATATGCGGCAGCCATTATGCACCAGCAGCCCCACAGCAAATCAGATGGAGAAGTAAGATCACTTGTTAGCCATATACAATATCTTGCATTAGGAATTTCTTTTCACATACCCCAGTTTGCTCTCCATGAGACACACAAGCATACAGATGGGGAGAGAGAAGCTTAGGGTCAGAGCATAGGGTCAGCCATTTATATGGCACCCCTAGAGCAGCTGGGGTTAAGGGCCTTACTCAGGGGCCCAACGGAGTAAGATTCCTCTGCCGGCCACGGGATTTGAACCAGCAACCTTCCAGCCACTGGCACAGATTCTTAGCCACCGCTCCACGCTTACTTACTTCACAAATTTAAGTAAAAGGAAAAGGTATACAAATCATACTAAAGCTATACAAATTGCACAAGCCTGAGTAGAATTAAGTCAAGACTTTGGTGTTAAAATTCCTATTTTTACAGTGTGATGTGATGGAATATTTAATTACCAAGTCATATAGTGGTGATCAATTTAACACCTTCTCTGAATGACAACACCTCCTAACCCGCAGTCTACCATACCCAAGCATTGGTTTGGAAATCATAGTCCAGATGTTAGAGTGCCTCCTACTGGACCACAAATACCACTTACAGCAGCAACCTGTTTTTTCTTGGAGGTCTCTCACTGCAGTAATAATAATAAGGCCCAGCCTTACTTTATAAATCTTTGGAGATCAAATGTAGAATGTAGCAACCTTGATGTTTTAAAAGGTGAAGTTTTAGTTCTGTTGTCGGGCAAGCACAAAGTTTCTTTGTCTTTACAGCTTTCACATTGCATCCTTGAGTACATGTGCATACTGTACATTGCAATGATGCTCAACATCAGCAACATGAGGAAATGATTACCATGTTTCTGTAGAATTCAGAGCTACACTAGGTACCCACATTAAAACAGATTGCAAATTCGTCATTTTAACTTACAGCAATTGATGTTTTGGGATATTTAGAAATTTTCTGAGTTTAAAATAGGGCTAAACAGTCTATGATCTGAATAAACAACTAAACATCTTTATTCTGTACGAAACCCACATGGTTCTTTACATGTTCAGCTGTAATGGATGTACAGTGCAAACGTGCAAACTTTTTAGGAATGATGAATACCATCTCCCTTTGTAGTCTAAGCAACCAAATTAGGCTTGAAACAAAGATGTGATTCACATGAGACACTTGTCATTAACTACTGTTCAATAAGTGCATGTATACTTTTATACTAGGGTTGTGCCAAATGCTAATGTTTTAAATATTGTATTTCAGTCGACGAGAGTTACATCTTTAATCCAAAGTGTGTTAAATTCTTTTAAGCTGCTGCATGATAACCTGGGTGTTTCACCTTAATCAGGTTTCTAATAAATTCTAACAAACGTTTGTAGATCATAACTGCATCATGTGAAACATTGAACATTTCCTTGAAAATAGAAATAACACTAGAAAGGTGTTCATGGATGAGCATTTTAAACTTTTCTGTTAAATGGCAAAATTGCTGGGTTGATTTTTTTTTTCTTACTTCTAGTAACATCACAAATGTTTAAATTAACAAAGGGTCCTTTCCTATTTTCTAACAATGGCTATTTTGTACTACAATTTATGCTGTTCACTGTTTTTGTTTTTAAAACTAAATCCTGTGGACCTTTCAACAGAGAGCTATAATCTTCAGATCAATAAGCTTTTAGCAACCAAACATGCACGATGGGCTCAATGGCCTCTTCTCATTTGTAACCTGTTTATGCTCTTATATATTTGTACATCTTGCATTTGCCACTCATATTGTACATCCCTCTGTGCCATTGTTTGCTCAATTTATTCTGCTTAAGACACCCACTCCACTCACTCACATAGAATAGGAATACTGCATCGGTCCACCCTAGGTCATGTAGTTAAAAGAAATTGTACCGTATATTTCCAGTAGAAATATGCAAAGTGCTTTTTTATTGTGTTTAATGTGCATAAGCATAATAAAATGTTTACAAATAAGTAAAGTGGATTAAACAAAATATAGCAAGAAACTCTCTGCAGACTAAAGAACAGTGGCACGACAATCAGATAGACAAAAAATATACTATTTCTCCTATGTCTCCACTTCTTGCTCAAAGGGCAGGCAGTAGCAGACAGATGTCAAGAACTCTGTGGTAAAGAATTCCCCTGGTATCTCCCTGTTGGTCCCCCCCACCCTTCAGAATACAAGCAAAAATGAGAGGAGTGACTGAGTAAGCACAAGAAATGCTTTGTCCTCCTCCTTCTGCAGTCTGCAGCCTCACTACTTTGCTCCATGAGCATGCGTACACATTTCTGCTCCTATTGGAGCTCCTGTATTAAAACAATTTTAAAGTTGTTTTTGCTAAGGTCACTTGCATCCAGGCCTGGGCTGGACAGCAACGAACGACGAGACCAGCTTTTGTTTTTTCTAGCCTAGTTAAAAAAAAACACCAGGATTTACACCGACACGTCAGCTCGTCCCCTTGATCTCCAAAACCAGATGATTCCCAGTTTCAATTTCGGCCTCTGTAACTGAGTATCTCCAAATCAGCACTGCTCCCAAAGCACATGGAAACCACGGTTTTTGGGTCAGACCCTGGTGTGCCACACCCACAGAATGAAAGTGACTAATATTAGAAATGCAGTCTTCGTTTTAGGACAACATCCCGACTGCCACTCACACTGTTCCAAAGCCACAGTGCACTCCCTGATCCAACTTGAAGACTGCAGGCACACGAAACAGGAGTAGGTTAGACCTTTGCCATGTGCAGAGCTTTTGTCAAATCTATAAGGTCAACATCACCCCCCTCTGTCTCTCTCCTACCACCTTACGACTTCGCAGGACCTAAATGTTCCTCACAGCCATCTAGTTTGTATATGTGTTTTTTGTTTAGTTTTGTTTCTTTATAACTGGAGAGTGTTTCCCTTTTCACTGTTAGTCACACTTTTCACACTTGGCTGGCAGAACCCAGGTGAAGAGATATGTTGCCATGGGAATGCAGAGGTCACAGGAAAGCTAAACCTGTGGCAGATAAGTTGGCAAATAAGTTATGCAAATCACTGAAATTGAGGTATTTATCATGAAGAAAAAAATTTGCCCAGGAATTGCTGTATCAGCACTTTCAGATGAGAATGGTGAAGGAAGGGAACATATTATCCATATGGTATATACATTAGTATTCTGTCAGGGAGATCTAAATTTGATGGAATGCAGTGTTCATAGTGAAGTGTTATATATGTTAAGCAAAAATAAAGGCATGTTTTCCAGTCTTGTAACTAAAGAACAGAAATGATACAAAGTTACTCAAGTAATTTGCAAACACTGTATCATGTACAGTACTTTATAATGTGCCACGCTGATGGTGAATAAAATTATTTTCCTGATAAGATGGAATTTTCTTCTCTTCTCAGAATCCATAATTCAAAGATTCTAAGAACATACAGTATTAGGTCAAACCAGGGTGCATGATGACAACACTGTCCCAAAGACCTACTTTATTCAAAGCACCTGCATAATTTCTCAGTATGGAAATTTTAACTTGTTTCACTTGCCCTTCAATGTTTCCATCTTATTCCAGCTCCAATCTTTGTACAGTATTTCTCTTCAAATTACTGTTTGAAATAATCTTTTTTTACTTTGAACCCTAAGGATTTCAAGAACAATCAATTAAATTAATAATTAGAATATCCAAGGAAAATGCAGGGATTCCTTATTCTTTAAAAAGTATTAGTAGTATAGAAGTAGTCGTTAGTGATGAGTACCAGCAAACTACCGTTTAGATGGAGCATTAATTAGTTCTAGATTTCCCAAGAATGATATGAAGGAAATTAATTAAAAATAATAATAAACAATAGTTTTTTGTATTTATATGTCTTTTATGGGTGGAGACCTCTTACTTAAAATTAAAAATCCCATTGTTATGGTGCAATTTTCCTACAATGTTTTCTGGAAGAGGAGGCCAGTCTAGGAGTGGGTTAAAGCTGTTCCTGGGAATGTTATTGCGGGTTCTGACTATATGTGTTTGTGTGCCTCTGTGTGCGGAGGGTGGGGGGGATCAGAATGAAACAGTGCCAGGGAAACGCCCCCTGAGTTGCCAGGCCGGTTCACACTAGCTCTCCCCACCTCCCATGTCTTTCCCAGCCCCTATGGGCTATTGCATGAGAAGACAGAATGAGGAATGTGATCTAACCGCACTCCCTCCGCAAGAGATATTACCTCACCTCTCTCCCTCCCTGCCCCCTCCTCCCCTCTAACAATCTCTCTGCCTGGGCCGGAATGTTTTTCTTAGCCTCTCCTACACAGTTTCACACAGCTCTAGCTCAACATCCTACCCACCCAGGTTACAGAAGGGGAGGGTGGTGGTTATAGGAGGTGGGCAGCTTCTTTATCACTGTTATTAAGTTAACTCTTTCAGTTCCATTGGCCTGCAGTTTTAATTGCGTTTTTTATAGTACTCAGGAGCTCATCCAGGGATATCCGTAGTTCTTAAACTTGATCTGAATGAAACTGAATAATGGGCAAAATTAATACAAAATACTACTGTATATTTATATAATGACCTTTATAATACAAGGTTCACACTTAAAATGGAGAGACAGATTACTAAACTAAAAACAATTAAAGAAAATCATTTTGTTATTTTTTGTAATTAACAGGGGACAAATAGAAAAAAAAGGAGAATATGAACTAAAAATGTTTAAAAATGCAGAAACAGACAATACTTTTAACAACTATAGAATTCAAAATAATAGTTAAAATAGAAAACAAGTCTAAAGCCTCTGTGAATGAACCTCTTTCTATATTTTTACAATACATTACCATAAACAGCAATATCACTGTCTACATCCAGTTCCCCTTCCACATCAACAAATTATGGAACAAATAAGTCAACAGGTTTATTCCTATTTAAAGTTGGAAAATGTGAATAACTTGTTTTTGCTTTTGATATTTTAAGATATGACTTACTGGTTTTCAACTAAAATGCATGATATTTTAAGAAAATACTTCAATTTTTGCTTCTTGTGATGGATGTGATGATCTGCAGATATAAAAACAGAAGATAACAAAATATGAATCCTGAGTTCTAGAATTGAACAAGTTAAACAGGTTTTGGTACCAAGATAAAAAACATTAAACAATTGCTCCTTTAAGACCAATATCAATTTACATGAGTTTTGCCTTAAGGAATTATCTCCTTAAAGAAGTAAGTGGTAGTAAATCCAGTTTTTTTTTCCAAGAGTTTGGAGGTGGCCATTTAGCCCATCTTGCCTATTTGGAAGTTAGCAGCTTATTGCTAATACCAAGGATCTCATTTAGCTGTTCACTGAAGGATATTAAGGCGTCTTCCATTCTCACATGACCTAAAAAAAGAGGAGGGTAAAGAGGTCCCTCTTGTTCTCCATTTTAAAGCACTTCCATGTTGTTTCCACTTGTGTCCTCGTGTTTGTGTTCTTCATTCTGAAGACGTCCACTGGGTTGACTTTGTCAATGCCTCAAGGATTTTGAACACATTTATCAGCTGCCCTTCTAATCTTCTCTGTTCAAGACTAAAAGGGTTCAGTTCCGTCAGTTTGTCAGTGTGGGTCATTAACTTAAACCCCAGAACGCATTTGTTTACTGTTCTCTAGTCTGATTCAAGTGCGGCAATATATTGTTATAATGTGATGATCAAAATTGTACATCATATTCTACATGAGGCCTGACTAGAGGATTCTACAATTTTAACAAAATACTGTATATATAGCCTAACATTTTGTTAACCCTTTTGATTGCTTCCCTTAAATTAAAATATTGTACAGTGCTATCCAGGTAAATGTTTACTTTAGGGCATCTCTTGCAGAAACAGGAGAACAGTATTGCTTGAATGTTCTGTTTGTTTGCATACCATAGTCTTTTTGGTCCTTTAATGAGGAACACACTGTAGTAGAGTCCATCCAACTGCTTCTGGAGCTACACAACTTTTTAATTCCAAGAACTGTACCAGGAAGCCATTATTTCTAGGACCAATACTGTTGAGACTGCACTGCAAAAAAGTGAAAAGTGAATATTTTGGTCTTAAAGTGTAAAATTCATACAGTATATAGTTTTTATATATTTATGATTCACTTTTTATATAGTTTGTAAACTGATAAAGTGACTTTTGAAATCCCAGCTTGCCAAGACATGGATATTTTAAATGGTTCTTGTTTTGATTTCTTTTTAAGGTGAGTTTGGGGGTTTTCTTTGACTCAGGAAGTTAGGCAAAGATTTCTTTGACATTAAAACTGTTTAAAGGTTACAGTAGCCGTTATCTCTGCTTTCGTGACAAAAAATCCCGACTGTGGTTTTTGTGAAAGAGCAGCAGTTAAATAGGGTTTTTTTTTCTCACGGTTTCTTTCAATCCCCCTTAAATTTCACACTTTAGAGTTACTTCAAAAAATTTCAAAAAGTGCAGCTCAGGAATTCAACTTTTGTTTAGTTTCCTGCAGTGAGAATGTGTCAAATTCACAGACCTTACTGACATGGACAAATCCTTACCAAACTACGGAGCGACTAACATTTTTCCCTCATCTTCATCCCTCATCCAATCCACCAGAGTGTTATACTGTGACAGCTGTTACATATGTGAAAATACGCATTAATCTTCATTTCATACAATGTCTTTAAATTTATAGTTCGTATGCATAAGAATTTTAATGCATTAGAAAAATTCTAATAGTATTGGTAAGATGGCTGCAAATGATGAAGTCCACATTATGCTAGCCTGTTTTTAATAATGCATTTATTCTAGTAATTTCTTGCATGCATGTGAAAGGTGCACCAAATTAAATGACTTTCCTTTTCTACAGAGGAAGTACAACCCTGTGTGAACACAGTGCTGGAGAGCTTTACAATTAAACAATTTGCCTGTAAGCAGGAGGTGTGGAGATGAGCCATTCAGGTTTCATTTCACTGTAATAAATCCCATTTCTATTCAGTAGTAACAATAGATGCACTTGGTGCTATTTTACGAAGTTTCTCTGTCTGATTATGACACCATTTACTGGTATCGGCAGAATAACAAACTGCTGACAGGTTGAAGTAGGAGTGATATTCATCACCAACACTTCATCAACCAGAACACTCTTATTAGAATTGTACATGAGGTTTGTGCATAAATTAAGAAAATAACACTAACTGTGCTCTTGAAGCAGGGAATGAAAAACTAATCTGAAGTGTCATTTGTTTCATATTGCAAAAGTACTTTTACTGTACAAGAAGCACAGTGAGAGAGAGAGAGAACTGCAATATGTGTCTAATATTTCTCCAACTTGACACCCTAATCTCTGTTTTACAGTGAAAACCGGAAGTCCACTTCATATACAGTAAGACTACACTGAGGTGTGTTTAAAAAAAACAGAAACAAGACTAGCTTTTACTTTTCTGGCATCATGGATGTTTATCAAGAGGGCAAACTACTGAACCCCACATTCCCTATGCCTAACAGACTCCATGATAAAATAGATCTTGAAATCAGAAACTTCAGACTTTTAACACAAAAAAATAAAAACCTTTACTATGAAAAGGAAAATGACAAGTGTGTACATACAGTACACTACAGTACAAAGACATGGGGAGGTTTTAAACTGTGTTTTGCAGAACTCTGCTGCTCACTGTCCTAACTCATGCTAAAAGTTACAAAAAGATCATTTACAGATGCCAGTGATTTCCTGAAGAAATAATGGTTTGTACACCACAATACCAAAGAGGAAACATAAACAGCAGTTGTGTATTTATTCTCAGCCGACAAGACCATAAATCAATGCCACCTCAGATAAATGTGGAAAGAAATCTCCAAACATTTTCAGAAGCCTTTAACCTACGGCCTCATAATAATTAGAGAAATAATAAAATCTACATTAGTGAGGTAGAAAGAGTAGCCACTGTCACTGCCAGGTTGAACTTGGGAAACAAAAAGACTAAAATAACCACACGGCCTAAGGTACTAG
Source organism: Lepisosteus platostomus (assembly GCF_059453375.1). Classification (NCBI taxonomy): domain Eukaryota; kingdom Metazoa; phylum Chordata; class Actinopteri; order Semionotiformes; family Lepisosteidae; genus Lepisosteus; species Lepisosteus platostomus. Next base: position 21,076,198 of record NC_142614.1, read on the forward strand.
AAATTACAAGGGAAGGCTCCAGAGAACTGGAACTGTACTTTGAACAACAGGGAAAGTTGAACCTACTGTATATTTTTGGTAATATCCACTTTTATTAGCTGTTTCTCCCTCTAAAAGCAAAAAACATACATGGATGAAGTACATATCCATGTATATTTTGTGGTTTTTGAGCCAATTTCCAGTAAGAAATTTGTAAGGCATGCTAAATGCACTCTATGTATTAATATTTCAAAAAACAAGGAAATGTACAGTAAAGTAAACCTGAATTCTACTGTACTATGCAAGGGAATATTTCTCAACTTTGGCTCAAATTCTCTGCAATGCATTTTTTTAAATCAACCACAAATAGTACCACAGTTTAAATGTGATCCTTCAAATATCAAGAAAATGCTATTTTTAAAATATTCATTCTCCCATCCATTATTGGAAAGCGTCTTATTCCTGGTAAGAGCCACAGCAACCCAGAGCCTATTCCAGAAGTGGTAACGCAAAACAGGACTACACCCTGGATAGCATGCCAGTCCATTGTTTGGCACACACACTAATGCAGAGGTTCAGTTTGGAGACAGCAGTTAACATAGCCATCATGCATTGGGAACAAGGGAGAAAAGTATCTGGCAAAAGTCCCTACAGATATGAAGTGATCATGCTGATTCCATACAGAATGTTCTATAGTCCAGCATACAGTATATTTTCTTATCTCAATTAAAATATTATAGGACATGACCAGATCGTGCTAACAATCATTTGTTGAATTGATTTATCCTTCCTCAGCAGAATCAGTAATTACAATGTTGGTGCCCGAATCCCAATGACATTTTGCCATGCCCTGATGCCCAGTATTAGGGCACCTTGCAGCATTGTCATCTTCATTTTCAGAATTTGCACAAAAAAGTGTTTCATCATGCTTGCAAGTGTATTTTGAGAACGTTTTCATAAATTAGGTGATGTGACTCTGAGAATTGTTTCCTCATATGTTAGTGGAAATCATTCAGTTTTACCAAAGTGTCCTACTTTGTTAGTATGCAGTTCGTGTATAGCACACCATGAGCTGTAGCTTCTAGAAGGACATTTTAAAACCACCAAGAGCTCCTCAATCATTTAAGATATTTACTCAAATTGTAGGTTAACTTCAGCTTTAGGTACAACAGCAAGTCTTCCAATCTAATGAACACTTGCAAGCTTGCAGTAAGACATTAGTTGCATAGATCTGATACTGTAGATGTGCCTGTTAGAGATGCATATTTGCAGGTCCTGTGCATTACAAAGTTTCTAACACATTAAAGTCTGTCAGAAATACTGACTATTGCAAATTAGGTGGGTATGCAATACAAAATGAGCACTGACTTAAGTATGCATTTATTTCTTGATTTTAATAGCTATTTTAATAGAAATACTGCAGGTTTAAATTATACAATTCATTTCAATCCAGAATTAATAACTGGATAGAACAATACGTTGAACTAAGCAATGACAAAGATACTTGCTTCTATTCACCTAAGATTTGAACCAAATAAACAATGTTCATTTTCTTCCACCAACGTATAATTCCCTGTTTGAATCCAAAATTGTAATTTATATAACACTGACGACCAAAATCAAGAAAAATTATAAACTTGCAGTCCAGTGTGAAAATGTAGGAGTTTTAAATGATATTGAAAACAGTTTATATTTGATTTGACTTACAGTGGAGAATAATTAAATCTCTGATTAATTTTTTAAAAATGCATAATTTCTCCTTAGAGATTCCAGATGACATTTGCATGAATTTCTGAACAGAGGTCTGAAGTGTTAATACACTTGATAGCCTACCAGTTTGCAGGGACTTTTCCTTTTTAGCACAGTATATAATGACTTCTCAATAAAGCTTTTGCACATTTCCTATGTGAACAATGCCTTTTGCATTGACAGTAAAGGTTTCATACAATTAACACTCCCACAGGAAGTTAAATACTTTATCTCCACTTCAACATGGCCTAGGTTTGTTGAAGTCATTGAAAAACTGTTTCAGTTGGACAGTATCTAATACAATTTATACACACAGCTACTTAGAATACTTTCAAGGTCATTTTAACTTTCAACTGAGACTTTCAACGGATTTCAACCATTTTCTTTCTACCAGCTAGGCAGGCAGAGTCCATGGCTGGTTGTAACCTGGCCTGTATTATTAGCTTTTTGTCACCAGGAGTCCACAGGCAATTGGTAGGGTAGGTTTGAGTCGGCAGCGCATCCTTGAGTCGCTGTGCAAAAACAACTGCTGTGGTGGGCCAGGAACTTATGAGCATGTAGTGATATTAATAAGGGCTGCATCTGTCATCCCTCTAAAGCTCTAGTTATGATATAGGTGCTGTTGGTTGGAAGTATGATAAGTGCACTGTGTGGAAGACACTGTCTTCATTTACCCTGCACCAGCATGGCGAAAAAATAAACACAAGTTCTAAATTTAAAGGGAGAAAAGCATTCAATTTTCCAGATTGTTTCACCACAAATGACACATAATGTAGGTAAATGCAGAGTGTTATCACTAAGGTAGCAAAATCGTGAACTATAAATCTAAGATTGGAAACTCCGACCTTGAAGAAGCCACCTATGAAAACGTCTTAGGTGCTTACTGTACATTGACATACAGTATAATCCTTCTACAGTAAAAAGGCAAACAAAAATGTTATGATAGAGTAAAAAGCATAAAATTAAAACAAAGGAGAGTTCTATTAAAAATGTACAATTTACTAGGAAGATCTCGTTTGGTAATACTGTTTGCAGACTTATTCACCACTTTTCTAAATAAACAAGTTAAAGAAATAGATCTTTCTTAGTTTTGTATATAGAAGACTGTGCTGATTCGTATTTATCCTTAATGGTATTGACAACAAGTCAGCCTAATGGACTACTTGATTAATGGGCCTTTACTATTTCAATATGCAAAATCTGTGGAGTCCCTCATTATCCCCTGCCATTTTGGAAGATTGCACATCAGATGATCTCAAAGATATGAAATACCGTAATACCTTTGCACAGAACTATTCTGTAACACTGGAAACTGAGCCACAGTGCTGAGCCTTGCTACTCACAGTATGACCCCTGATTGTTTATGTGAAGCACTAGAGTCAATAGTCCCATGCACGGATGAATGTTTATAAACTCCCCAGTTGATATTAAAAAAAAAAGAATGAATTAAGTTAAATGTTGTCTGTGTCCATGAAGGTAAAATGTCTTATTTTATTTTTTATGCATTGAATAATTCCAGAAGATATACTGTAGGCTTCTGTGTTCATTAGCCAGCAGCTATATCACCCTGCAACTCACAACTGGCAACCCACTGAAGCTAAGCGAGTGTGAGCCTGGTCAGTACCTGTATAGGACTCCTCCTGGGAAAGCTAAGGTTGCTGCTGGAAGTGGTGTTAGTGGGATCAGTAGGGGGTGCTCACACTGCAGTTTGTGTGGGTCCTAATGCCCCAGTAGAGTGATGGGAACACTATAACCCAGTGTCCAGCCAAATTTCCCACTGGTCTTTACCAATCATGGTCTCCTAATAATCCCCATCTATGAATTGGCTTGGCATTTTTCTGTATTTGGGATCTGTACAGTACAGCTAGGTTATAAGATAACTGTTGTTCCTGAACCATGTCCTAGAAACTCATGCTTGACTGATGAATTGCTACATTATGTTTCTCTGATTACTGAAGCATAACATAAAAAAATACAGATTAACAAATGGTTTATTATGAGCCTCTCTGGTATTGATCACACAGGGAACATGTCTCATTGCATTTAATGTCACCCACAAATTGCTTTTCCTGATTATTTCTTTCAACTTTTGGAATGCAACAGTCTATTTTCTGTCACACTGAAGCCACAGCTAAGTTCCAGGATCATTTAAGAGCCTTTTTTGAAGTGTCAGGCGTTCCTCTTGAGAAAGAATGTACGCTGTATGCCCATCGGAAATCATCAAAACTGGGTGCTGCCATGTAGTAACTTGAAATAGCCTGGGTTTCACAAAAACTGATAATTCTTTTAACACTTGAAGATACATCTTACAGATATGAAAGAATTTGTAGGCCTTTACAGCAAAGCTGTCTGTATGTGTAGAGGAAACCAATCAATTACAGGATATGTTTCATACTCAACAGCAAGCATCACTTTTCCAAAGAAGGTCTGAAGTTACCCTCAAAAGTTTTTCCCATAACATTTAGCCCTGTCAAAACTAGTGTTGGTGTTATCTACACACTTTCTCACAATCCTGGCACTTAGAAAGTGCTCCTTAATCTCCCGCCAGAGGAATGCACATTACACATAAAATGTTCTTCCAACTAGAGGTGATAATTGTTTGTGTAAAAATCCCCCAGTAGAAGAAAATGCTTTCAAAGCCACTTACAATTTTAAGCAAATAACTGCACAATCCACTTAATTGCGTAATATACGGCAGGTGCCTTTTTCTGTAGTTTCCTGTGTAACCATACTTCTGACAAACATGTATTAAAGTGAATAATCTGTAAAATTTCATAGTTGCAGGGTCAAAGACTATTAATCTTTTTAAATTCACTATTAACAACTATTTTGTGTGTTTATATTGATATAAACAGAAATTGCTAAGGCTGAGGAGATGTAAACCGGTGGTTCTAATTGATGCCTTTTATTAATCTCCTTGTTTACTTGTTTCTGGACTGTAGTACATAACAATGTAGTCAATACAAATACTGTGTTATCATGAGCATTTTCACTGTATTGCAATTTTGGTTGGTGAGGAAAACTTTAGATTAGGGATTGCAAATTCCACATATTCATTCTTTATAACCTGCAATAGATAAACACAGTGTTAACTTAAATTAATAGCATTAATGCATGCATGTTTTTTTAATAAAATATACAGATTTTGGATATGGATTAAATATGCCATTTTCATGAATTGTTCATTCATGACTGAAAAAATGAACAAACATGACTTTGGCTGTTGCATTAACACTAAATGTTGCATGTCAAGCTTGAAGAAAATCAAGAAAGAAAAACATAAGAAGAATCCTATTATGCTTGACATATCAAGACAGCAATGCCCGGCAGACTGTAAAGAATTCCACTGCAAAGAGTTATTGTATATTAATCAAGATCTGGGACTTCATATGCTGCCCTTAATACAGGTTCAATAGAATCAGTTCACCTGTTCAAAAAAAGATTTTGTCATTTTAACCTAAGATACTAAGTTAAGATAATTTATAAACTGTAAGTAAGTTATCTTAAGATAAGAGTTCTAAGATAACTGTTCTATTTGACACTTAGTATATCATGCAGGAAATAAAGTGGTTTTGTTCCTTTTGCTTAATGCATCCATACTAAACATAACAAGCTTCCATCACAAACTGTACTTCTGCAATACATAAGAATTTTATTTGATTTAGCAAATACCTGCTTCAAATGTTTTTGAGCATACAAACTTAGGTTGGGACTAACCTAACAGTCTTACCTAACTACTTTTCACACACTTCACTTTTATTGATTTTTATTTTAAAGTAAAATTCTAAAAACATTTATGTGAAAGGTGTATATGAGAAAAAAATACTCCCAAATAGAATGGCTGCACTAAAATGGGGACTATTAACCAAAACAGGATGTATTATCTCCCCCAAAAACACTGCTATTTCCTAGTTTAAGTTTTATCTAAGAATAGAAAATGAAATTGCACTTTTGTAGGACATTAAGACATTACAGAAGACAAAAACGTCATTATCACATTTTTCAGTATTTTCATTTAAATTTCACAGGCTGTCACAGATATAAGTGAGGGAAAGGGGGGGCAGAGATGTACTTGGGCCCTGATGATCATCATCATCATTATCATCATAATAATCTTCATTTTATGTATCACCTGTAAAGGTGGCTTCTCAAAGCACTTTATGATAAAAACACTACTTTGATAAGTAAAATATAAACAGGTTTAAGCTTCAAGGTTTTATGAAGGCAAGGGTGCCAAGCCAACATGATCAAGGTTTTAAATTTCTCTACATGGGCCCTGTGTTTTAACTTTCTTAAAATCTAACATTTTCATCAATCTATACTGTACATATACTGTTTTCTACCTTCATTAAATCACACATGGGATCTGGATAGTTTTCACATGAAATGCATGTTAATAAAAAGGACATTGCACAGTCAATTGAATGAGAACATTTGTCAGTGGCAAAGATCATTTTGAGAAATAGTTTTGTAGAAATGGTAATCTATGTATTTAGGTCAAGGTGTAGGATGCTAAAAAGAGAAACAGCAAATGGCAAAATCGTGAAACGGCTATAGAGCAATACCAACTGTAATCTAAATGACAAAACATATTCTTTGCCTTTTTTAAAACAAATCTCAAATCTGCTGAGGTTTAGAGTATATTATGTCACTTCTGATTCATTGCAGTAGGGAATGTAACAGAGGCCTCTTATACAGTACAGGTGACCCACATCTTATGCAAATAAGAGTAAACTCATACTAATGTATTTAAATTGCACAGCAATTGTTCTTCCAAGCATAACATCTCAGAAAAGTTAAAAATAAACTTTTCACAGTGTGAGCTTTACATTTGAGGGCAGAGCAATTTAAAAAAGAAGCCCTTTAAAAAATTAGAACTTTCTGTTGGGATCAGTAGTCTGACTAATAAACGAGTATGAAATGGTGGCTCAGCAATCAGCAGGAGCAGTGACATCCATTACCTAGTCCACTAGCGAAAATAAAAAAACAACTCCAGCAGTGACTTAATTACAGGAGCCCAACAAACAATTTTAGAAGAGATGTTAACCGAAAAGGAGGAGGCAAAAGGGAGGGATCACTTGGAAAGTCATGACTGGACTGGATCTGCAGAAATGGACCACAGAGCAACAGGGCCTGGCTATTTATGGAATCTGCCACCCTCATTATTTATCACAGTTCCAGTCTCCATGCAGAACAGTAACCTACAATTCGCTGACTGCAGATGGGCAGTCTGCTCAGCTCTCCCTCCTCTCTGCAGGGAGACCCACAGCAAGCACCAAACAAACTGCACAGCTTTAAAAACGGGCAGAATGAGCTTCGTACAGAAGTAAAAGTACAAAGGTAGACCACCAATGGGTTATGTGTTTCTGCAAGCTGTGGTGGAAGAAGAAGGTCCTTATTCACACTCAGTGTGGACCTACGGTATAATGGTCAAATGTCTGTAGGTACATTATAATGTAAATTGATCAGGAGATAAGTGACAGTAAACTGCCACCCACAAGCGGCTATGAAGTAATGACACAACCCACAATATCTAGCTTTGCTTTCTTTGTTTTAGTGTGCTTAGTGTCAACCACAGAGCATATATATTTTAATACAAGCTGCAAGTGGGGGGTTACGGTGCTGTTTAAAATCTGCAGCACATCACAATGGAAAAAAATAAAACCAAAGATTTACATCATACATCAAATCAATGACATTGATTGAAACAATGCAGACAGACATTCACATGTCTATAAGACAGTTACTTAAGTACATGTTGCACATTTTAAAAAAAATGATGAGACAGCTTACAAATATCTGGGATGCAGCAGTTTACTATATCATGAGTCACTCAGTTCAGCTTACTGTGCAGCACATGGAATGATGCAGTCTTCACTCAGTTGAGGTTGTACAGAACTTTGAGGTTAACTTTTGCTCTTTGATTAGTGATGTATGAGATGTGAAAACAGGAAAACAGTCAAAGTGTCATGTTTGTTGTATCGTTGCAATGCCATAGATGTTCAAAGCTCAGAGGAATCAAATTCTAGAATTGAAATTCGTAATTGCATGTTCCAGGACAGTATCAATGTTCATACAGCAACTGTAAAATATCAAAAGACACTGACAGGCACCTTGGACCTGTGTGGATAATTCTGTTTGATGGAGATTCCATATCCCTACAGGTCCTGAGAGGGAGCTTATCAGAGTATAAAAACAATTAATTGCAGTCAGACGTAAACTGCTATTACAGTAGGTTAATCATTTTCTTCATGTGATAGAGGTCAAAACCTATTTGTTTATCTTTTGCCATACCTTTATGGATGAGAATAGCTGAAAATGGAGTGCTGGAGAAATGTCTGAACCCAATTTAATGCTGATTTTTACCTCTGATGTTTATATTGTACAGGAGTCTTTAAAATCTTGAAAAGGGCACAAACTGAGGAGTCTTTGACATGCACATTGTCTGATATACTCTCAGAAACTTTTATTTAATCATTGTGATTGGCAGGGAACTTTCTGCAAGGAACATAATAAATGAGATCACTGGACACCTGCAATGCCATCTGGGTAATGCCAAAGTGGCCAAGAAGAACATGCGTATATACTATATGTTGTTGGGTAGGTATTTGCAGGTGATACAGTGGTGTCTGGTGCAACAAAAACTGCTTGTTGTAGATGGTGGCTGTGGTTGATTAAATGAACTGTGGCCAAGAAGACTTTAGTTATGAGGATTGAATAAGAAAGTTTGGTTGAGGAGCTGTTCTATAAAATGAAGTTTTGTTTGAGGACCATGGGTGTTAAGGTGTAATGTCTAGAATGGGTAGGGAGGAGTGGAATTGTCTCTGAGTGTTATAATTCCTCTTGGGATTGATACTTTTGACCCAGGTGAGAGCTCTGTCCTTGATGTGAGAAGGATACCTGCCAATGAAAAAAGATTGTATTCTGAGGGCTTGGTTTAGGAAGTACTGTAAGGCTCATCATAAAGGCATATCAACATAAATAACAAAGTATGAAGAAGTGTAAGAAAGGAAGGGAGTTTTTAAAAATATCTTTGATAGAAAGAGCTGTAAAGGAGAGAACTGATTCAGCTGATATGTAATATGTAATTCAACAGGGTTTTCATTCCAAAGTAGTTAATACAAAGACTATTACATACTATATATAGTGGTGGAAGGTGAATACGTCAATTGTGACAAACTACAAGTTGCTCAGGTGATGTAGACATTCCTGTAGTAGTTTATTGCTAGAGCAGAAGGAAGACACCATAGGCCATATTCATCATTAGACTGGGTTCACACATTCCTTTAGTATTAAATGATCAGATAAATTTCTTTAAAAAGTTTTGCCTTTCACACTTGCCCTTGGATTTCCTCTCACTCTTTCTTTACATTTTTAAATTTTTAAAAAATGTTTTTTTTGTGTGGAAGGGTATACAGCTGTTACTTTATATATTTTATTCCTTCCTTCTACTTTTTAGCATGGAATGGTACAGTGCCTACTGTACATATTTTTAACAGCAACTGAGTTATTTGTGTCACCAGACAAAATGCTTCAAGGTAAATCTTTTTTCAGACACACCTGAGACACACTTGTAGGGTGCAGTTCTCTTTCCGTGACGTGACAAACTGAACAGCTTGCGTAACCAAGTCATCATTAAACCAACTCCCACCTCCACTAGTCTGTCTGCAGCATCACCCACAGGAAACTGCCAGGTGTGCTTCCACTTAATTTGGGAAAAAGCAGATGTTAAACATCTAACTGCTTTTATTCATTTTTTGTTTCTCCAATGTGTAATGTCCAACTGCAATATGAGCAAAAGAGGCTAAAGACAGAAGAGCACATTTTTCCTTGACAGATCACATTCTCACGTACTGAGAAGTAGACATGGGCCATTAGGTCTTCATAGACTTTGCTCAGAGTAATCAAATGTTAACATAATTATCCCTCTGTATCCACTGAAATGGTGAAAGAATGCAAGGTCTGTTTTTCCCCTCATTCATGATCGGGTTGAGCAGAAACACACCATGCGCCTTACCGATTCTGGTAAGGACAAGGATATGTTTTAACTTAGGGACCTCAGGTTCATTATTCTGTATCTCAATGACAACGCCAGCCAAGAAGACATGGGAAGAATCTAAATGAATGGGAGGCTGCCAGTGCAGGAGCAACTGCTGTGCACCTGGATACATTAAGTACTCTGCAAAAGCAATGTTGAGTTTTTATGTTAAGGTAGGGCTTTGTGTTACTGTTAACACCAGTTAGTATACAATCTGCATATTACATTACGCAGTAGTAGCCCTTGTATTTTCATTTTTACTTATTCACAGAACAAATGTAATCATACTTCACAATTTCAAGTATGGTTATCGTTAAGTAAATTAATCTTTATACTGTATATACATGCAGCATACCAATATACTATACTTTATATTCAGTAAGCACACAATATGAAATTTATAGTCTTCTGACCTACAAAACATAGCAACAAGTACTGTATCCTGTGCATATGTAAACCATTAGATTCGTTTTCTAACTGTTCATTGCAGGGTGAATGAAGTGCAAAAAAGAAAATCACCATCAAAAGCCAAAGTATTAATACTTATCACTCTACTCTGTGAAAATACTTCAGAGCTCTAGCACGTTTGTGTCATTGTCACCCAAATCCAACATAATGACAGAGTTTGAAGTTGCAGATTAATTAGAAACACAGTCTGCTACTAAATTCTGTCCAAGACAGGAATTCAAGCCAGCTGGAATATAATATTATATTCCAAATTTTCCTCTACTTTAATTTATTACATTTTGTAGCATTAGAACTGATTTTCAACACAATGTGGATATAGATGTAAATAGAGGAATCATATCTTACTGGAATCATACATGGCACTGGAAGCATGTGAGTGTTTTTCATATTGCAGAGCTGCTATCTTTGGAATTATATAAACCAGCAACATGCTTTCAATTACTGGGGATGAAACCTACTGTAAAATATTTATTTACCGAGCCCTAGAACAGTCTTTAGAATTTGTTTTCTGGGACATAGTTCTCGGAATTAGTGAAGGACAGCTGACACTTTCTCAAAAGAGCTTGTGTCTAGTGAATGCCAAGACCATGACAGAGGTGACTTTCCTTCTAAATGTGAAAATCCTGAAGGGGTGATCATTGTTAGTTGGTTTTTTTCTGTTTCCTTCTCAGCATGAAACTAACCTCTACTTGTTCATTTACCCATATAAGACCTAGGATAATATGGGATTGTTGAGCCCCATTTTACCAATTTTGTGGGTAAAATGGGCCAGTAGATTTCTTCTCTTTGGTTCAAATTTTTGCTCTAGGTGTTCTTAGATTTTAATTGCTGTATTAGCAGGTATGGCAGTACTTTTCATATGCACAGTGTAGGTATACATGAAAATGTGTTTTTCACTCTCAAAGCTTGCTAACCCATGCTAAGATATGTTTGGTTGTATGAGCACCACATGATGCTGTCCACTACTTTGTTTTGTGGACAATACATGTATATGGACTGCAGCGGCCTAGCTGAAAAGTTATGGATTTTGAATGCTTTGAAATATGAATACTCCAGGAAAAAAAACAGTGAATACTTTCATGGTTTCCTGTTGAACTGTACTGTGGAGTATTGTGACTAAGCCTGAAATGAAATAAAATGCTTGTCACAGTGTGCTTAGACATTTTGTGTCTGACTCTGATATAATATACTGTATGCATGCTAAGATATTCAATTAAAAGTATCAAGTAAAACTAAAGTAAAAAAAAAACTTAAAAGTAGCCTAACTCAGTCTTGTCATAAGCACATAATTCTATGACTCAAACTGGGCAGGTAAATCACAGGTAAAAGATAATCGCCAAGGCAAGAGAATATTTGGAAACAGGCTTTCCAGATGAGACAACATGGACAACAGATGTTGAAAATGATCTGTTTACAGATATGCAGATCTGTAAACCATTAAAGTTTACAGATGTATACATACACAAAGTGGAATCTGAAATCTCTGTAGCCCGTTCTAACTTCCAGCATTGTAAAGAGCCAGAGCTAATTTTACACGTTCCATTAACAGTAACATGCTCACACTCCAAAAAAAAACTTAACTGTGAAAGTGTACATTGTTAGATATGTAAAGTATATAGGTACTGTAGTTCACGTATCATATTCTTTAAAATATATATATATAAATTGAAAACCCAAGTATAACTGTTTTATTGTAATTGCTGTATGTAAATTTCCATGACCTGTGATTATTTTCCATGCTGTGGTCTTTAAGAAAACATATATTGCTTTTAATCGATAAAGTATTACAGGTCTTTTTTAAAACATAGCTTTAACCTGTCTTAGCTTGGATGTGTTTTTGCCTTTGGAGCACTGCCTACAACAAGAATATCCTTTTCATATTGTTCATAAGAATAGTTATATTCATATTGTTTGACTACCACAGCTCTTCTACTAATTATTTTTAAAGTGTTTCTGTGACAGCAAATCTCAGCTGCCAAATAAGACAATCCACAAATACAGCAAAAGAAAACAGCAAAAAATAGCTTTGACACACTTCTAAAAGTCTTATTATTACCCTGCCACCACAGCACACAAAAGTCTAAAAATACAAAAATATTTGTATCTCAATTATCATTAATGTTTATATCTAATGTAAGTTTTGATTGATCATTAAACATGCACAGGTGTACATCTGGAATAATACCGTACTGTACATGCTAAGTACAGTAGTGGTTAGTAGAGGTTTTAACATCACTGTTGCAACAGAAATTAATCAAGCAATGCAGAAAAAAATAGAAGTAACATTAATAATACCATCAATGCCTTTAACACATGGTATGCTGATGGCAGAAAGATGTTAAAGACAGCAAGACGCCAATGTTAGTGTTTAGTTGCTACTGCATTTAGCATCTCACAAGGAGGACAAATGGCTCTTAAAACCATGTTAACCTGAAATAATAACTACAATAGTGAGTAATGAAAGCAAGATTAGGATTTTTCTCTCCTACTTCTCTAACATACTGGTTTAAAACAAAGGCATGTTATGTGTGACCATATGGTCCCTCTAGATTAAAATGACTTGTAAAATGTCGTATTGCTTGAAATCAATATGTAAAATAAGAAAGACTGAATGAAATCCTTCCTACCAGCCGCTTCCTGCTGTAATTTATTACACACTATGTAAAAATAGTGTAAACATCCAAGATGATGCAATATCATCACCACCAAGGCAATCTATCGAAAACTTTAATCAGAATAAAGGCCATCAATCAGATAACCTGAAGCTGGCTGCACAATGTGTTCACTTATGTGCCCTCTTCATCCGTGAGTCAAGCTGTAAATAATTTTAAAAATTATACTGTGTTATTTGTTAGAAAGAGGTATCTCCATCTTATCTTAGCAGAGTATGTTTGTAAATAATTTTTAAAAAAGGCCTGACACTGAAATCAAAACAAACAGTAAGCTACCTTGGCATTCAGACTTTGTTCATTGTATGACATTTGTCTGTTTCCAACACCTCCATAAAGGTACACTGTAAGAGTTTTAAATAAACTTCAGTGCAGCTTCCTCTGTCTTCAGACAAGCTTTTCTGTGGATCTCAAAGTGCACTGACATGACCTCACTCTTGCCCAATTGGGCGTCAGGGTATACAGACTTTAAAACCCCTCTAAGAAACACTTGCTTGTGACAACATGCAAAACTACACAGATATGCAGACAAAAATAAGACAGTACAATTGTTTTCATGTCCGAGAACAGATTAAAACCTGAAATGGGAAAAATGTGTTCTAGTAATGCGCAGTGATCGTTGTGAAAGATTGCCACAGAAGTTTTGTGTAAATGCATCTAAACAATCTTTATCTACTGTATAACTGTTACAGTTACGTTAGAATCTGAATATAACTTAAATGTCATACATATACTTTTTAGTCCATTCAACAGCAAGCCCTCATAATATTAAAAAAGCCAATTAAGTGAATTTGTATAACTAGCAATTCATATAAAAATAGCAGTTAAGTTTTCTATCAACCACAAAATATAATGCCTCCATCTAGGCTACAAAATATCATTTTCCCTCTGCTGTATTATGGTCTTTTATTGCTGCTACTAACTGTACTTTCATTTTTATTACATATAGTACAGAACATACTTCATTGACTTGAACGATTGCACAATTTTGAATGATACATATGAATTATACATAAAGAAAACATTTTATTTTATGGTAATTAACAGCTTACCCATAAAGCTAACATTTATTAGTTTAAATATTTAAAAATATTTGTAAATATTAAACATTTAAAAAGAATTTCATTTTAACAAAACAAAACAAACCTCACCACTGAAAACTGTTGGTGAATATACAGTAAGTGTAGTTTTTTGCATTGTTTATGAAGCAGGACTCAGTGAAGTGCAGTCTAACCTAATCCTTAATTGTGCAGAAAACACATGATGATTAGAATACATTATAATTCACAGACAGATGCTCATTCTTGAGCCCTTTGCCAACCTGTATTTGTTGGCACACACGTTTAGAGACCTCTGTGTTTCACCCTTCTTATTCTGAAACCTGTCCAAAGAAAACATGTCATATCCATACAATTATTTCTAAATCGAAATATGAGAGCTTTCCACACCGTAGGGATACAACATGGGGTACTTCTATTTCATATTATCTCTAAATAAGTAGGAGTCAAGACTGCCATACCTTATTTAGGCCTAAATGGAATACTTTAATGATCTACAAAACATAAACTATCCCATTAATGCGGGATTCTACAATTTATAAATACTTGGTTTCACAGAATCAACTGCTTTTTTACTGGACTAGCAGGAATCACAGTTAGTGTCTTCTACAGCTTTTCATCATAAAATGTTGAAAGTTTCCATACTTAACTTTTCTGTGTCAGGCTTCAACACAGTACACCTGTTCCGATCAGTGTCTGTGTGTCCTTTGATCTTTATCACCACTTTTCTATGATTTTCTCTCCCCGACATTTCCTGGCTTCAGCATCTGTTCTCACTGCTGCTGTTTAGTTGGTCTTTTTTAATTTGTTTGTCAGTCACATATCAGATCTTCCATATGTGACCCTAGTTTTTGTTTAATTAGCTTAATGTGCTTTAAATGACAACACATCAAAGACACTGTAACAAATGCAAGATAATAATTCAAAGGCACGTGGGATTAAAAAACAATATAACTAAGACAAAAGTGAAAAGAAGTACACTGTATTTGGTCTCTAAAACTCAGGCTGAGTTTGAGTAGGAAACATTATCCATAGAATCTGAGAATGCTTACTGTTAATCCAGAGAAATGGTGCTGAGAATTTGCATTTCATACATGGGAGGGAATGTATTTCATTTTCTACAACAATAATGGTGCATAATGGGAAAAAATAGCCAAAAGGGAATCCTTAACTAATTAGGTCAGCAGGCATTTCCCTCAGCGTTAATGTTCAAATGTGTGACCATCATCTACACTGACACCTCTTAAGCGACACACTAAAGCCAATAACAATGTGTTCTGTGCCTCTTGTGTATTAAAATGTTAATTGTGCTGGAAACCAGGCTGCTCAGTGCGGTTTCTTTTTAATTTACGAATAAAGCAGAGAGACAAGGAGATCAAATATGTTGCGTGGTTTAAAAGTGAGAATAACCTGCAGGAAGCTGCATCAAAGGCTAAGCACAAACTGAATAGCACACTTCAGATTTCTTTGACATCCTCTACAAACTGAGACAGAGCCCCGTACTTTCCATGACTGTGATGAGAACATTAGAAAAGTCAAAAATAGAAGAGGTCATTCAGCCGGCCTAGCCTGTATAGTATTTAGCAGCTAATTGATCCAAGGAGTTCATCTAGACATTTCTTGAAACCGGGGAAGATGCAACAAAATAGCTGGATAGATTGTTCCATAGTTCCACAACCCTGTGTGAAAAAAGTACCTTCTAAGAGTTTGGTTTTGAATGCATACAGTAGTTTCTATTTGTGTCCTTTGGCACTGCTGATTGTGAAAGTTCAATGAGTTGACTTTGCCTTTCAGGCATTTTGATTTCTTGATTCAGCTGTGCTAACAGTCATCTCTGTTCAAGACTAAAAGGGTTCAGTTCTTTTAGCCTGTCAGTGTAGGATATTCCTTTAAGCCTGGGAATGGATGGTTGCCCATCTGTGGAATGCATCCAGAGCAGCAATATCATTTTTGAAATGTCTAGACAACAATTGTAGACAATATTCTTAATGAGGTCTTACCAGTGTATAATACCATTTTAGCATTCATTGAATCAATTGAATTAAATTCTGTGCTTTTAACTATACTGTATACCCAAAATTTTGTTTGCCTTTTATTTGTTTGCCCATATTATCTAATAAATGTAAATAATGTGGCAAGATAAATACCTGTCTTTTTCTTATCTAGCTTAATGTTTCCAATTGTATATCTTTTTACTTATATTTTTGATTCCTGCATTAATACTCTGCACTTGTATACATTAAGCATAATGTGCCAAGTGTTTAATCAGCCTTGAATTGTTTACTAACTATACCAGAAGTCAGATCAATTATATAATTTAGGAAGAGCATTGGTCCTAATACAGATACCTATAGTACTCCACTAATTACTTCATGCGAACTGAGTATTCACTCATTAGCGATACTCTCTATTTTTCATTCGTTAACCAGTTCACAGTCCAAACATGCACATTTCCCTACCCGTAATTTCAGTACTGTTAAGATCTGTGACCTTTGCATAAGACAAAGAACCAAATGCCTGTATTTGGAATAGTTTTCACATACTCTACTATTTTACATCTCACCTTTTTTGGATAACTTTATATTCAAGATTTGCATTGTTTAATAATAAAAAGATACAGTCATAGTCATTAAGTTAAATTTCTTCTTAAAGTAAGTTGAAAGTTGAAGGTAAGTTGAAATGACAATTAACTCACATTTTTATTACTATTCAATCTGACTTTACACTGACAAAAACTTTTTTTTTCAGAAAATCATTGCTCTCAAAGTCTTTGCCTTTAAACTGATGAAAAAGCAACCTTACAATTTCCTATTCCCCTTTTGTTTAGAGTCTCCAAATCCTCCTCTCACCTTAAGTCTAATGAAGGTCACAAACAGCCGTGGAAAACTGATATACAGCAAAATACAGTTTTTGCAGTGCAAAATGCAGATTTTGTATTTCTTTTATTATACTTTTATTTTTCAAACTGATCAGATGTTAAGATTTTGTCACATATTGAAATTTAACAAAAATAGGATACTTGTTTGAAGAACCTAAAATGTAAAGGGAATAAATATGCTAAAAAAAACCTAGATGACACATGTATGGTTCTTTCATAAAGGATTCAGCTGACTGCATCAAAAAATCATTGCCTGTAACGGTAAGAGTGCACAAGTGGTCAGTAGACTATTTCTTCACAGACCTGACTAATGCATTTCTGTCAGATAATACTAAAATTGATATCATTCATTGCAAATGAAATTTTAAGTACTTTACATGTCTCAAAACCGAAAATGTAAAAAGAAGTAATGTCTTTAAAAATGGACTGTATGTAAGTTTGTAAATGATTCAGTTGTGGGGTGGCACAGTGGCAAAGCAGTTAGTAGTGCTGCCTTGTAGCTCTTGGGGCCCTGGATACAATTCCAGGTCGGGTGTGCTATCTGTGTGGAGTTTATATGTTTTCCGCTTATTTGTGTGGGTTTCTTCCAAGTGCTCTGGTTTGCTCCCATAGTTCAAAGACATACTGGTGGGTGAAATGGCTGCTGGGAAAGCTGGCCATGGTGTGAGTGTGTCTGTGTCTGTGTGTGCCCTGTGATGGATGGGCACTTCATTCAGGCTGTATCCTGCATTGTGCCTGTTTCTTGCTGGGATAGATTCCAGGTCCCCTGCAACCCCGTATTGGATCAAGTGGTCAGAAAATGGATGTATGGACTCAGTTGTCTTTAATTCAAGAAATAGCCTATAATAATATAATAAGTAAAACAAACCTTTTGGAAATACCAGGATTAAATGGGAAGTCATGACTGCATCCCCAGCTGTGAGACACAGCAGGAGGCAGAGATGAAGCAACCAGTGGATGGGTCATCTGATGTTAAAGAGCTTTTGACAAAGCCGAGAACTGACTGAATTTGCTGTCAGCATTCTAGTAGAAATATAATTGTCCTCTTCTTCATTGCAAGGGAAAAAACAATTGTGTGCCCTATTAACTAATATCTTATCTGCTGTTGAAAGCTATGCACACACAAATTATAATGCTTTTGTTTTAGAAATATTACAAAAATGTAATGTAAGCCCACAGAAGTTTCCAAAAGTGTAAAATGTACTTTCCCACAATATTATAGTCCTTGTTGCTTCATCACAGAGACCTTATTCTTGTTTTGCATAGATAAATGAACTGTGCCCCTGGCTTCACAGCCAGCATCAGCCAACAAAACAAAATACATAATTTTTACAATTATTGTTTTTTTTATATTATAAAAGGACGTGGCATAGAGGGTTAACCAGAAAGATAGAAGACTTACAGTACTAAGAGAGATGGGAATCTGCTGCAGGATTCTGAAACCTACCCACGAACTGCACCACTTCCGCCCACTCTGTCCTCCTCACAGCTGCTCTCACTGAGGCAACCTCGCAGCTCCTAGTGCTTCACACTTTCCTTCTCCTCTTTCACTCAGAGGCTCCAAAAGCCTGTTCTCACCTTACGCGTACCAAAGGTCACAGTCAGCCACAGAAAACTGCAACACCGAGAAAGGTGATTTTGGGGCACAAGCCCTCTTCTGTCAGGGAAGGTATGGTAACTGTGAAAGTCAGGCTCACTGTCTTGCTTTGCCAAACAATATCAAAACATCTCTGTAGGACATACGGTGTTTTTATCACCCCTCTTCCAAATGGCCACAGTGAACTTCACAAAAACACATGAAATTTGAGAGCATGCAAATGTGCTTCAGGATATACAGTACAGTATATAAAACGGTTTTGCATGCATCCACACCTCCTATATGGTAGCACTATGGAGTCTTGCAACTTAGGGCTCTGTACTTACCGTTGGAAGGATGCAGGTTCAATTCTGGTTTGCTCTAGTAAAATGCCCAGTTGTATAAATAAATACAAATGTAAGCTACTTTGCGAAAAAAAGTGTCGGCCAAAATAATTAATAATAATGTATGGTGATTTTGAATTGTAGTAGTAAACTTGGCTTCAGGGAATAAATAGAATTCAGGCTCCACATTTGTCCGACAAAAACTATGTGATTTAGCCATTTTCTTTAAAAAGTACTTTCACACTGCACGGACAATTCATTGATGTGTACAATGCATAATCAAAACCCAAATTAATCAACAAACATTGCATCAACTGTACAAGGAAAAGTTAATTAAATGCTAAAATGTAAAAAGAAAGTTTATTCTTTTCTACTTTTCAGTATGGAATCAACCTCAGCTTGCTCCTTTGCAGGCCACAAGTTTACAAATAGCTGCCTGTTCTAGACTATTGAGTTAAGGGTGTTGCCCACACATATCAGCGACATTTGCCAATTAAAAAAATCTAACTTCACAAACCTGCCTACAAAAAATGTAATAATAAATGTAAGAAATAATTATGGAGACATGTGAATGAAATATTTTTAACAACAACGTCTATCATCATGGAGCATGAATTCACTGCCAACATGTTAAATGACACAGACTCTTTGTTATAATCACAAAATATATATTGAAAGTAGTTTAACCTCTAAAGGACCAGTTTACATAGATTCATAATTACTCAAGTAAGGTTTTTTTCCATTGTTCCCTAGGTTGTAGTTAGTCTGCCTTAATGTCTAACTATAGAATAGTAAATTTCATTCAACAACATATTGAAATATTACTAGTTGTTACTAGCTTCTGCCTTTCTGCTACAGAACATCATTTGTTTCACATCTGCTGAAAGTCACTGTAAAAGATCCAAAAAGACATGCTGAGCAAGAGGGAACACACCTGTCTTCTGGAAAAGAAACCAAATGTTTCTTATTCCGTCCATGAAATAATTTGCGTAAGCATAGTTTACACCGTATGATTTCTGGTATTTCAAAAATTGGATCTGCAAAAAATTTGGGCTGGTGTTGTTTAACTTATGTTTTGGTGTGTTTTTAAAATGTGAATGTTGTGGAGGTCTGTAGCTAAAGATCCATTTGAGCTTTATTATTTTACACTGAATATGAGGAATGACTATTCAGCTTGTTCCCACAAACTGGAGATTTGACTGGACTAAAAATATCTCTTATCCCATAACATGCTCAGCAATCCACTGGACACTAATGTTTGAAACGTTGGAGATATGAAGTCACTCCCTGAGATAAATGAACATTGCAAACACGTTGTCTTTAAGATGCATCCAAGTGTTTCTCATGCTACTGTACATATCCACTCTGGTATGATAAATTTCCATTAATGGCAATTTCAGATTAAAACTGTTTTGCAGCAGCAATGGCAGACAGAACGGGGTCAGCTAAAGCTCAGCCCAAAATCAGTATCTCACCTATCTGACCTAGAGAAATTTGGCCTATATTGGAGTGGAAATTTTAAAAAAAATGTTTTAGTGAAACAGAGCTTCCTGACCAAACCTTTCCATTTTTCAACTTTAATATGTGTGGCATTACAGGAAGCTGCCCACCTCTCAGCTTACACATCATCTTCAACTATCAAGGCCTACTTACTAACACTAAGTACAATTCATTTCCTGTGATTCTCGTGAATCTGCAGAGAGGAAGTCTCTATATATCAAGAGTTAGATTATTTTAGATATATCCCCAAAGCTTGGATCAACCTTCAAATCATTTGAATACCATAAGGACAATTGTTTAAATTCTGTAATATGATTGTTTTGTCATAAGATTTCACTCTAAATGTTAATCTCTAAATAAATATTACCCTAAAGAAATGACTACTCCCCCCTCCATTACCTCCACCTACTATTTTCTGTTCAGTCTTCTCAGTATGTCCTTTACAAGAAATAAGTGAAAACATTTCTGACCTTAGAATGCTCTGGACCAGTTTGTATTCTGTTTCCTTGCCTGTCTGAAATTCTGAATCCTTTTATCTTACAAAGTGAAACCAGCATCTTCAAAAAGCACACTGCCAGACACCACAGACCCCACAGACCTACTCCTCTTGGTCGATGTATGGCAGGACTGATGCGTACTGATGATAAGAGAGAGTTACTTAACCTTTGTAAGGAGGTAGTGCCATTACATTACATTAAATATTACATTACATTAAACTACATTACATTAAGCTAAATCTGATTTCATTTTGCTGTCACAATGCAACTGCAGTTCATCAGTTCATCAGCCTACACAAAGTTTTCATCTATATGTTTGCATATATTGTAGATGTATCAGAATAATGAGGGTACATGGCTGGTATTGTGAATCAGAAGGTTGGTGTAGCTATTAGCTAAGAAGATCAAAGTTTATTACCAACCATATAGGCAAGAAAAAAAATATCCTTGAATGTGACCTTTGTAAAACAAAACATGCAAGGAAAACGTCTTGAAGAAAACTTTTTTTGTCCCAGTCTTTTTTTTTCAATGCATCACTGGGATCCAGGGAATTTAAAAAAAATGTTTTTAAAAATCCATCCTTCATGTGCAAATACAAACACATTTAAACGGTTCATATTTATTAAATCATATTATTTTCTCCTCTTCCACTTTGGAATAACCAGTTATTTATGTGGCTAATTAAGTGTTCATCCCCAGGTAGAAATACTGCCTTGCATAGTATTGTTACTGTGATTTACAAAACAAAGTATTAGTCGATTAAATTTAGGAGAAC
Source organism: Lepisosteus platostomus (assembly GCF_059453375.1). Lineage (NCBI taxonomy): Eukaryota > Metazoa > Chordata > Actinopteri > Semionotiformes > Lepisosteidae > Lepisosteus > Lepisosteus platostomus. Next base: position 21,097,729 of record NC_142614.1, read on the forward strand.
TCTTGTCATTTGAGAAGTGAAGGCCTTGCTAAGAAAACAAGTTTATGTTTTCTCTCTTTAATGATAGATAGATAATACTTTATTAATCTTGTAGGGAAATTGATGAAATGCACATAGTATGTCTATATACATCAGTAGCGAGGAGTAGCAGACTCCAGATGAACAGTTGTAAGTTCAAGTCTTGCATTATACACTATTGTTGTATTCTTGAGCCAGGAACTTCAATCAAGCGCTGCTCTAGTCAAAACCCTGCTCTATGAGGGGTCACACTCTAGGTTGTCAATATAAATGTGATTTTGCTCTCAGTTAATATATCTGGTTAAATAATTACATTTAAAAGTATGCTGTGCTGAATTCCAATGTGGTTGTGCTGTAGTGTGTACTGGCTCTTCATTTTCAGGTATAGTCCTTTCCATGCTGGTCCTTTTTCTAGCATGATAATTAACTTGAGGTTAATTTACATGATGGTTTACATCATGCAACCTATGCACATTCTAAAGCTGATCAATTAAGGTGTACTGGGTTCTGACAAAAGTAGACAAAAGTAATTGTCTAGCAATAGTAACACTGTTACAATGTTACATCTTGTATAATACATCTGTTTTAAATATTTTAGAATGCCTCATCCCACTGGGTGGAGAGAATTATTAACAGAAACAAATGTTTGTTTCTTTTTAATGACAACCCAATTTATTTACAATTGCAGAAAACTTCTGGTCATAAACTATTATGTTTTAAAATAACTCCAACTTCTGTGTTGTACACATTTCAGCAGATTGTTAAATGTACTATGTAAGAACCTGGAAAGAAATGCTCAGATTTGATGGAGCAGCAATTGCTCCTTAGAAAAGAAAATTCAAATGTGCTTTCTCAACATCACAAAGAGCTGCATTTCTTAAGACATATACACATATACAGTATTTGGGCTGTTTTAGCTACACCTTCTCAAAGTGAAATGTTCATGATATCTATTTATCCTCCAAAAGGTGACCTAAAAATGAGAATCAGTAAAGTTTTATGAGCATACAGTAGTATCTGTTACAGTAGCATGATACAAAATGTCCCTTCTGCTATTGTCTTTGGTGGTAATGCAGTTACAACCAACAGTAACGAGAGAGATAAGGCAGGTCTCACCTGAGAACAGAGATGATATGTCTGCCTTCTTGTCCTCCTGATGTTTAGAGAACTTAATGACACGTAGGCAAATGACAGTGTGCATTGACTGTGGCCACTACCTCAAAAGTTGGTGGTTAAGATGCAAAAATCCATTTAACAAAGCACTAAGGCGGAGCTACCTAAAGCTTTATATTTACTACTTCTTAAATCCTTAAAGCTACAAGCCACGACACTATTTTGTGAGAGTGCAATTCATCCTAAACGGTCAATACAGTAGGTCTGGCTTTTTTCACCCCTGAGGCAGTAACATTGTGCAACATGGTAGAGTCTTTTTAGGACATTCCAATCTGCTTACCATCACAAGCTGTAATTTCTACAGGCGACAACACCTGACATTGAATTTCCTACACAGTTGTTTGCAGTCTTCACAAAGACATTTTCTTTTGCCTTTGATTGTCACCATGACAGATAGAAGGAAAAGATTTTAGGAAAGGATTTTAAAGCAAATCCTCAAGGGACCTGGATTCCAATTCCTCTTACATTATTTCAAATTTGAAATGAGTGTGGTACAGTACTGTACAGTAGGTCTGGGGGCTCAAGCCCAAGTTCAAGTTCCTAGGGCTGATTTCTAACCAGTTAGGGAGAGGTATACCTGGTGTAACCATGATCTACTCCAATTTTGTGGTGGAAAAGCAAGTACTTCATGAGACCTTCGATGTTTTTTCACTTTTGTAGGTCAGCCAAACTCTAATGTTGGAGTAGAGGATGTTTTGAGTTAGATTGTTTAACTGGTTGGTCTCACCTGGTTGAGAGAACAACAATTAGGACAAGTCAGAGCCCATGCCCCCCTCTCCATACAAGTGATGAGCCAGCAAGCTGTTAAAGGCGTGATGATTACATGCAGAGATAAGAAGCAATGTGTGAGGGGCGAGCGAGTTCTTGATCCATTACACTTCTACCTAGAAGGTGATCAGTTGTTGGTGATGTTAACGTTTAACCTCCTCCTGAACCGTGCTTTAAAACTCTGTTAAATAAGTTAAATAATTCCATGACCACTTAAAAAAGCATCTTTCCTTGATTAGCTATTGAATATCTGAACAAATTGACTTTTGATTGTGCTGCCATGTGTTCTTCTTTTTTTCCATATGTTATTCAATACACAGAACAATGCAAGAAATAAGACTTTTTAGGTCCACATAGGTAGTGGGAATGATGGTATGGGGAAGTAGAATTGAGTATGGGCAAGGTTAGAGGATTAAATGTCTCTTGATGATAAGAGACATGTTTTTATTTATGTTTTCCGTTGTCATGGTGCAGCGTAATAACTGTAAAGCCATACTTCCTAAACCTTTGACCTCCATTTGTATGTCTTAAATGAGTAATGGGGATAGGGGAGGGAGATGGGTTTAAAATAACCTGATCACCTCGCCTCTGTCATTGTTTACAGCAATACAATAAAAAGGAATTTATCATCTTAAATGTTTTTTAAAAGTCAAGTGTAGATGTTGTGTTGGTAGGCAATCCATACCTTAAAACCAGAAGCACAGGTATGACTTTCAAAAGATTTGTGTCTCATAAGATGTCAGACATAAAATTAACTGCCCCCACAAGGAGTGTCAAAGAGAAACACCACAGGGTACATTTCTAGCACTCTTCTTTATGTCATAACATAACAGCTTTACTTTTAAACACAGGCTTAACAGAGGTGGGGTCCAAAAGAAACACTTTATTTCAAAGCTGGCCAAAACAAGTCTGTCCAGAAAACAATTGTCACCACAAAAGATAGTAATAAAAAAAAATAGAAATCTTTAGCAGATGAATACAATCTTTAGGCTGCATCCATTACAAACTCATTGCTTTTCTGGATTGCCTTTTCACCAACATTTACTACATACTGTAATTCTCATTCTCATTAGGACAAAAATACTTAATTGTGAGAGTTTTTCTATGTCAGACGGTGCAGCCACAGTATCTTTGGCCAAGATGTTACTTGTCTATACTGTGTCAAGGGCACTATGTAGGTGAAAGACTACATCAAGGTCTTAAAGAGCATGGTAAAACTATCACCTGGCTAGGAGATCTGAGAAGTGCTAATGAGTGCAACATCCATGATGGCCCTATTAAAATGATGGATGAAGCTAAATGCCAGGGAAAACCTAAACATACAAGTAAAGACCATTTTCTTTCTCCTGTGTCAAGAGCACGTGTCAGAAACCTTTGAGATACCTCACATAAAAATGGAATTGTTGGTGTTTTCTGTTCTATGATTAATGTTTTGTATCAAAAGCTTTATCTTCACACCGCACATTAATGATTAGTGGCAAGCCTTATTTATACTCATAAAAAATAACAAAACATAACAATAGGCAAGAGAAATAACAGAGTAGTTAAACAGTACATAATGAACAGAGCAATTCAAATAAAAGCTTCCATTTGGGATTCTGTTTGAGAGCTATTGTGCTATTTTCATCTTATTTTATTTTCATTTTTCATCTGGTTATTTTTATATTAACGGGTTAATATATACTTTCTGCCATCTGTCAACAATTCTGAAACACTTTGACAGCTGACAGTCATTTCCTCCATTGCCTGGGAGCAGTTATAGTAATCAGATTTCACTCACTATTCAATAGATTCATTGAAGATTCTACATAATAACAGGGCCTCTATAATACTAAGATGGTGTTTCAAGCAGAAAATATAATTCACAAATAAAATAATGTATACACTACAGGTGACCACTAACATCTACTACTTAGTAGTATCCCTTCTCTACACATTCTGCTTATTTTGCAGCATATATATTCCATCGATGTACACATTTCTTGCTACATCATATGTGACAAATTCCAGTCCTGTAGGTTTCTATTCATTTTTAAACTATTCAACTGTTAAATGCTCGGGGAAAAATGAAAAACCATAGCACAGAAATTGGACATACCCAAATTAACAATTTGGAATATACAGAAGAAGAAACCACAGGTATAATTACCAATAAGCCAAGACAGGGTGGACAAAGAAAAACATCTGCAGCCGATGACAGATATATTATCACTGCTGTCAAGGAAACCCTAAAACAACTGTCAGTGAAATTGCCAACAGCCTCAGAAATGAAGGTATCAAAATCCACAGCTCGTAGAGGACTGAGAGAGCAGAGTTACAAAAGCTACACCGCAAAGTGGAAACCTCTCATCAGCACTAAGAACAGAAAAACCAGCTTAGAATTTGCTCAGTAGAAAGCAGAAAATTGAGCCAGCAGAGCTTTAGAGCAAAATGGATAGATGAGACCAAGATAAAAATTCTCTAAAGTAATGGCAAGGTCCATAAATGTCAAAAGAAAGGAGCTGCAGATGCTCCAAAGAACACCATCCTACCCGAGAAACATGGTGGAGGTAATGTCATGGCCTGGGCTTGCACCTCAAGAGCTAACACTCGTGATGCAAATCATGATGCAGCAGAAGAATGAATTTTGAAATTTACAGAGATATTTTGTCTGCTTATGCAAAAAAAAAATATTATATCATACATACTGTATCGGCAGTGCTTCACTATGTAGCACAACCATGGCCCAAAACAAACAGCCAACAAATCCAGGAACTCATCAGAAAAACAGTGGAAAGTTTTAAAATGGACAGATTGAAGTCCAATTGAGCGTACATTTTTCATGTTAATGAAAAAAAAACCTGTAGTCAGAGCATCCCAAAATTAGGCAAGAACCCAAAGTTGCTACAACAAAGGCTTGGGAAAACATCTCAAATGTTTGAACAAAGAGTTTGGTTTTTTGGTAATCTTTTTGGGGAATTCTTGAGCTGTTCTTGAGTCACAGATTTCATGCAGTTATCATGTACAACCAAATGCTGATGTTCATACCCTGGATTTAAGGTGAAAGTGTCCCAAAACATATGGTCACTTATTCTGATATGAACAAATCAATGCATGGAATTACCAGAAAACAAAAAATATTTATTACTTTGAGTGTATCTTTTATACCAATCATGTATAATAAGAAATACAAATTGCTTGACTGTAAAGAAAAAATGACTTTGAACTTTGCTGTCCCAATACTTTCATTGGGCACTGTAATTTTTGGAGTAGAGTGGGAATGTTTTGCTATGGATTTCAGAGTTTTAGCTATACAGTAATGCAGTTCTCTTCAAATTGGTGGTCAGTTTTTATTATTGACATGAAAATAATCCATGCTGACTTTCTCTGCCCCTTTTACAAATATTTAAATGCAACGTATCTGATGAGGAAGACAAGCATGACTTTCATTATAATGCACCACCCTTTTAATTAATACAGCTTTATGGGAAGAGATATGAGACAGGAGCAGGGAAACCTCTTAAGTAAACAGAAGGATTAAGCTTGGTAAATAGTAGAACAGTGATACTTGCCATGGTCACATAAATTGTCATACTGCTGTCTTTTTAAAGCCAAGTACTTTAGTAACTCTTAAACACAATATTTAAACAGTTGTCCACAGTGCAGTGTTATACTGTATATACTAAAATAAATATTCATAAATTAGATATTTCAATGATTGGCATTTTTATATGCCATTCATTTGAGAAATACATTTTCAACCACCTCCCAGAGAAGTATAAATAAAATATTAATTTAGTTAACAATCAAAATTGGTGTTTCTATCTACCCAATAGACAGAGGAACAGTGTCCCTGAGAGATGGGACACAACAGCTGAAATTTGTGGCCCCATCTGCCAGTGGGTGTTATAGCAAGAGACCAGTCTTTTGAAAGCCGGTATGAACTGGAACACCAAGAGTGAGCATTTCAGAGAGGTTTAAGATGGTACCTTGCCAAATAGCTCTGTAAATTAAAAATCAGATATTTAAATGTATTCTTTAGATATGTACATAGCCCTGGGCTCTGTAAAAAACAGAGTAAAGCATAAAAAGATATACTGATACACTATATTGCTATATCCGAACCATGGGAAGCCATACCAAAATGAATTGGGTGAATGGTTCCAACAATGTTATATTTTATAATATTTTGTCAATTTATTACAGAAAGCTCTAATAGAAAATTACTTATAAAATCTTGAAAATATTTGAAATGGCCACATGGACGTATTATACAACAATATAGAGATGCTGTTAACAATTGATATTGATATTGGGGAAACCCCCACAATCACAAACTCAGGGTGTGATTATTGAAATATGATGCAGACCAACAAAAATGTGTACAAACAAAGAAGCTTGAGACTTCAAGTCAAAAGGACTCTGTGCTCCAGTGTATGAAAAACAAGACTACATTTGAAGGTGCATTCGAATCAACTACAGGATAATCCACATAACCATAAACAGAAAGTCCTGAAGTCACAGTAAAAATCATGGCAAACCTTTAATTGAAATCCTTAGAGTGAACCTGAGCTTGAGAAAAATCCTCCTTACTGTGTTCTTTTGGAAATCTACAATTTACCCAGGTGAAAGCAAAAGGGGGGGAAATGATAGGGCAAAAGCAAAGGTGGAAGAGAACTTAATTTAAGACAAAAATGCTATTCTAGAGACCTGTGCCAATACTGTAGTGTAAGTTAAAAAGCAAATCTGAGTTCTTAGCCTGATCACAAATCCTGGACTCTGTGGAATTATATTACTATGAAAGGAATCTGAATGAATAAAACGGATCTATATAGGAGGAGTTAAGGGGAAATCAAAAATGGAATACTGTAAACTATCTCTATGAGAAAAAGGCTTGGTCTTTTAGGTATAAGTTACCTACAGTGCTTTAGCATGAGCAGAACTGTGTTATAATCAATTGTGGTGATTTCTGTCACATTGAGTTATAGTATACACCATATGATGACATAATATGTCACATATTCTCGATTGCTAGAGTATCTATACGGTAAATGCAAGGGAATAAGTAACACTTCTTATGCTGCATTAACTAATCTATCGGCAATGCTCATGTGGGTGGCATAAGACCAGTCTGCTCAAAAAATTCCTTAGCCCTTCTTGGTAACAAGATTTGTTTTTTAGCGTATTCACAAAACAGACTGAGAAGACTTTGACTTCAACCCACAACCTTCTGGACATACACTTGTGGCTGATTTCTGATTTCTGACTACCTCTCTGAAGAGGCAAAACACATTTTGTGTACAAAAATTTCCTCTTTGAATGTTTTTGTATCACCTTGATAATAACCATTTAGATTAATTATCATGATGACTATGGGAAAAATGTGTTAACAGCAAATACATTTAGCTTTAACCATAACCTACATGATAGGCATGTTCTAGTTAGTTAAGTTCAAAGAAAGACACACACGTTGCTTGAACTGTATGCCAAGCACCACAGATCACCAGCTATCATACTGTGAGCTGTCATTATTTTTCATATTTCCAGCAGTGTGTTAGATTAAAGATTAAAACTTAGCATGAAACAAAACAAGCAGTTAACAGGTGATTAATCTGTGCTTAATATGAGAATGTGCATGAAAACAATACTGGGTTAAGAAATACGGTGGTTGTGAACATAAAAGGGCAAAAGACAACATGGAATCGGGGTTTACTGCCTAAATTAGAGTGAAAATCTTTAATCTACCAACAATTTGAGAAATGGCTACATGTGCCCACGAAATGTTAAGGAGACCTTACTTTTTTCTGTTATTGTTAAATTGTTTGTTCATTGCTTGGCTGGAGTGCATGTTATTATAAAGCATTTCCACACACACAAACAGCATTAAATTAGTAACCCCTACCTCACTCCCCTGCCTACAGCTTCCACAAGAAATGATGTGATGTCAAATTTAAAACTTGGTGGTGGGTGAGGCTTTTAAAAATAATTTACTTCCATAATTACAGAAGACGCTTACTTCTCTGTGTAAGTCTAAGTGTCATGTTTTATTCCATACCACTGGTACCAACAGGACCTAGTTGAGTATCTTAACTGACATCTTTGTACATATATTATAATAATAACATCACTTTATTAACCCTTTACAATTTCTTGCATTAGTAATTGTGTTTTCATATACCCCAGCTTGCTCTCCATGAGACACACAGACAGGGAGAGAGCCTGGGGTCAGAGCACAAGGTCTGCCATTGTATGGCACCCCTGGAGCAGTTGGGGTTAAGAGCCTTGCTCAGGGGCCCAACACAGACTCCTCTGCCGGCTGTAGGATTTGAACCAGCAACCTTCCAGCTACAGGCACAGATCCTTAGCCACAGAGCCACCACTCCACCCCTCTACCCCAGGATAGAAGAATATAGAATATGCAGGATAGAAGAAGGAGTTTGATTATGTAGAAAACTACAGTGCTGTATTAACAACTGTGCTACTCTTAGCATGTTTGTTAAAGCTTTGGCATAAGCACAGAATGGACTGTTGTGTTTTCATGTTATGAAAATCTGCAAACCTCTTTATAACAGACATCATGAATATGACACATGACATTGTTCATTTTATTTGCTGCGTCAAGTGACATCAGACAACACTATTTTAGAAGTTATGCAGTTAGAGCATATGTTGGCTTACCCTCCTTGTATTTTTAAAGAATTTTCACTGTCAATCTTCCTTACCTTGGTCCTGCAATTTAATAACACTGTGCTAACACTGTGGATTAAAGAAAGACAGATGGCTGAGGATTCTAGTACATATTTGGAGGTGTGTCATTGTTTGAGTCTTTAATTTATTTTAATCAATGTAATCAGTGCAATATAGACTCATGTAAGAAAGCTATTAAAGTAATCTAGAAATTCATACATACATAAATATTTGTTGAAAAAGCAGAAAAGCATAGCTGTACTAATAACATCATCCTTTGCCTGACAGAAATAAATTAATTTGTACAATTATTTTTAGGAATCAAACTGGTTGTTAGAACTAGTTAGAAATCTTAGTCCATGTTTGAATAACCTCAAGGGCAGGGCTATATACAGTATGAGAGGACATTATATATTCATTTGTTACAGATTTCATAAAGGCATATTGTTATTCAGGGAACTTCTTTTGCTTACATTGAGCATTGTTTTTGTATAAATGGAATATTTACCAATGATAATGGTTCATCACTGTTGTTTATATTCCTGAATGTCTTGTTTATGACCAAAGTGTTTTCCTTTAAAAGACATTTGTTTTGTATTTTGTATTGTCTGCCTGCAATGCTTATCAATACAAATGGAAGGTTTACTGAAAGGGCATTCAAGATTAAAAAAATGTCTTTGTGTTGCTAAACAATGTTTCAGCACTATAAAAAAACTGACAGTTCTACACCTAAAATTTTTATATGCATACAGATTACTTTGAAATGATGGTTCAATGGATTTACTTGATTATGTTATTACAAAAATCAGTCAACAACAGGGACTAGCACATATCCCTGCAGTGAAAACTTTATAAATCTGTAGAATTTACTTTACTACAGATACAAAAAGTGTGTCTAGATATCAATCAAGACAGCACTTTCTATAATGGTGTGTTCTCCAATCGCTCTTGTTAAATGCATTATATTCTGAGAATGTGACCAGACATTGTCTGCAAAACAAGGCTAGTCCGGCCACTGCTGACATCGGAATTAGCACAGAATCTTCTCTTCCAAGCATACAGTACTTTGTAGTGATGATACAAATCGTGTCTTTTGTGCAGCCTTATCTATAGAGGTCATCTGAAAAAGTTGCTGCATTTCTGCTATCAGTTCTTGCTTTTCAAGGACTGAAACCAGAAATACCCTTGTGCAGTTGGACAGAGTGAACATGATAAAATGACCTAGAATTATCTACTACTCTTAGTCCAAACAAAATATTATACTACAGACACCTTCAGTTGTGTGCCTTTAAAACCAAGACAGCAACAAAATTAATTCCTATTCCTTGCAAATCTTTCTTCCTGATGTTATTTTAAAATATATACAGTATATATAAAAATGTCATCATATTTTCACAAAAATAAAGATGCAATGACAAAAGCATTTTCTGCCATTATGATAAAGAGTGCTTCCAAAAATCATTTAAATGTTTGAGAAAAGTAATATGTCCAGCTAGTGGATTAAGTAACTCTTTAGTACTCGCAGTATGTTCTGTCTCAACATAATGCTTGTTTATAAAGTTCAAACTGCAGCAGAAGAAGTCTTCCATGTTCAATGTATTTTAGATGGGAAAATGATTTAAAATTACAAAAGGCAATCTTCGTTCCACTGTTACCAAAATAAAGGGGAATTGTGCCTGATGGTTGATAAAACAAGGGTAATGAATGCTTGAAGCAATTAATTGGTGCTTAGACTGTCATAAAAGTTTTTAAAAAGCTGATTGTAAAGAGCAATAAAGTTATTATAGGAAGTTAATTTATTACTGAGTCATTTAAATGTTGTGGGGACTGGTGGGCTTTGAAACATGTTCCAGTTATTTATTACATCACCTTCATTGTGGAACAGCCATGACCATGTTAAACGTGCACAGAGTCATTCTAGTCTTTTGGTACAGTCATCCCTCCTTAGTATCGCCCTCACATATGGCCTTGGAACTGTGCATATTTATCCTTCTACATCCCACACCCTTTATGACTTTTACTTATCACTCATTTAAAAGAATTTCACTTCAGATTTAATTTTTATGCAACATACAAATGTAACATTTACCTCTGCACATCACCGAATGCATGATAGCATGATGGATGCACTTATAGTTTGATACATTTTGGTGTTGATTCATAATTTATTTGAAAAAAAATAAAACCATCATAATTATTTGAACTGGTTCATTTCTTTTCATTTTTTTGCAGACACTTCTCCTTAACTGATATGATCATTCCAGGGGTATCCAGCTTGAACTAGGATTAATGTACAGTAACTACTACACAAATGAGTGAATCCCCAAACCACATGGACTTCCTTGTTGAAAATGAAAATTGAAAAATGAAATTTGAACACAGCGTATAGCAGTTGTGTGACATCAAATAAAGGGAGTTGTTGATTGGGAGCTTTGTGTAGTTTGTTGAAGCTTCGAATCAAATATTGAGCAGTTATGATAATTTAATCAGGCTTGCCTTTCACATTGAAATTCATGTCAAATAGAGTAAAATATTTCTAATTAGAACTGTTGTCTCTGGTTCAGTTCAAAATATGTTATCCTTGCAATGTTAGTATTAATTAATGTAAAATCATTTGGGATGTGGGAGTATGGAACAAGCTGCCCATCATTGGTGTTGAACCCAATATCCTGGCTTCTTTCACGAAACAGCTGGATGAAATACTTGGATCAATTAGCTTCTAACTACCAAACATGTTTGACGGGCTAAATGGCTTCCTCTTGCTTCTAACCTTTCATGTTTTTATGTGTGCAGGCAGTGAAACGTAAGGGACATGTATGCTGCAAGCTGGAAAGGTTTTTGAAGCACTGTTGTAGATTTTTCTTGGCTTTTGGTGCAGCAACAGCTCCTAGGAGGTGCCAGGCATCTGTGAGCATGCAAATGACATCAGTGAGAGACATACTGTACCACTCTCCAGTTGGTACTAAATCTTATGAAAATCAAAAACATCCCACAACCCTCTCCCAGCCAGTTAGTAATGTTCTCTGGACAGGTGCAAATAAGTGTCAGTAATGGCAAAATTAAAATCTAAGTCATGCCCAGTGACAATTTATTTAGAAACTCACAGAAAGTCTTTAATCCAAAGGAAATATTCTACTGTGAAAAGGTCTTTGACACATTAGATGCAATCAAGGATTACAATTAATTTATATAAAAGTATTTATAATTTACTCTTCTGGTGTTTTCTACAATTCTAACGACTTTGATTGCAGAAATATAACTTGGTTTGGGTAAGAATTGTCATTTAGCACTATTTAATTCACATTCATTACAATCTGCTACACCCTGATCACAACAACTTAAGGTTAACAATACATGAGAAGCCAATATGACATATTGTAGTAACTAATTAACACATTTACAAAACAAATCTCATTAGCTTCATTGACTTTTGTTTGTCTCTACACATAAAGCTATGAAATCATAAATCTACAAATTACGGCTCTTTCAAGATTAATAGTAATTGTTTATGATAACACAGCTAAACATTCAGCAAAAGACAGATGTAGCAGCCATAGAACTTAGTTTTGGCATAAAGAAAGAAAAACAATAAGAAAAGAATCAAATAATGTACAATGTCTACCACTATTACACAGAAGTCATCTTTTGGCATAATACACAAAGGATTTCAATGATGATCATAATGTTACAGGCAAGGGTGCAAGATCATGGGGAACCCATCACACAATAAAAACCCCACCCTACTTTCATCTATGCAAATTGGAATTTTACAATTAGATTCCATGTTCTCTGTGCTAACAAAGATTTATGGAGGAATGGGTGTACTAATGGGATTCCTAATTGTCTAGTCAATCAAACTGTCTACCTTCCTAGGGCAAAAGCTTCCACAGTAAAAGAAGAAATTAGAACATCTTACCTTAATTTGTTGTTACAGCTTAATGTAAAATTTTGGCAAGGGCAGAACTGAAAACATGCAGAGTGTGGAAGTTTCAGATACTGGACATCAAAATAACAGTAATTAGAATTATTCCACATGTGGAAAATAGTCATCTGATTACTCCATAGTAGAACTGAGGTGAGTCACATACTGTACACCTATAGTCATAATCCTTTATCTGACTGGCCTTGTGAGCACAAAGAAGTGTCAGTGCATTTCTGTCTTTGCTCAGAACTCTGATGTCTAATTGGACACTTTAGTTAATTCAGTGATTTAGCGCTGGATGAGACCATGTCACATGAATGCAGAAAGTGCACCGCATTTAAAACAATTAGTTCAAACGATTAGTACGATTTTTTTCATGCAATTACTTTCCAGAGGGGGGACCACACTAATTGTGCTAAAAGAAGGATTTTTATTTTATTTCGCTGTATTTCCTCTGTTAAACCCCATTAGATGCACGCTGGATTTGAAGCAATTATTTGCACCATGTGTACTGTTGGAAGAAAAAACTGCAGACTGGAGTAATTTGCACTTCAAACAGGAGAACAGCTGCATGGATTTGAATTAACCTATTTTGTTAAAAAAGATCATTAACAATTTGGTTTCTGTCAATCGTGACAATTTTTCTAACATTCAATCCTTCTTTGGATTTTATTTTATTTTTCTTGATACTTACAATAACCATCTTAACACAGCTTTGTCAGTACTGCTTAGTTTTTAAAAATAATTGGCAGAAAAGCATAATTACTGTATCTTCATTACTGTTATCAGTAGCAGCATTAGAAGGGGTATTCATGTTTAGACTTCATATAATTAGCCACCTTGTTGAATTCAATAAATGTGAAACTCTCAGTTCATAAAAGTAAAGAATTATTATTTCAAAATGTTTTAGCATGTTTTAGGTGTGCTCACTATTTGTCTTCATATGAAACAAAATTGCTGTCACTTTCATAACATTTCCCCTTGGTTTACTTATAGAAATACTGGACTCTGAATTTACAAGCATTACATTCTACAGGCTCTTAAAGGGCACATTAGATGAACCTACTGTGTCCATTTACAGGTAAAGAAACCTGGATCCACAGCATTCTCTAGTAAGCAGGAATAAGTACCCAAAGTCTCTGTGACATTTCACACTCCCCTGGATCCTTTAAGCAATATCTTAAGGTTCACTGAAAAACAGCGATCAAGATTGACAACTCATTTTACACATGAAGATACTAAGATCAAGTCTACATTTGCGATCAAGTATAATTAATTTTAATTGTTCTTGTGCAAAACACATCAGTGATGTAGTTTTCAGGTCCTTTTATAGGATAGAATAGCATCAGCATGACAAAAACGTTTTGTTTCATTTGTCCTTTTTTATTTTAATGTTATGAAGTATTACATGATTAGTCTTCACTTATGTCTGGAAATAGGTACTTCATGACATGGGTGGCATTAAGGCACAACATAGAGAAAGACTTTGTATTTGTTGAGTGGCCTTTCAATTCATTGACTTTATGAAGAAATACAGAAGGCCACCATGACAATCAATAGCAGCTAGTATTGTAGTGACAAAGCAAACTGTGCGTTTGTATCCCATTCTTCAGGAATAAGGTGCTAGATGCCATTTATTTGTGAACACGGTATCGAAAAAGAATGAAGATGTTCAAGGACTTCATGATTACCCTAAGGGTAAACATTAGACCAGAGGAGTGTCCAAGAGCATGAGGACACATAGTAGGTTAAAAGCAATCAAAATGTCCCCAGTGCATTAGGATGAAAGCAAAGTATCTGTTTCATTTCTTGTAATTTTACCGCCACAGAGGGTGAAGGCTCTTTATACTTGATGAGATTTGAGTGGGGAGCATCAGAGACCAGGGTTATCCTTAAAGTTGGATCACATCACTTCCCTTCTCTCAATGATAGTTTTTTTTAGAACCTCTCCATTCGGTTACAGATATCACCTTTTCACACTACTTCCTCCAATTTCTGTCCATATGAACACTCCTTCTGACCTGCTCTGTCCTCCTGTGCTTTATATCCCATGTCCCCCATTATATCTATCAACCTTTACAATGATGTAAATGAAAGTGAAAAAAAGTGACGGAATATAAGCATAAATAGATTTGCCTGTCCACATAAGGAATTTCATAAAACATGTCCGATAGTACCATACCTGACAAGTACGTTTTGTACACTCATTTTTGTGTAACAGGCTAAGAACCCTCAGCCCACTTTACAGCTCCACTCTCCAAAAAAGCACCATAACTGACTAAGTCACTTCTGGTTTCAGTTGTCTAACCATCATTGTCTTATTCGACATGCTCCCTTTTAATTGTGTTTTCAAATCAACCAACTACTTTCTTTCTTGCCATATTATAAACATGAAAAGTTTCTGTTGTGAAAAAAACATAACCAGCATTTTTGCTTTTAAAGGGTATTCACTTTTTAACCTCTTATGTTCTGCAGTGGTTTTCAAGCAGGAAAAAGTTGTAATTTGTGGTACTTAACAAGCACTTCTGCAGCCGATTTCCTTTTGCTTGTACGCAAAATACACTGCAGGCTACTATCTAAAAACCCAACATTACGTCATTTACATTTCCTTGAAACTACAAGCAGAGAAGTGTCAATGATAATAAGTTATTAAAGAACCCTTTTAAGGCATTATTTTTCTATTTGATGTCGCCATGTTTATACACTGTCTAAAGCTATATGTCTGAAACCCTGAGCTGACAGAAGTAAATAATATTTCTGAGTTTTTTTCTAAACCTTATCATGACATCTTTGATGCCAAAAAGAATAAATATTTTTATGTACCAGTATGCAATTTCTTTGGATAATTCAATAAGTGGGTCACATTCCAGTCACCAACAGTACAGCCTATCTAAAAACAAAAAGAAACCAATGCAAAAACTGGGAAATTTCCATTCAGATGTCATTTTTGGAATAAAAGGCCATTTATGTGATATTTTCATCGGGAAGTACATGGGCCATACATCTTCCTAGATAAGACATTGAGAGAAAAGTAAATCAAAGTTATCTGCAGTGAAACATGATAGTTTCTTCCCAGCTGCTACTCTCACAGGAGTTGATGATAACAGAAAGGGGATACGTGACACACCAATTGAGGTTAACAAACCCTTTTAAAGGAGCTTCCAAATAAATTTCCATTTCCTCATCTCTGAACATCCCAACAGGCTGAGACGAGCTAAGCATATGCGTATGGAGTTCGAGATCTACCTTGTTAATAAATCATACTATTTAAACAGAACTGCGAAGACACTTAACTCTATTAACATCATAGTTCGTGTTGATCCTGATTTTTTAAGGAGGAGCACTAGGGAACATTTCAACACAAATCTTAAAATCAATTCATGAGATTACACAATGCTCAAAGGAACTTACATTTTTTTGTTTTAATTTTTTTGCTACATGGTAAAGTTTTGTACATACCGACAATTCAGTTTTCCATTGATCATGAATCTGCTTGTGGCCTGCAAGTATTTTGTTTTAACCCATTCATGACATTACCCAAAACAGAGGCTTTTGGGTAACATGTTGGGTAACAGAATGCCACAATTAAATGATAAAATAGTGCAATTGATATTTGCAAAAAAAAAATACATGTTTAATGTTTCTAAAGTAAAAGTGCAATAATAATTCCAAGGAAGCTATAGTTGCAGTGGCGTGGATTGGAAGAGTACTGGCTTAACAATATTATACCCATTGCACCAACCAGCTCCAGGTTTTGCCAGGGTTGCAACAGCCCAATGTTCCCATAGATTTAAGCACCTGTACTTTTTTGGTTATTTTAGTTATTTTTCTCCTTGTGTACTTATCCTTTAACCCCTAGTGAGACACAGTCAATGACATGTCACCCACTGCGAGCCTGAACAACACTGCACTCATTGCATAGCCTAGAATGGAACTGGCTTTGCAGGTTACAGGGCCATGTTTCACTCTGAGCAGTCTTGAATATGTATACAGTTTAGATATACACAGAGTGAGATTGCAGACTCTGCTTTTAATTTCCTCAAATGCTAGACAAACACATCTACATTCAGAGGACGTGTTCAGCCACAGTAATGACAGAAGACACTGTGGAGCATGTGATAATTAAATACGGTGGGCAACGTCTAACACCTAGCTGGAATCTGTCATCCCTGAGTGCCCTCTGAGGACATGCCAGATGATAAAAAATGCAGGCACCTGCAGGATAAGTCATCCCTTCATAAATAGAGGGGATGTGCCCCCTCCCGCTTGACACTTATGTCTTCCATAGCGCTAGATTCCCATAGTGTCACCTAACAGAAAGAGGCCATGCTCTTAATCATAGGGCTGTCAGTTTGAAGAATTGAAATAGCAAGCTGATTTTCAAAGGTTTTTGCTTCTGATAAAAAAGCCTTGCCCCTAATGTTATAAAAGACCATCTTATCAAAGTTTAAAGGTAGAAAACCTAGCATGATAAGACATAAGCATGGAGTGGAGCAATAAAATGAACACAAGATTCTGTGTTCATTTTAAGAACGGCCTGCAACTGCTAAGTCTCCTTCACGTTCAGTTAGTCACTGTTTTAGAAAATTGGTAAATTGTGTTCACGGAGTCAACAATAGCAGAGCAGAGCAATATTTGGCACTCAGGTGAGAGCTTTGCAAATGTTCTCTGATTTTCATTTTTTATTCTTGAAAATCTACAAACATTGGTAAAGCCAGTGAAGGTTTCTAGGGATTTCACATGGTTCAGCTAGACTGAAGACACTTAACTATAAACTTCCACAGAATTTAAACTTCTGCAGAATCAGCTAGGCAATTAATATTGTTACACTAAAAATATTCAATAGTTATCATTGTAGAATAGTGCCTCTACTGGTAGGTTATGGGGAAGTATTTTCCAAGGTTCAATAAGTTTCAGATTTACAGACATTTATTAAATAAGACCTAAAACATTTCTAGCAAACAATGCTAGAAAACTCTTTTTAACTAGGTATTATTACAGCGAAATGTATAACTTTGGAATAGAAGAATAATTTTCTTTCTATGTTATATTCAATGATTTGCCTATACTTTAATACCTGCAGGTTTTTGGAAGGTGTTATACCACTGGTCAATCTTATGGCTAGAGAAAAAAAGTCTGCAACCACTTGATAAATATAAACTGTCCACTGTGAAAACATCAGATACTGTAGCTCCCAAATCCAGCTCCTAACATAGAGCTTAACAGAATATTGTGGTTGCCACAATCAGTTAACAATCTTTTTGCAGGCAATCCACATTAGTTCAATTTTCTTTTTATATGTGCAACCCATGCAGGTATTAATGCACAACTGCAAAAAAGGGCTTGAAAAGGTGACCTAGAACACAAGCCTCTATGAAAACAAACAAAGGTGAAGCAATGCATCTTGGACAGTGATACACTGATGACCACAAACCAATGCCTGATGTTGAGGCAGGTTTGAAAGGTTTGAAAGCTTAATGTTATTCAATTTATATTGGCAAACTGTTTCCATACAGAATAATGAAACACAGACGTCAATGAAAGGAGAAAACAAGCAGCTTTTCTGGTCATATTGGCTTTAATTAAAGAAAGATGAATCACATATTTTATGTAGGCTACTAAGTAGTTTGGTTTAACTGTCCTTCAATTATTTCTTGATTTTTTTTTTTACAGCAGCTATTTCAGGCCAGCAGGGGTACGTTGTTTGCCATGCGTGTTTCCTTCCAAGGCAAAGTAACTCCTGCTCTTAGTGAAAGTGCGCATAACTATTACCAGTACATTCGTCTGACCTCCATAATTCAAGCTAGCCTCTGCGGTTGGCAAATGTGGATGCTGTCTGCTGTAAGCTATAATCATCCATATTTACATTTGTCCATTATAAAAAACACACTCAAATATTCACTTTTTAAATATTAAAGGAAGCCTTGTTTGTTTAATATTTATTTGTTTTTAAAATTGAAAATTTCAACTTACACATTAAATATATGTGGATGTTATACAAGGGTGTGTTGGATATTGATGTCTGGACATTGACAGTTTTTCACATCTTTATAAATGTAATTGGATTTCATCTTAAATTAAATATTTATCAAAATCTTATGCCTTCAATGGCTGCGAAAATTACACTCTAGCCTGTCAAATGCAATCAAAAAGATGCTTAATGCCATTTATGTTTTTGAATGTTTCACACACATTTAAGATAATGCAATGACATCAGCATCCTGTATAGTGTAGATTGTGCCACTATTTTTTTATTTCATTTAAATAAAGAAAAAAAGAACTGTACAATTACAATTCTGCTCCAAAATGAGAGCTAGTAATGAGCATATTCAGAGTCCCCCCAAAACTGTCAGAAGCAAAAAAGATTTAAGCCTGTCTGATGTAAATGTAAGGTAATGTAAATTGAATAATATTCAGCTTTTCATTTGTGATTAACTTGCTGCTGGAACAGGTCAATATTAAATCTTAGTCGTAAGACATCATTTATAAATTCTTAATAGATGATTAACAGACTAAGCACATTTGCATATAATTAGTCAATTAGTTATGTGGCATTTAGAATGTGTAAAGATGATTATAAACACTGTAAAAGCAGGAAAGAAAATGCCAAGAGACTTAGACAAATTATTCAGGACCAGATAGACACATGAAATTCATTGCAGATACTGTAAGTGCAAAGTAATATATACTGTACTTAAGTAGAGCGACATTACAAATATCAGATCAGTAGTGCCAGAAATCAAAACGCAAACAATGACAGGGGTTTAAGAGTTTTTTGACTTGTGATTGTCCTCTAGGTAATGCAGGGAAGTGATAAAAGGTCTCACACAAATAGCAGGATTATGAAGAGTCTAGAATTTAAATCAAAGGAAGTAATGTTAAGGTCAATACACCTGTAAAACCTCATTTAGAATATTGTGTACAATAGTAGTCACTGCATTACAAAAAACAAACACTGCTGGCCAGGAAAACTTTCAAAGGAGATCTGTAGTATAAGAACAATGCCATACTCACATATTCAGGTTAAAGGAACTAAATCTTGTTACAGAGGAAATTATGAGGTAACTTGATACTGTACATGTATTCAAAATCCTGAATAGTACTGATAATACTGGACCCAATGAACAATTTCATGCTCAACAAGGAAACAAGGACATGAAGGCACAAGGAGGCGTTACAGGGAAGCACAGTCAGGAACTGCAAATAAGAGCCAATTCCTCACACAACGAATCATGGGTCCTGGAACAAACTGTCCAGCCACGTTGTTTTATGCAGCTGCATTACATGAACTGCCAACTTTCAAATGAGCAAGATGGACTCAGATGGCCTTTTTGGTAACTTTTCTTTTTCGTATCCATAATTTATTTGCAAAAGGTCAGTCATATTTGATGAAGCCTTAAAAATTCAGTAGGATTTTCTATCCATTAATAAGTCAGAATGTATCTGCTTATTCCTAACAGTAATGTTGTGTTTAACCTAACTTGCAGTCAATGCAGGTTTTTGGCCAGGAAAAATACTAAGAAATTTCATTGATCCACTTTCTTGAAATTAAGAGTCCCTGTTCATCTACATTATGTGATCAATGCTACATGGTGCCCCAAAGTCTGTAAATTTCTATGAAGTCTATAAATAACACTGTCATGGAAGGTGTTACAAAGGTACAATAAAGTCTTATTTTTAAGCCATTTTTTAAATAATTATGTTGATCCACTCCATAGGCTTGTTAACTATTTCACCAGCCTTTATCTAACTAAATGACACCCACTGAACCATCCATACTGCAGTGCTGAGTTTGTGAACCCCCAATATAATTATAGGAATTCCTACCATAAAACTCTTGTTTAATTAAAACGGGTATTCTCCTAGCCAAAAGAGTTTGCATTTTTCAACTCAATGTTTTCTAAGATGCAATGGTACGGTGTATGTGAAATACAGTAATAAGTGAACTATTACGTCCCAGTGTGTGTTCTGTGTGTGTTTTTTCTGTGTTCCACACTGCTGACCCTTGATTGTTCTCCCTTCCCCATTGGCCCACCATCACTCCACTGTTTCAGTATGATGTCATCATTAATTAGCTCTCAGCCAATCAGAACACATCTTATTCAGCATATAACATGGAGGTTTTCAGCAAGGAGAGGCCTTTTGTTTGACTTTGGTCCCGTTTGGTTTTCGTTTCGCTTCGTTTCGCTTCGTTTCTGGTTATTGCTTCGGCTTCGTTCGTTTGTTGGTTTGTTTTGCTTTGTGTGCGTGTATTTTCATATAGCTTCGGCTTTGTTGTTTTGTTGGTTTTCTGTTAGTTTCTTTGTACTTTCGTTTGTTTGTGTGTTCATCCTTGTTTTGCCATTACCTTGCCCCAGTGTTACAGTACATGTTCAACTTTTGTGTTCTTTTGTACCCTGCTCCTGTTGATTACTCTTGTTTTCTCTTATTTGTGTTCCTGGTTCACTTGTGTTTTTGTGTGAACTTTTGTATATAAGGTTAGTTTAGGTTGTTGGGTACACTTACACACTTAGTTGATTTTGTATTAGTACACTAGTTTAGTACGGGTGAGTGCCATTTGTCTTGTATGGTTTTGGGTAGTCAGTGCAGGTTAGCTAGGGTGTTGAAGACGCCGAAGACCGTGTGTTTCGGGTTTTCTTTTGTAGTCAGATTAGCTTTCCCTCACTGTCCTAGCCAGCTCCATTTTGTTTATTTTCTTTCCTTTGGCACCACTCTAGTTCCTTACCCTTGTTATCACGCTTCCTAGTCCCTCACCAAAACCCCCCTGCTTCCAAAAGAATTACCCTAAATGTTACACCCCTTTACCCCTAGACACTTGGGGTTGTAACATGAACCCTTAGTACAATTAGCATGATTAAGGAGATAATTAGAATCAGGTGACTATGTGGATAAGAAGTAAAGAAGGTCTGGACTATTCGGAACTGATATAAACATCAGAGACTTTGCGAGATTGGTCTTCATCATACATGTTAGTGAAAACATGTTATGTCCAAAGTACATTTCAGAGCACCTCAGAGAAAGAGTATGTAATGCTCATTAGTCTGGAGAGGGTTGACAAATCAATTCTAAACACTTGGTGCTCCATCCATCAACAGTCATGAAAATAATCTATAAAATGAAAATATTCAAGACCACAGTGACTCTACCATGGGCCACTTGCCCATCTAAGATCTTCCCATCCTGAAAGAAATCATCCTGGATGAAAAAATCATCCAGAAAGTCACAAAGAACCTCAGAGTAATATTTAACGATCTGCAGGTCTCTCTTGCGGCACCTAATGTCAATGTTCATCTGTCAACCATCAGGAAAAGCTGAAGGGGAATGTTTTTTTTTTTTATGGGAGGACAGCCAGGAAGTTACTTTTATGCTCAAAAAAGAACTTTGCGACCCGTCTCAAGTTTACCAAAAAACAACTAAATGATCCATAAGAAGAATTCTGTCTAGAATCAAATTTTTAACTTTCTGGCCACAATGAGAAGCATTTTGTGTGGAGAAAATCAAACACAGCCTTCCAGCAGAAGAACTTAATCCCAACCGTAAAGAGTGGTAGTACTGTAGGTGTATCATGGTTTGGGGCTATTTTTGTGAGGCACGATAATATTTTGCAGTTTATAATTATAATTTTTTGCTCTCTGTGAGGCAGTGGGCCTCAAAACCCTAATCATGGAGTTTCTGGCACCAGTGCTCTGCTCTCTGAACTACAACACTTCACTTGCCTCACAAGTTTCCCTGTGACTTTTCTGTACCACATTGCTTCAGTAATTATCACCCACACCTGCATCCGATTATCATTAAGACTACTTCAGTATTTAAACCAGCTTTCCTATTATCTCACTGCTCAGGCTTGAAGCTGGCTTGCATGCATGCAGCTTTGTGTGTTGTTACTAACGCCGGTTCTGACCCTTGCTTGCTTTTTTTACTTTTGCTTTGTCCCTCTCTTGCTCTAAACTTTGACCTTTAATTACAGTTTTGACCCTAGCCTGGGTTTTTACTTTGCTTCCACTTAGTGTTTGTGCTTTTTTACCTTTGTGTTAAAACTTACCGTTTACTTTCAACCTCAGAAGCTTACTAATCTTGCCTTAGAATCCCTTCACAATCACTACAATTTTGCTGCCTCAAGAACCAGACGGTTTGTTATCATTGATGGAATCATGAATTTGATGTTTTAACAGCAGGTTCTGGAGGTAAATGTCCATTCTGATCCACTCATCAGCTGAAGCTGAGCCAATACGGGGTCATGCAGCAAGACAATGATTATAAACAAACAAACAAATCTACATCAATGGATGAAGACATAAATACAGTACACATTATACCACGTTTAATAGCAAAGTACACTAGCTCACTTTCAGCTTTTATGTTCATAACGGGTAAATGTGCTATCCTAACAGCAGTAATGGGGAATGTTAGTTTTAAGAAGTATTCCAATACAGGTATTTGTGTTAAATTAACAAGACATTTGGTGAAAATAATTTTAAAAATCATTAGTTATAGTGATCAAAATAGTGTAAATGTAGATATTACCTCCTAAAAGGTATTTCTGATGACTTCTTATTGATTAAATAACACATCTGAAAATCACACTTGCTCTTGTAATGGATTCATTTTTTTTTAATGAACTTTTAAAATCATTGTCCACAATGATTAAAAGAAGCTGGATCATTTGCTGTGAAATAAAAAGTCTACCTGTGGGGGAAAATCTAAAAAGAATTATTTCCATCGATGTTTAAAATTGTAGTCTCAGTCATTAATGAAACATACAGTATACAGTACAAATGAATGTGATCAAATAAAAATTATTACAAGCACTTGGGATTTCTCCACCTTAAATAAATCAAACTATGTAACTGAAAAAAAACAAAGTTCAATTTTTTGTTTGTTTGTTTGTTTGTTTTCCTACTAGCTTGGACTATTTTTACACATGACATGATTACTGTGGCCTCTAACGTGCTCTTAGGGGCGTAGCGTCCTAGGGGATGAAGTCTAGCAAGATCATGCCTTTAATCACCAGTAATTGAAAGATGGGGCTTTAACACATTTGCCCTTGCCTGTCTGGGAAACTCTGCTCTGTGAACCGTGCAGTTATTCTACACTGGGCTGAGGGCTACAAACCTCTAAATCAGACTGGCTTTTTAAAGGAGGCACAATCTGGTCTGAAGTAGTGGGTGGGGAGCTGGACTGTGCACAATCGCTACGTTTCCATGCAAACACCATAGGCGGTTATGGGGGAGGATGTTAAAAACCAGGCAACACCCATCTGTAAAGCTTTGTTGTGTGACACACATGCAGCCCACCCTAGCATTCCGACTCCTATTTCTGGCTCTGAATACAATTGCAGGTTGCAAGTAGAAATCAGCCGGGGTCAAGCTCAACTAAGGATAAGTGGAAAAAAAGGAAGGATTTCTTTTCATGCTCATATATAAATGTAAAAGCTAGGCAACTAAGAGAGTGTGTGTATGCACATGCTAATTATACGTTCACTGGCCTATGGCTCGATGGTATATCATAGAAAACAGCCAGTGCTCAATGCCATCGACAGCCTCTCACACTCCATCCAAAACTCTTCACAAAAGGCAGCAGGAGCACAGTTACAAAGCAATGTTCACTCGTGTTTACAGACATTTCAAAGAATTAACATGACCCTTCATTCTAACTATGCTAAAATAAAGCTGTTGTAAGCAAAAACGTGCAAGTCCTTGGCCAATCATGTGGCCAGCATACTTTTCTCACAAACCCATAACTCTTTCATGTGACTTTGTAACGTTAAAATTCAAATTCACTTCTTTGTTGGTTTCCCTTTTAGCAGTTTCTTCTTTAATATTCATTATGAGTCAGAATCTACATGTCCATTCAATTAAAATGGATTTTGTAAAAATTCAGAACTAAAGGTACATAAGGGATCACACTGGTTGTATAATTCTGTCTCTGTTGCCTATTGTGCGACCCCCCTGGGACTACGTTGCAACCCCCAAGGGGGCTGTGAACCCCAGGTTAAGAACCCTTTTTTGGGCCGGTGTGGTGGCTCTGTGGCTAAGGATCTGCGCCTGTATTTGGAAGGTTGCTGGTAAGTATCCTGTGGCCGGCAGAGGAATCCTACTCCGTTAAACCCCTAAGCAAGGCCCTTAACCCAAATTGCTCCAGGGGCACTGTATAAATGGCTGACCCTGCACTCTGACCCCAAGCTTCTCTCCCCGTCTGTGTGTCTCATGGAGAGCAAGTTGGGGTATGCAAAAAGACAAATTCCTAATACAAGAAATTGTATATGGCCAATAAAGTGATCTTAAAGAAATATATCCCTGTTCACCTTCCAAGTGTGTTTAAGTCTTTAAGCCTTGTCTTTCAGCAGTACTTAATGGCAGGAAAAATTAAACAAACCTTTCTAGTTTCGTAATGCAGGAATGTGTTTATGGGATTCAAACATTGGGAAGGAGACCAAAGTTTACAGAGTCCTTTGCAGAAAATGGCCCTTGTTTCTCCCTCAGATAACATATTTTTAGTCTAGGAAGTGTTTCCTTCTTGTAGACATTTTATGTCTCTTTCTCAACATTCATATACTGTAAGACTAGAGATGTTAGTTTATAACTTCAGACATGGGCAGCCTAGTCTTTGTTTTAATGTGAGCTTTTGCAACTGGGAAGATGTAAGGTGGCTAAAGTATCATGTTTTACAACAGGTCATATCACAGCACATGTTGGGTTTATTCTCATACATATTACTGATCTAAATCTTGAGCTACAGTAGCTGTCAGGATTCCTAGCTGAGCAACTGTGGAGGCTGCACAGATGTATAGTCAGCCAGAGCCAGAAACATCTGCTCCTGTGCCACACCTGGTGTCTGTGATACCTTACCTCAGCTATTCAAGCTCTGGGCATACTGTACTGTATGTAGTGAAAAAGATGACCAGACAGTGAACTTTATGTTGTCTTTTCTTTCTTGTACAAAAATAAGAGTCATAGCACTGAGCTGTGGCAATTGACAAGTGGAGATTCCTAACTGCACAGAACATTTGATCAGGCAGTTTTCGTATCAAAAAGGTAATTTAGCTAATTTTATTGGATAAAGTTGTATAAAGCCAAAACAAATTTTGTATCTTTATTGTAAAACTTCCAGGATATTGATGTGTATTAAGACCAGTTTCATTCCTTCTTAAGCATGCTGTTTGTGTTGGTTTTCATTAGGTGGTCTGGTTTTGTCTCACTTATGGCATCTAGTTTCACTGGTTATTCTGAAGCATTCTATTCATGTGTATCAAAGATTGAGGCCTCATCTAGTGTGTTTAGTTGTTGGTTGTTGGCAACTTCTTGTCAGTTGTATCAACTTCAACAAGGTGGGCAGCTAGTTCTATTTTGGCAGACATGTCCTCAACAGTGCACACATAACACATGGGTGATGAAAAAAACAGCCAAATAAGAGCATATTTAAACACTTAAAAATTTGATTTTAGTAAGCATTGAAGAGAAATGTACCAACGGTCTGGGAACACGGTTGTGATTACTGTCAAAGTGGAAAAGTATTAGCACCCTTCATTTGAATTCAGAACTTTTTAGTTTGATTACACCCTGTTGAAACAAAAGAGCAGAATAAATTGTACACTTTTTCTTTAACGGGAT
This sequence comes from Lepisosteus platostomus, assembly GCF_059453375.1. Taxonomy (NCBI): domain Eukaryota; kingdom Metazoa; phylum Chordata; class Actinopteri; order Semionotiformes; family Lepisosteidae; genus Lepisosteus; species Lepisosteus platostomus. Next base: position 21,123,886 of record NC_142614.1, read on the forward strand.
CCACCGCTTTCTGAGCTTTCTTCTTCTTGACCATTGCTAATTTTGTATTGGATCCCGTATAGTATTTCCCTGTTCCAACAGTAACCCCTTCTTTTTGCTCTGTGTCTAACCTAGTGCCTTTTAATCTATTCATTCTTATTATAGTGTTATGTACTTTTGTTAGTGCTCCAACTCATTTCTATGTCGGGTATTCTGTTTTCTATTAATTAATTTAATTTGCCCACAATTTTAATATCTTTCCTTGCAAGTCGCAAAGGCATTTTATTCTTAGAATTCATTTCCCAGACACATACCGCCTGCTGGTGGGTTTTTCTTTGTTTTTCCATAATTAATTAAAAAGAGTTAGTGGCAGAGTGGCACAGCAGTACTGCTGGTCTGGGATCCTGAGTTCTATTCTCAAACCAAGATTTTGTTTGTGTGGAGTTTGAACGTTCTGTATATGTTTGTGTGGGTTTTCACCAGGAACTCCAATTTCTTCCCAAAGACATACTGGCTAGGTTTGATTGGCTATTCTTAATTGTCCATCTATTTTGGACTATGATGCACTAGCTTCCCATCCAGGGTCAGACCAGTTATGCTTCTTAGTTCCACCTTGCATCCTCTGCATCCTGAATGGCCTCTTTCAGGATAAGTGGCTAGTGTGTTAGTTTGGTGCTATATATGCATAAGTTAAAATGATTTCATTTGATTTATGTAGTATGGCCACGCTTACACTTTTCCAAATTTGAATAAATCAATGTGATATTATTTTATAATTAGTATATGATAATTAATAATCATATTATTGAAAAAGACTATTAGTATTATTAGTACACAAGTGTCATTGTGTAAACATATTTTAGAAAAATATTAAAACATACTGTACATCACATAAATATTTTACTATTATTATGATTATTGATCATGTTTTTAAAATTGATGCCATGTTCTTTAACTGCATTTATGTTTACAGTTCTACCAGAGTTTCCAGGCAGTTTCCACTTTAATATACCACGCCTCAGTTTACTATGTATAAAGGCATATGTTGTCTAACAATACCTTGGAGGAGGGTGAATGGAAGTAATATGTATATAATGTACACAGTTTACAAGTTTCACTTTACTTCTTCGATTTTAAATACTTCTGTATTTTGTACAATGTTTGGATTAATATATGCAAATATAATCGACCCCTCTTGCTTTACAACTACAAAAGATATCTTAGAATGAACATCTTTCCTGGTTATACTGTATCACCATTTTACAAACTGTGATGAAATGTTTGAAATGAATGTTTGAAAACCCCTGTTTTAAAGAACAGACTACGTACTACATTAGTTTATTATTATAGGTGTATATTTAATTAGGTATACATATGGCTTGCGTTGTATTGAACAAGCTAACTGAAATGTTATAAAACTTGTGTGTCAAACTATGTGCAAAAAATCTCTATTAACGCAAAAAAAGGAAAGAAGTTGATATGTTGATCATTGACAAAACAAACATGGTATGCTCCTCAGTTCATGTTTATCATGATTGGTTTATACTAATTTCACTTGCATTAGGTTCCCAGACAGTAGCTGACAGTAACATGTGGCTACCGCAAGAAAAAACTGACTTATTTTAGCAGTTAATTCCCCACCTACTCAGTACTTTCCCACTGATACCTCAGACAATGTAGTTGGGTGGAGATCTTTATAAAATCACATGAAACACTTCTTTATGAAGCCACATGTAAAACTGACCAGAGTTGAGAAACCAAGAAACCTGTTACTTACTGTATTTCCAATGGATGATCAATACAGAAGCAATACAGAACCTGTTCTGTTTGCTGTACATTTTTTACACAGGACAATAAAAATCTATAATGGTACACAGGCATTTTAGACTTTCCATACATTCTATAGACCTCAGAAAATAAAATATCACATAAAATGTTTGACACTCTGCTTTTAGCTTTTTAGCTTTACCGGAACTGTGAGCTTAATTCCATTTCCTATTGAAAAAAATAAAAGACTTTGTTATTTAATTCAACTAAAATAAAAAATATGTTTTTTTAAGTAGGACATTAAATAAGGAGTTTACAACTCTATTCCTGGAAGGCCACATTGTCTGCAGGCTTCCATTCCAATTGAGAAATTAAGAAATTGTTCTATTTATTGGTTTTAACTGATCCAGTTTAATACACTTTCCTAGTTCTTTCGCAGCTGTAAACCTGGTAGATTCCAGCCATCCAGGATAGGAATTGTATAGCCTTGTATTAAAGAAATGTTTTGTTCTTGGCTTACCATTAATATTTATAGTTGATTCCTGGCAGAAAAATGGTTGGTGTTCCCTCTGCAGTCGTGATAAATTCATCTTACATCGTTATCATATGTCTGGGGTGAAACAAGAATTATAGTCATTTATAAACAAAGTGTTTTCTATGCAACCCGCTACATCCTTCATTAACTCCAGGGCTTACAAAAACAAGAGTTTTTTTTAGTTACTGTATGTATAAATTTACTTTAATGTTGACGATGCATATAGCTTTAAGTGAATGTCAAATCTGTCAAATGAAGCTACTGTTATCAGTCTCAAAGCATCTGTCGCGCAACCTTAAAAAACCTGAGGATGTGAAAGATATGCATTTGCAAAATGCAAAGTTTTCAATTCACAAAATATCCTAACTTTGGCCCAGACTGCAACACAGAACACAGATCTTCACCCACAAGTTAGAACACTCTTTAAATTGTTCAGGTGGTAGCAAGCACTATATTGCACTGTGGACTTCATATCACTCTAAAGCATGATTAAAAGAAATAATGATCTGAGCAAAATGTATGAGTTTCTGTAAAGTTTTAAATACAAAAATAACAGAAATAATGCCTACATACAGAATTACTGTAAACAAGAATGGTCAGAGTCCCTGAATATACCGTACCTTCTAAAGTATTTGATTAGCGCAGCTCTCAGACAAATCCTTCAGGACATAATGAAATATATGTTTAGAAATGTGCCTTCAGGAGTGAAAACCAATTAATTTACCATATATATTATATTATATCCTGTATATAATGATGATTACAGTGAATACTTTAACCAAGCCTCAACCAAAAAGAGGGCAACGAAAGGGGATATTATACTGTACCCACTAAGATATGAAAGTGAAGGTTTAATTAAACATTAGCCAGCAACCATACGTCTTGGATCCCTGTGGGAAGTTCTTTGGCCTGAAATGCACAGAGCATATCCAGAAAGACTTGTTTTATGTTGTTTTGGAGACACACACACAATTCTAAATATATCCCATCAGTGCCAAAATATGCAGGAAATGCTCTCAGACCTCTGGCCTTTGATGCTGTGCTTCAATGCTGTTAATGGGCTGAAGCCATCCTCCCTTATTTTGGTAGGATGTCTTTTCTGTATCGTCTGACCTGATGTGGCTGCAGAGATCTAACAGGACTATCATAATTAAAAGGCAGCAAGTTTGCTTTTCAGAGGTCACTACATTGATTTTCTCTTGTGGAGGAAATATTTGCAGCATTTGTTAAGCAATTGTTAGATTTTGATTAACTGTAAAAAAATAGATCTTGGACCTATATATGCAGTAAGCAGTCTTGTTTTTCTTTCTTCCTCACATGTACTGTACCTTAAAACTGCAGCTCTCTGTTCAAATTTGCCAAGGAATGCTTTTAGCTAAACCTGTGTTTTGAAGGGATTGAATGTCCTTTTTCGCCAACAAGTTCATCTACTATTTAGAATGATGACTTCAACCAAAAAAGAAGAAGAGAGAGAACACAAGAGAATTTTAACCAGACCTTATGGTCCTCTTTATGAGAAAACTGCACGTCGTGTTAAGTTACTTTAATTGCAACATCATTAACAGTTTGCCCAGAGGAAAATGTGGGACTTTTTTGATTACTTATTCAAGGAAAATGTTTTCATTATTATCTTCTATCTGTCTTTGACATAAACAAAGTGGAAACCAGAGCATGTGGCAATGGATTGCAAAGGAGTTTCAAGTTTAGTGAAAGACGAGTAAAATTAGCAGTTTTGAACTCAAGCACCATGTCCATTTTCCCTCCTACTCATGGTTTAGTTCCTCACGAAAAAAGATCTGAGCCGACTAATTCTGAGAGCCACTGACCAATCATGAATCATCCTCCCTCTCGTGAAGATCGTAGGGGAAACAACTGACCCACAAAACCTTTTAATTACCATTTTGGAACACGGCAAATGTATTATTTCAAACTCTTTCACTCTTTATAAGGGTATTTCCATAACATTTATCAAAATGACCATGATAGCTGTGGTTCCTCTAAAGCTCTCTTTCACAGATAATCAAAACTTATGAAACTCCACATTACGAACAGACTTCAAAGAGCTAGGCTATGGGAGTGCGCCTCAGTGCTCAGTGGATGGGTTGGGATGGAAAGAAGAAGGCTGATTAAGCAGTCCCACTGATGACAAATAACAATGACAGACCTCTTACTTCTGGGGCACATAAAGCAGTCATCCATAAGCTACATTTTTTTTTCCATTCTGACTTATTAATTCATAATATATGTGTAGGAATAAGTAGAAATTAATTCTACATGGAAAGGTAAGAAGAAAAGGAATGTTTCGACCATGGGACCCTAGAAAAAAAGGGATCAACCTTTATCTGTTCCTCACTTTAACATATTCATAATAACTGTCATAATATATCATAACATAATGCAACATAATAGTGTATATGTGTTACTAGCATTCAGGTGAAGCAGGTATCTTCACCAGCTCCTTTTCTTGGAATGGCAGGTCATAATGGCTAAAACCAATACAGCAGAAGAAAGCAACAGAAAACATAACAAAAGGAAATGCACCATCTACACCGGGAAGGGACAGAACAAGACACAGTGTTCAAACTTCAAAGCAAATGCATCACACAGGCTTTGATAATTCATATTCTGATTTGTTTATGCTTCTTTTTCTGAAACTGTTTTGATCAAAGTCAGGAGAAATGGAAGGAAGCAGTTCATTCTTGATGAAGAGACAGTCATAGTGAAAAGCCTCAAGTCCACCCTAACATTTTTTATTGCACATTTATTCACCTACCTTAATTTCTACATTTGGGAGTTTGTAAAAAAAAAATATATATTTCAACATATTAAGTAAATGTTATAATTACACTCAAACCTGGACTGTGTGACCGTCGCAGTTCCGCGCAGGCTCATGCCCTCGCCGCTCCACCTCGCCAGTTCTTCCCGCAGCACCTGGGCATGAACCCGGGTCTCCGGCGTAACGCAACAAGGAACCAGCCGAATGAGCTAAAGGAGACCTCCCTCAGCCCAGGCGGCTGCGGTCCCTGCTACGTGCAGGGAGGGCGATGACGTCATCGTGCCCAAACTCTGCACTCTAAAAAACTGTATTTTCTAAAGCTTACTGTGCTTTAGAAAGGTCAAAAGTTTCATACAATCTTGTAACATCAAGATGAGAGGCATTTTACTTTTTGTAATAGCTCTCACTGCAGTACTCTGGTCTTGGTCATCAAGACAAAGAGTTCCAACCCAACTACCATACTACAAGGCACAGTATATACTGAACAGCCAGTCACTGGAGAAATTGTCACTGGCTGGAGAACCCAGGTCATTTTTTCTAGGTATCCACCTGACAGCTAACTGTCTCATTGGATTGTTATGCTAAAGAGGAACTGCAGTCCCAATTTCTCAGACCGGTTACTAAATCTCGATAACAAAATAAATTAATTGATGATACAGAAAAATTGTACAGAATTTGAATTAAGCAAAAAATCATGAACATTGGGAAAGTACAGTAAGTCACCATGTTGTTGCAAACCTCTGGTGACTCTCTGGGCAAGAGTCAGAGTTCCCACGAATTGAGACGTGAAGTGGTCCTTCTTGCTAACTAGTCCCTGTAATGACTAATGTAACGTGATGTACAAGTGAATAGGTACAGGGTGAACAGCAGACATTTCACCATAGAAATTTTCCAACGTGAGTTGTGCAGAGTTCACAAGTAGTACTTGTTGGCAAAACTGTCGAGAGCAATATTTCTATTAGATTAAAAGCCTGCTTGTTCACAATGTAATAGTGTCATGGATGCCGGAAACGCCAGCTGTGGAATGAACAGAAGAACAGAGAGACCCTATGCGTAGCGGCAAAAAAGGGACAAACACAGAGGTTTGCTCTGGGCTCAGGGGTCAGGTGATGTTGGGGATGAGGCCTATGACCTCAGGACATGGACGTAGGGTGACCTGGTGCTAGGCGGGCCTCGCAACATCCGTACACTAATGCTGAGCCAGGAACACTGGAGACACAGGGACTAAATAGGAAACGGAAACCAGACACACCAGAAGTACATTAATAATCACACAGAACTAGGAACAGGAAAGAAGTGAAGCACCCTCTAGGGGTTGGATGTCAACCGAGAACATACCACACAAAGAATAAGCTACACAGCACAGCGGGGGGGAAAACCTCATTTAACTGTCAGGAAACCTCCGGGAGTCCACGGCTGAGAGCTGCCCCGTCCTCCAGGGTTATACAATAAACTTTATTAACATGTGGTAGAGGGAGCTGTAAGTCGTGGACCAAGACAAATAGGGCCTCTTCACATCAAAGGACTTTTTCTTACCTCAATCTGAATTGTACAATATGGCACTGCACATACCTGGAAATGTAGTCTATTTTGTGATGTAAATTGGAGGTTTTACAAGTTACTGTATACATTTTACTTTTATTGTGGTTTGAAATGTACTCATCAATGCTTATTCTTTTCAATACAGAAATGTAAAAATAGCATTGCAGTTCCCTCTTAAATGAGAAAATAACACAAAATGTAAAGTAAAAACTGTAAAGTAAACAATGTGTTTTTCTTTATTTTTACTCCATATCTTGTTACATTGTCTGTTCATATTGTAGGATCTTATGCACTGATAAGATGGTAGTATTGTTTACTTTAACAAGTAACAACCAAGGATAATGGTGTATGGACTTCTACTTCGATTTTAACATGCTTTTTTAAATATCTCACTATAGGCATGGCAGCAGGCTTGTTTTGTTAAAATAATCCTTTTCTTTGGTATTCATATGTTGTGCATATGAATGGGGAACACTAAAAAAAACAGAAAAACTATAAAATAGGTAAAACACAGAAAATTTGAATTCCATCATTATTACTTCTCTGGAGATGATCTGTCAAGATGGTAAGCATTTGATTACTTTTCAGACTTTCCCTTTTAAATGAATAAATAACATCTTAACATACATAACAAACTAGGAGATACTGAGGTAATGTCTCTGTTTTAGTGAAGTGATTCCAGATGGCATTGCCCACTCACAGGAGGTCATTTATACTTGATGTTTCCATCATGAAACTGACATGTTTTATTTTATACATTACACCCTTGTTGACAGTCAGATTCCAAATGAGGGAACCCAGGTAAAAATGTCTTAAAAGTTATTTTTGTTAAATGTGGTACCACAAAACTCATGACAGTGCAGTGTGTCCTGAGAGTTGGTTCTGAAACACACAACACCATGTGTTTATGAATTTATGGAGCATATTTGTAATAAAGTCTACGTTTTTAAGGTTTAGTGAATTTAAAAACCTGCTTTACTGTTCACTGCTCTAACTACTAAAAACAACTTGTTAGAAGCTTTTTCAAAGCTAATGTTTTTTTCTCCTGTGCCCCAGAATAAAACTAGTTCTAAAAAAAGCACACCCTTCCAAATGTATCTTATATTTAAAGTATTACAATCATGTACTGAGATTTGGCAGCTCTGGTGAACAAAGCTTTGAAAACCATTCTGTAAATATTAAATTCTGAGGCCGAGGACCAAAGATGAAAGCCGTAATGAAATGTCCAGACATCCCGTGAGCCAAATACCTAATAAAGATTTGCTATCCGGAAGAACAACACACTCAAAACTATGTAAATGTGCACATAGTGGGGAACAGTCATTCCTCTCCTTCCAACACAAGCGTATACATACAAATCTCCAGTTCTGTGGTAAAATTAGATTATGTGTGTCAAAAAAGATAGAGCAGATATAAAGCACTTTTAAAGTTACTATATTTATTCTACATGGGAAATGGGAAGTACATGTTGAAGGAGAAAAAAAACACAAGACAATAAACGGTAATTAAATGAATCAGTGTTTCCATCATTTAAATTGACATCAGCATGGACAGACCCCCACCCCCCCACCCCCACCCTTTCCCTTTCTCACACCTGACACTTTCCCCATCCTGTCCAATATCCTCTATGAACAAACCAAAGACTTCCTCCTTCAGTTCATCTGTCCTCTTCACACCACTCCCACATCCTCCTTCCAACTCGCCCACCTTCACAACTGGTGCTGAAACACAGCTGAATTGTTTCAATGAGATCCCATGGGACTTCTGGCAGTACATAAAACAACCAGCAGATGGAGTCCCACAGTTTACAGAACTAGAACTCAAACCAAAGAGCATATGGTTAAACTATTTGCAAACTTTTTTTTTTTGTTTCTTTGCTAGGGAAAGCTATAGTACATTAACATTTTTATTAATTCATTTAATGTTCACAAAAAGGTAAACAACTCCTTGCAAATAATGTAAGTAATATTCTTCAAATATGAAGGACGGCATGAGACTTCTTTGTCTCACACTCCTCAGAGACGAGGTATCCTGTCTAAGAGCTGTATATTGTGTAAGATAGAGGGTGATTTCTCTCCAGTTATGTCTCAAGCAGTAGAAAGATTCTTGTATGAGACAGGTTTTTCTTGCTAAAAGCCTATGGCTTTCATAATATCCTGGGATTACGAACATTCTTAGCACTTTCAACCCACTTCCAGACGAGTGTAGAAACAAGTTACTATATGACAAAGAAAACGTTTGCTGACACGCTTGAGAAATTCTCATGTTTGCAAACAAAACCCACAAGAGATCGAGAGCTTCTCACGATAGTGCCTTTTCGTCAAAATACTTATTTTCCATTTTGACATACTTCACCCAAGGTTACGTGCTTCACTCAGTGCTGTGAAATTAAACACACTTTCAGACAACACTTCCAGTTTTTTATGCCTAATATTTAAATGTGCACTGCTACCAGATAAATAGCTTCCAGAAGATGAGAGACTGCAATATGCATAATATGCAAGTTTTTCGCCTCACTGTTTTTGTATCCCATTTCATTTACCGAGAATTAAAAAGTACCCTGTTATAAAAAAGCTACCCACAGACCCAGATAAGTCTAGACATTATAAAAAGTTTAGCCTATGCTTTCAAACGTATTCTAAATATTTAGAAAAAATAATGATGTGTGATTTGTCAGCTAGTTAAATAGATGTTTGTATCTTTAAGGTTGAAGCCTGTTCTTTTTTATTAGGGCCACACAAAGACAAAGAGCAAGGAAACAACTTGACCATGCCTGACATTTCCTAACTGATGTGGTGTTTTATTTTTTAACATTTAAAAATCTTCTTGTTAGACAAGCTGATGTCAGAACATTTAAATTTAAATTTAGTCTCATTATTGACACTGCTCTTTTTACTTCAATGGGGGTCAAAGCCTGTCTCTCTTGCATAGCTCCCATTTTGAACTGTTGGCATCAGGGTTGACTATCCCAGAAGAACCATCATTTATAACAATAAAAAGTGTGTGCTTGTGACTTTGTACGTACAAAGGTGATGTGTGTATGTGTATTTGTTCTGTGTTTGTATCTAAATAGAAAATAGGCAAACTTCACTGAACTGTTTATTTTGGAAACATATTATACACAGCTGCAGATGAATTTTTTATCTTGCTCTGTGGGACAGCTGGTCCTTTGTGGCAATTAAACAGCACATTGGAGTGAAACAAACAGTTAACTGAAACAACTTCACGGGGTTCAGTCAAAGAATAGCCCACACATACTCATGTCAGTCGACTGACCACACTCTCCTTCCTTGTTTCCATTCATTCAGTAGTGGGAGCTGGGATGCCACTTCCTATTAAAATGAAAACTTGCCTTTTCTATCCTCCAAATGTGATGAATGGACTGCTTTTATAGAAGACCATTCATTTCCTCCATTTTCAATATTTTTTGCAGATACAGTCAAAGCCTTTCCTTTATAAATATGCTGTACACATAATCTAAGATCCCATTAACTGGGTGTGTATATGTGTATTCTGGTCAATAAACCTCTCACTCAAGAAATATATAATTTCTTACAAAAAAAACTTGTTCAGTAATAATACTGGTAATATCCATCTACTTGTATTATCAGAAAGCCACGTACAGTAGACCCGGTAAGGGTAGCAAATGGTGTAAGACAGGACCTCTGGCCATCACACACAGACAATTCAGAGACACCAGTTAACCTTGCCGGCATGTGCTTGGAATGTGGGAGGAAACTGGATCACCTGGTAAAAACTCATACAAATAATCAGAGCCAAATGCTGTGAGAAAACGTTGCTAAACACCACGCTTCTGTGCTGCTCATACTGATGATACTAAATTTGTATTCCTCTCACAGGACAATTATTTAGCTGCACTTAGAAACACTGCGTGTTTCTGTCCTCGTCTGAAATAAAATTATGTTTACAGAAAAGGATCTGTACATCCATCCATTTTCTAAGTGCTTTATCTAATACAGGGTGCAAGACAGGATATGCCCTGGTTGGAATACCAGTCCATCGCAGGTCACACACTAGGGCCAAATTGTCCCCAGACCCAATTAACCTACCGGCATGTTTTTGGATGGTGGGAGGTAACCCATGCAAATACGGGGACAACATACAAACTCCACACAGATAGCAACCCAGGGTCAGGTTTTAACCCTGAGCACTTACACTGCAAGACAGCAACACAAAGCGCTGTGCCACTATGCCGCCCCCCAGAAAAACATACAGTATGCTGCCTTAATTATTACGTTTAGAAATGTTGTTTCCATAACACAACTTTTCTTGTTATTATTTCTTCTACTACCTCAGCTTTTCATGATAATAATTACTGCTTTTACACGAGAATTCTATTTAAAAAGCTGCGCCATAATGGTGCTTTGACAAGTGCACAATATTTGGTATTTTTCTTGTTAAAGGCCATAGGACTATATGCAGTCATAAGCTTTCCTTTTTTTTTTGTTGTACCACTCATCGGTATTAATTAAATGAATAATTATTTGGATAAGAATTAGAGCACCTGTAATTTAAGATCACAATTGGATCTTATTTGGAAATGCCTTGTGTAGCTTGAGCCTTCCTGAACTTTTCAGAATAGAAAGATTTAAGGTGCTAAGCAAAATTAAATGAACAGATATAATATAATAACAGATATAATTAACGACACACACAACTGTTCCAGAAGTCTCAGAAAAACAGAGGATGTATCAGGCTATTGTACATTTCTTATATATATATATCTTCATTGTCTTTATATTTACAACAAAAACAATGAATCTCAGATAACTGACAGCCATAGATCATGATGATGACAATAATCTTGGAAACGTTCTCATTTCTTTAAATCTTACAATCCTATTTTCTGTAGCAATTGGCCATTTTTATTTTGTACAGTCGAGTTCAGATAATTCGTGATTGTTTCACTTTTTCATACAATAAATACAAAAGCAGGTGTCATTTTGAACACGACATAAAAAATCTGTAAAAAGTTCCTAACCCTCTGTTTGGTCATCTTAAAGCCATTTCTCTCAGCCTCAATGTCTCGCAACGTAGAAGCGGTCCGTACAACCGGGCGAGCTAGCTGGAGCCACCTCTGCGTGGCCCTTAGCACACTCCCACACACCTCCAGAGAATCTCAAACCATTTCACATCAAATAAAAAAATGCTATTCAGAATTACTAAATGCATTAATTAAATACTATGTTCTAATAGCAGATGTTCTTTAAAACTGACAGTAACGAACACTTCGAACGTCTAGCTTTCTTGTATACATCAATTAATCGTTATGCCGTCAGGTACTACTAGTGACTGTAGTTTAAAGATTATTACTCAAGAAACTTTTTAACAAACCCAGTTCAGTCGATCAGCTCTCACACATTCCCTGCTGTTTTCTTGATCACAAGACAGTGGTGCTTGTCTTTTTAATTATTGCTACCACTTAGAGCAAATACTGCTATCTGCTACTGCCAGTCTGGAAACAAAACTCTACTGAAGTCCGCCGACAGTTCGCGCACATGTCGGATAGAGGAAAGAGAATTCCGCGGTACCGTACCTGGCTGTTCTGTCGCTAACGCTGCCCATCACGCAATCCAGTCCAGGCACCATCTAATTGATGCTTAGTTGCTAAAGCTTTCTGTTATGCTAAAACAGTGAAGACCAACGAGAGGCGCCGGATGTGTTCACCCTCCCTCCTTGCCTAAACATTATTTTAATATGTATTTATAATAGCCAGTACATAGTTGCTAGAGGAGGACATCACCCACGCTCAACATTCAGTGCGTGGAAAATTCTCATTACATGTTGAAAGCTGGACTACTCACTCCTCCGCCGTCATTTGCAATATCAGCATTGGAGGATTCAAAAGACTTTGTGAATTTTAACAGTTCTTGCATTCCAAAAAGCCCAAACAGGTAGCAATAAAGTATCCTTTACTGTGTGTCACTTCAAAAGGTAAGAAAAGTGTTTTTTTTAAAGAGGGTGTAAGAATTGAAGACTTTGTTGCTACTAAAAAGACAATTATGTTTTCGGTCATATCTCCTGTCCGGTATGTTCAGAAAACACTCTTATTATTAAAATATTTAATTTAAGACGAACACCTGACAAAAAAAAACAGAAGTTACAGTTGAGACTTCTCAATCAGGTGTTCGTGCACAGGCGATGTACTACGCCCCTTTCGAGCAAAGACCAGCGGTAATAGCGAATAGCAAAAGGTAGTGGGGGCAGGAATACTGAACTGTAGCCAATCATCGTTTCTTTACAATCACTCTCACAGCAGCATTTCGGCCAAGTGAGCAAATGGATAACAGAACATTTGAACAGTTTATGGCAGGATTTTGAACTGTAGTGAGCTCAATAAGCGTATAATTTGATTTTGGATTATGAAACAGAACATTTGACATCACCTAGCGCTTGAGCGGATATTTATTTATTTAACCAATTTAATAACTAATCTTTATAGATAACAGTTTTTGCCGTTTGAGGTACAGTATACGTACGTTAATTTGTTAGGTGTGAATAATTTGAACAGAAAACAAATCACCAATTAAGTTCATACAATTGGACTTTTTAAAGCTCTATAAAATCTCGCCATAGGTGGAGTTTTTAAAACTTACTGAAAAGCCAGGTACTGTAATAATTTGACTATTTTAGATTTTAGTAGGACAATGTCTTTATTTCAAGTCCGGTGGACGAGTTCCAAAATATGGAGGGATGAAACATTTGTCATCTATAAATGTTTAATAGGAATCCCAACGCATGCACACACATTAAAACATAATATGTCTCCTCAACCTATACATTTATGTTTGTGTCTCACCCTTATAACAAATAACCATTAAATGCAACCAGTCTATAGTTTATATATAAGCATTAGACTGATTACATTTAATATATTGCTTATATATATTGCTTATATCTTTATTTGAGAACAAGATTATGTGACTTCAAAGTGTCAAGTAAACACATATTTGAGGTGTCTCGACATCTGACTGGAGACTTGTAGTATTTACAAAATAATGTTAGAAACCATTTTACAGTCTTACAATGATCTGAAATACAAAGTGTTACCTGTAAATATTCCAACAACACATATTACACACAACAATAAACATGATACATTTACAGAATCATGCAATATGTAATCCATTTTCAGACTTCTTCCTAGATGATGTTGAATTCCAGCTATGACACTGCCCAGAAGGAATATAGTCTGCAAAGCTAATGGAAGAGGATAATAAGTAATTATTCTACCACACTTTTTTTAAGGTTTTTAATTAGTTAACCCCACTATTGCAAAAAAAAAAAACCTTATCGAGACATGAGCTGAGACGTGTCATCCCTTCGCATCTATTTCATAAAGTCTGTTGCTAACTCCACTGGCCTTCTGAAAGTTACAGTGGGCACGGCAGGCTTCTGTGGTTGGTATTAGGGTTGAAAGACAGCCATGTTCCACCAGGGAGGCACCTGCAGTTCAGTGGGTGGCCTTTTTTAATGTGGGGCACCAGAGTGAAATGATTCATTTTCTTTAAGTATTAAAAAGGCCTGGACATGTTTAAAAATAAGTCATTCATTAAGCCTGGCCTACATAGATGGATATATCTTTCTAGAATGACCTCAGGACAAAGAGATTCAATAGTTTCTGCCGTGCTTGGATGTACACGTGGAAGAGCCATATGTGAGGGTATTAGGGCGTTTTGTCCCATTTCATTTGACAAAACAACACTCATTTTAGAGAACAATCATGGATCAGCATGGATTTCTCCCTCTCTTTCCTCACTTGGGCAAGTACTTCAGTTAGTTTTATCCCCATCACATTTTATTTCTAAAGTATCATTTCCTGTCCTGCATCTCAGGCTGAGTAACTGGAAAACATAAAGTAAGATATAGAGCAAAACAAAAGAACAGAAAAAATGACCTGATTTTCCGCCAGGTTTCTGGCACAAATATCAGAAAAGCATCTAATGAATGTAAGAACAAAAAGAGGGAGCAAAAGTACAGTATATTTAAAACATTCATTAAACATTACATTCTTAAATGTACATTCTTTAATCTACATTTTACAAATAGTAATATTTTGTAAACATGTGCTAATACATCACCCATCACCCAAAAGGGCAACATATCAAGCAATTACAGAGCAATAAGTCTTTTTTATATGTCTTCAAATTATGGAAGTGATAATTAGAAAGAACTTCCAAGAAGATAGTCTGTGTGGACCAATAAAATATGAATTGTTCTGGTTCTTTGGACAAGCAACAGGAACAATCACACACGACCTGGCAACTTTAGATTTTCTGAAGGCTTTAATAAACTTTAATAAAGTTCCTCATAACAGACTGATTCCCAGACTGTAATTAGTAAACTAGACAAGGCTATGAATGATACCAAAATAGCAAATATTTCAGAACAGGGGTTCTTACTCCTAGTCCTGGAGGCCCACACTCCTGCAGGTTTTCATTCTATCTGATCTTAATTACCTAATTGAAGCCTTAATTGGATTAACAACTTACTTGATTTGGAATATTTGTGATTTTTGTTGCATTCAAAAGTTTGGGATTTACGTTTGCTAATGAAGTGCAATAGTAAAAAGACAATCTCCAGCATATTCAAGGGGTGAACACAAAACAGTTCAAACAAATCCTGTTAGTAATTCAAATAAGAATTTAATTATATAACTAACAACTTGGCTGGAATAAAAACCTGTAGCCTGCGGGCCTTCAGAAGCAAATGTGGGAACCGCTGTTATAGAAAGTGCGCTGGGCTTTGGGAAAATAAAATGTGTGCCAGGCCCCTTTAAGAAGGGCCTGCAGCTACAACTGATCTGCCACTAGAGGGTACTATTGAGCCTCTAATTTGTTATAGCAGCCACACCAGAGGTGACTGAGTTAATTATTGGTTAAGTGGTAAATGGTTTAGAACTGCACATTCTCCCTATGTGTGTAATTAGACTGGTAAATTGATATTTAAAGATTGTGCACAGTGCTAGTGGTGTTTGTTTTTTTGGAGTGCTTTATGTTATAAATACTGAAAATGACTGCTATAAAGCATCCTGAACTGTTCTTCTCTTTGCTATTGTGAGTTTTATATATTCAGACTATTGGGACTGCCCTGGCTACAGGGAGAGTCTGTCACAAGAGGTAAATGGAATGTTAGGATCTATAGTTAAAAATGTAGAATTTAAGTCAAGGGACCTTATCCCGAAATTATAGATATGAAATCAAAGGTTTGAGTTAGTCTGGAACAAGTTACCTGATTACATTTTGAAAGATAATGCTCTGACTTCTTTAAGGAAATGGCAGGATGCAATCTTCAGATGAATAAAACACAAGATGTAAACAAAGTAAGTGGGTCAAATGGATTCCTATTGCGTGCAAATTGTCTTACAAGAAAGAACCCAAAATAAGAATGTAAGAGCTATGGTGTTGCAAATTCCAGATGGCCATCTGCAGGACTGAAGAGTAAGTCAAAATGAGCAACTAGCATTTCATGTATATAGAGTTCAGAACAGACTGCATACACCACATCTCATGAAATATTGAACTTGATGAAAACTGCAACAGGAGCAAGGCTCTGTCAACTGAACTTGTCATTTCAGTCTCACCCATTTTCTAGCCACTTTATCCAGTTCAGGGTCACAGGGAGCCAGAGTATAACCCCTGCAAGCAACAGGTGCAAGGAAGGATACAGCCTGCATGGGATGTTAGTCCATTACAGGGCAGACACAGACACAAACATGCACAAACTGATACCAGGGCCAGTTTTCCCAGAAACCAATTAACCTACCAGTATGTCTTTGGGAGTAAACCAGAGCAGAAACCCAGAGGAAACCTAGTCAAACAGGGGGCGAACATACAAACTCCACGTATATAGACACGTGGATTTGAACCCCAGACCCCACCACTGCAAGGCAGCAATACCTGCCACTGAACCAATGAAGATCAAATAAATTATCTGGTTTAGCTTCATAAAGAATGTGTTACTATGGCTGTACCACATCTACCACTCCTAACTCAGCTCACCCAGGACATAATGATAGATGGAGAATGAGCGATGTTAACGCAGCAGTTTTGCATTTCTAGCTCAGTTTGGTCACTGGTGGGGAGAGCCAATTTGCGACATGTGAAAATGTTCCACCTTCTAATTCCATGTTTATGGATTCCCTTTTTATCACACTGTCCGCCACAATCTGTGATGTGTGGTCACAGGCAGAAGAAAGGTCATTAAGGTCCTCGTCGTCCTCCAAATTGATGCCTTGGTACCATCCTGTTGTCAGCTGTCCGTTCTTGCTTCAAACAGCAGTGCCAAACCCTCCTCCCAAGTTTTATATTTATAAAAATGCTTATATATACTTAATAATAAAGCTGAACTGGTCAGATAACCTACGCTTTGGAAGGAGATTCTGTGTCAAATGAAAGACTGCTAGTATTGTCTACAATTATAACTGCACGCATGGACGAGTTGAAGCATGCTTTGATGTTATGGGTGGATTTAAACATAGAGAAACAATATTTTTTTAATGCCTCACATGCATACTTTAATGTATGGTGAGCTTTCTTGTGTCAAATATCTATAGTACATTGAAACACCTGTACGGCCTATTGATGTTAAGTCTCGGTTCTGTATATATATTTGCAGTTTAGAAGAAAGGCAGTGACATACATGTTGACACTTATTTCTGATCTTAACTTTTGCATCCTTTGTAATTGTGCCCTTTTATTATCCTTGAAGTAATAATATTTATTTTAAAAAGCTCCTGACCACTGGGGTGATTTAATTGGATTTAGACTCATTAGATTTTCATGAAAGTTTTATCCGATGATTTTTCTGGACAATAAATTTAGATTGTATTTGTATAACATTTTAAGGATCTTGTTGCCTCAATATATTGATTCCCACCATAAAACAATTTTGCCATGTAATCATTAAAATTGGGTGGCATTTTATATAAAGGAGAATACTGTACTTAAAAAAAAACTCAAAAGGATCACTCTCTGAAATATTATGGAATATACAGAACTGAAGAAAAATCTTTTACTGCCATGTATTATTAATTAATAGGACCATGAATTTTTGGGTTGATGTTTTTAAAGCAACTTACATTTGTACCTTTGTATACATATAGAATTTGGCATTCTAGTGAGGCTAAGTACATTATTCAAGGATACAAAATTTCTACTTCACAAACCCATCATTTTGCAGATATACAGTAGGGTCAGAGTCCAGTGGACTACTGCACTGCTTCCATAACAACAGGTGCCTCCACTGCTAAAATACAATCCTTAAACTCAAAGTGCGATATGTACAATCATCAAGGCTTTAAACTAACATAAGTTTTTGAATCCAATTAACAGGAAATAGTATTACAGAACTCAAATTCAATTGTTTTAATGAATTTGCACTTTTAACTTCTTTGATAAATAAAGGGCAGCTCGGAGATGCAGTGGCTAGTATTGCTGCCTTGCAATACCAGGGACCTGGGTTCAATTTCTGGGGTACTATCTGTGAGGAGTTTGCATGTTCTCCCCAAGTTCAAACAGCTTTCCTTTGATTCCTCTGACTTCCTCCATATACCTGCAGGTTAATTGGCTTATGGGAAAATTGGCTCTTGTGTGAGTGTGTGTATTTGTGTTTGCGCATGCTCTGTGATGGACTGGCGTCCCATCCAGTGTTTATCCCACCTTTTCCCTGCTGCTTCCCGGAATAGGCTCTGGCTCTCCTGTGACTCTGTATTGGATAAAGTGCTAAGAAAATGAATGAACGATAAAAAATTAGAGAAGCTTAATGTGAGCCCAGATATTTTAATTTAAGAGCTTGCTCTCTGACTGGCTTCTGGACGAATATAGCACGACCAAATCTGACACCTTAATTTGAGAATAAATGGAGGAAACCATTGTCAGGTCATGGTAAATTACCCAGACACCATAAAGGCAAGCCAGACAAAGTGAACGAAGGTCACTGTCGTGACTCTGGAGTTTCAGAAAATAACCTGGGTGTTGACTGTTGGAGGTAATCCCATGGGATGCAGCGCTATACTTAGCAATATCGTGACTATCATAAAACTGCACTCAAGCATTCTGTTCTCCCTCATGGATCTTCTGCATCCAGTGTGGCTTTCTTTACCCTTCTCAGTTCAACCAGGCTCTTTTGGTGTGCCTTTTGAGGAGCCACATTAAAGCCAAATGTGGAACCCGTCACTCCTGGGCCGTGCAGTAGCTTCCAAATCATGGCCGCCACTAATTGCTGTACAAAAACCACTGGAGAGCATCGGAGCTGCGTCCATCCTTATTTATACATCGAGACTTCCCTGCTTTATACCATGGAATTCAAAACGGGTATCTGTCCAGGCAGCTCCCTCGGTGCAATGCAAAATATACACTGACTTAAATTACAATTATAAACTTGGTGCCCAAATGCCAATGCAGAACGACTGTTCTATCTATTTCATTTCATTTTTATATTTTTAAATGAATTTTCTTGATGACTCCAGACCCCCATGTGTTTTAATCTTTGCTTCTCATTTAAAGGGATTGCTTACTGGGATGGCAAAGAGCTATAGTATTAAAAATCTTAGTTTAAATGCATCTTGAATTCAGTATAATTCAGCAGAATTCAAAGGTTATTTAAAAACTTTTATTTCATACTGGACATCTTACTCCCCCATTTTATCACCTTTTTAAAAAAAACATTCACTGGTAATGAATTGATCATCCTGTTCCCGTCCACGGTCAATCGGATTGTTAAAATTCTGTATATACCTGCTGGTATTTTTAATTCAATACTTATGTCGATACAGACAATTCAAAAAGTGGGAAAAACATATTTCAATTTGCATTTAGCCAGTTTTCTTCGCTCATTTCAGAAACTTTTTATCTCACGTTGACATAGGGGTCTCTCCAGGCATAATTTACTATCAAAAGGGAACAGTGTGTCATTATAAGTACAAACCCAGTCAGCGATTTTCCTTTGGCATGTAAAAAATATCAATCCATATTTTATTTAAAAGCAGATAGTAAACCTGAGATAGGAATCCAATGGGAGGTAATCCTTGACCTTTCCAAAACTGAGTAAAAATCTTGTACTGCCGTCAGGCTTCCTGGTAGTCGAACCTTGAGCTGGTTCTGGAGCCATAGGAGGTTTTCAGTTTTATATATAATATTACTAAACCATTATAAGATTCTTGTACAACCACACACCTTGCAATGTTACTTAACCTTGTTAACTGCATCCTCACTGCAATCAGGAGAACACTGATTTAACTCAATGAAACTTCTCTGAAATGCAATCTACAAAGAAACAGATTGGGCTGAAAAAAAGCTTGTATCTGGTATGTAATTGCTTTATTTGTTAATCAGTGTGTCGTGCCTCAGTTTCTTACTTGAAAAGCCTTCGTGTATTTAGCAGACAGTAAAACGATTCCCTAAATTTCCATGAGAGGTCGCACATGAATTTTATAGAAACTAGCTGATGAAGTGAACTGCGCGTTTTGCGGAATTCTAGTTTTTTCAAAGTTGAAGATACTTTGTTGACTGCCACGCATATCATTTTTCAATAGAAAGTTGACGTATTTAATTTTTAAACTGAAAATGTTTATTATTTTAATGATCCCCTTTGACTGTTTTGGGTAAGATAAAGCGTCTGAAATAATGACGCATTCCGTTCCTTAACATCAATATTAAATTGTCTCAATACACAACAAGACAAGTGGATTGCTGGTTGATGATTAGGTGGATTAAAGTGAAGAGGCAAGACGTAATTTGAATTTTTCAGAATGCAAATCTAAGTCTGTTTTTGGCAAAGTAATTTTCTTTTTGAATTTATAACATTTAGGGCGTATGTGTACATGTAGGCAAAGAACGTAAACAAGTACGTAATTCATTTATTACGCATATAA
The DNA here is from genome assembly GCF_059453375.1 of Lepisosteus platostomus. NCBI lineage: Eukaryota > Metazoa > Chordata > Actinopteri > Semionotiformes > Lepisosteidae > Lepisosteus > Lepisosteus platostomus. Next base: position 21,144,379 of record NC_142614.1, read on the forward strand.
CACATTCCCCACGTCTTTAATGATCAAGTAGCATTTTATATTTAACAGCTCTTCAGATGCTACTGCTTTTAAGAGACTTTACAGAACCTACAAACACACTTAAAGCTCCAGGACTAGGACTGGGCGGATTTTAGCGTCTTGATTTTTTCAACAGCAGTGACCTCTTTGGTTTGCTGGGCAGCTTTGATCTTGCACTTTTGTCAGTGAGAGCAGCATCTCCGCTCCATAAGAACACAAGAAGAACAGGAGAGGCGGCCTATCTGACCTGTGTGGTAGTTAGTAGCTTATTGGTGTAAGGATCTCATCCAACCATGTTTTGAAAGACTTCAGGGTATCAGCTTCAACCACATGGCTGGGTAACTTGTTCCATGGTGCCACAACTCTTTGGGTTACGAAGTACCTCTTGTTCTTATTTTGCACACGTGTCCTCTGGTTCCTGTTTCACTGTTCGTTCTAAGGAAGAATAGTACATTGACTTTGGAGGTTGTGGATACTTAGCAGGTCCCATGTGTTGTTGTTTTTCTGTTCAAGACTAAAAAGGTTCAGTTCTTCCAGTTTGTCAGTGAGCCTCCAGTCCTTTGCAGCCTCTTTTCTTGTTAGCTCTAGTGACATTGTGGAAGCTGCAAAGTAAAACAAAAAACCATGGAAGTCCTAAAAACGGTTTTTAACAAAACAGTTTTCATACCTGCTATGTCATGGGCTGGCAGTCATTTAATCAATAGAGTTTTGGTATTCTATGGAAGGTACAGGTAAATGAATAGTTTCTTGGTACAGGGAGAGATCACTTTATTAGCCATATGCTGGTGCTTCAATTAATATACTCATACGGAAGAGACATATACATTTATATAAATATACTGAAGAATTAGGTAATAGAAAATGCTTTCACGTTTATAAAAAAATCCTAAAAATATATAACAATTTATCTTTGTTTTCCAAACTGAAGGAGTTATTGTTACATTTTTGATTCTATAATAAATTTCAGTTTTGTACCAAATATAATGTAAAACTTAATTTACTATTTTATTAAGCATCTTACTGTTAATTTTAAAATACTTCCCGCTCCAAAGTATTTGGTAGGGACATATAATTTAGTTTATGTCAGACTATATACAGTACATACCTTTACTGATAATTTGCAAGATATATAATCAGTAACTGACACGAGGATTCTAGTATCCTCTCTCTTATAATGGCGAAAATCTCACCTTCCAGTTTTGAAAATTTACGAATAGTGAATGTAGTCTGTGTTGAAGAGTTATGCTATCTGGTTATACTTACACAAAGTAAATTATTTCGCTATAACAAAACTAGCCACGTGGGGGAGCTTGGTTTGAAGGAATGTGTTCAACCATGCCAAGGAAAAAAACTTTTTCCTACTACAATCAGTAGGCTGAAGATTAGTCTGCTATTATGTGTTGCACACAGGAAGCGCATTCTGAATTACTTTAAATATTGTGCACACATACGAGTGCTTGGGCTACATTAGAATTTACATTGTAATGTGACGCTATAAGTTTCAGTTATTATTTTAAAACGAGTTCTTTTTTCTTCTGTCACGGGCGTTTTGCCACACATGTTGGCCATGGTGGAAGATTACATCATTGTGCGACTACATGAGCGCATACTATGGACGTCTCCTCTGTCTCACTGGATTTCTCAAATAAGTGTCAACGCTTTCTCGTAAGCGTAAGCGGCCTTTTAATAAACGGAGGAAACGTATGCAAATTACACGGATACACATATTTTAAAATAAAGCCATACTTCAGTTTGTGAATGGGTCATTTTTAAAAAGAAAAAAACAATTAATCAAAAATAATTAAGCAAAGAGGTTCTAATCTACAGTACTCTCACAGCCGAATGATGTATCTCGTGTATTTCTGTATACCTTGTGATATTGGGTCTGCTCAGACATGTTATTTTTTATCTTAATGACAGCAAGAAGAGAACACGACATCGATCCAAGTGCGTTTCATTCTAACCTAAGTAACTTTGTTTAAAAAATAGACTTTGTAAGTGCTGTTGTCTTGAAATATTATTTTGCGTGATCGAATACATTCTATTTCAATAGAAGATGTTGGTAAAAAAACATTTATCAGATATACATTTAGGGTTAGACGCGTAGATCTCTAAATTAATCATCTGGAAGAGGTGTTAGTGGGGCCAGCAGGGGGCGCTCACCCTGCGGTCCATGTGGGTCCTAATGCCCCAGTATAGTGATGGGGACACTATACTGTAAACAGGCGCCGTCCTTCGGATGAGACGTAAAACCGAGGTCCTGACTCTCTGTGGTCATTAAAAATCCCAGGGCGCTTCTCGAAAAGAGTAGGGGTGTAACCCCGGTGTCCTGGCCAAATTTCCAAATTGGCCCTTACCAATCATGGCCTCCTAATAATCCCTCTCTACGAATTGGCTACATTGCTCTGCTCTCCTCCCCACTGACAGCTGATGTGTGGTGAGCGTTCTGGCGCACTATGGCTGCCGTCGCATCATCCAGGTGGATGCTGCACATTGGTGGTGGTGGAGGGGAGTCCCCATTACCTGTAAAGCGCTTTGAGTGGAGTGTCCAGAAAAGCGCTATATAAGTGTAAGCAATTATTATTATTATTATTATTATTATTATTATTATTATTATTATTATTATTATTATTATCTAATGATGGATCTTTACAATGTTAGTGTTTTGCGTGAAAAAAATACTTTACTGTCTTAATGTAACCGTTCTGTGCTAATGTTTCACTACATGTGTAAGTTTCATTGAGACCGAGGCAGTGTTAAGTAGCTGGATATTCATCAATATCGTTTTGCTACTTCAAAACAAACCAAGTATTATGAATTAGAGAAAGTAGATTGTACAGGAAGAAGCCAAAGACAAATCTTCCCGACACCGGCTGTCACTGAACAAAATACACATTTTTGCCCAGGCGTGAAATCATAGGGAGTTTTACATTTAAAACTCGACGTTTCAGTAGTGGAGTTAAGACTTGTATTATTTTATGGAAGTTTTGCTACTCCACGTTTAATCTATTCATTGAAATGCACAATTTGACACCAATTTCACACAGACGGGAGTAATTTGTCCTACTGTAATCATTAACTAAAATATACAGAAACAGGCTGGGACTAATTTCTCTAATGCTTGTGATTTTTAATCCAAGCCAAGCAGGTCTAATGATGTGCAACACATCCGGCGAAACGAAAATACCTTAAAAATAGGAAAAAAAACCCACTCCGATCACCTTGTGTTTCACTTGTCTTGGACAGCGAGATCAGACAGCTCATGCAACACGAGCGGAGACTGCACTAGGCATGCCACCTGTCTTTTCTATAGCAACCGACCTTTATTTTTGAATTGGCTGAAAATAATGCTCGAAGCAGAGGCGACCATGCTACAGAACAAGCAAGCACAAATTATCCTGTATTTCACGTCTGTTGACCGGTAATACTGGATAATCTTGAGATGGACGGTCTTCCAAAATCAGAGAACGGTACTTTTTTTCAAAGGAACAAGTAATAGGTTTATTCCATGCTGTAAAGAGAACGCTTACAGTCCTGGAAATGTCTTTAAAAGTAAATAAATGGAAGGCTATTTTAGGAACCTTCGAACCCACGTTTTATAGATTCAAACTAAACATTACCATGCGCTTATCGATACCGCACTGCAAAGCCGCACCTTTCCAGGAGAATCGTCTCCAAAGGATTTCGGCTCCCTGCGCACGTCACTGTGATGTAGAAATACAGTCGAAGACAAAACTCCACCTCCCAGAATTCCCGCTTCCCCGTGCACATGTCCTGTCGGCAACCGGACTCTACGTCACATTCCTGCATTCTCCCCCAGTGTGTCAGGGACATAATCTTTCCTCCTTTACACGTTTCTCTCCACAAAAATACACCCATGCGAAGAGCCATGACACTGCAACAAGGGATTTAAAACCAGGAGGTAATCACGGACTCCCCATCATCCTGAATTCTGGAATTGGGTGAGAATCCATGTTTTTATAAATGAAGTTCTGCAAGTTTTAAGCCTCCTTGCCGGCTGTTTAGAGTGTTTACGGTGTGGTTAAACTCAGTACTAGACAAGTGGGTTGGATTTTGTGCAACTTGCAGTTGCGATTTGCTGCCAGATGGGCTCGATAAATATTACCAGTCTGGACATTTAATTTATTTGTATCCAAGAGAGTGTTGTTTTCTTGCATACATTTGATTTGCACGCTTTTCGGGGATGGCAAAAAAAGTTGTATTATTATGTTAACCTGTTGAAATGTTAATTTGATTGCTTGCAAGTTTTGTTTTGGGAAAACAACAGCCTCACTATTTCACTTAGTTTAAATTTGGATGTCAAGCTTGTGTACCGCAGTAATTGTAAGTAAAGCATGATCAGTCTTTCCCAGGAAGGAGCTTTACTTAAAAAATTCCACGATTTAAATCAGAAGAGACTTACGGTTTTGTCTGTCCATACAGACTACACAATGTCAGGGCGGGGAAGCAGGCATTTATGGTAGGCCAGGCGTAGAAGTGGTCAAAGCTTTTTGACGAATGTCCGAATTAATACTTTTGTTATGGATATCCTAATGTTCCCTACAATTGCTACATACTCGTCATTATTCTTTTTATTTCAATTCTTAAAGACTACCTCTTTTCAAAGAAATGCCAATGTGTGAAACCAGGCAGCTGTGTCATACCTGCCAGTTCACACAATTTGGTCACAATACATTCCTTAAATGACTGACTGTGCTGTACAAATGGTTTCGATGCTTAAATGCGTCCACACTTTTCCGGCTGCTGAACAGCAAAGCAGGCGATCATCTGTAATATGGTCATCGACTGTTCATCGCCGAGTTGTTCTTCAAAATGCATCTTGAAGCGAACAATGGGAAATTATTTATTCTGACAGTTATTAAAAAGTAATCATATATGCACGCCTTTATTCCTTTTTTTTTAAACAAGGAATATTTAATATTTAATATTTAATGTTTGTGTGGAAATTACAACGTCTGTTGTGGAAGCATTGTCGTTGTCTGGTTAATTTGTCGAACCATTTGTCACGTTTAAAAAAACGGGCGTGGTTCACGTAATAAACATCAGTCTCGATCGTGTTTTACAGCAGCATTCCCAACAAATGCATGTGGAATTATTTTCCGTGTCTGCCCGGTGGAAGGTTCTATCCAGTCATTCGACAATAGGAATAGCGGTGTACACAACGGGAAAAGAAATGGGCTGCAGAGCTGTCTGGAGTATGGTGTCCGTGTGCCACGTACGAGGGAGCACATGGGATGATGAATAGGTGAATAGAGCGATGTTAATTTGGACCAAGTTCCCCAGATTGCATCAATACCTCCATGCAGTCGCATCATTCATGAACTGCATTGATCCATCCGCTGTTTCTCCTTCATGCGCAACCGAGCAGCCATCCCTTCGGGCCCGTTCAGCAAGCTTTCAGACACGCATCCCCATTACAGTCCATTTATTGATCTGCAGTTTCTTATAAGGACAAAAGTATAGCGACTGTTGTCCTCCTTTTATTTTTTTATTTGAACCTTGAATTGAATTTGAATCAGCTCCGGGTGCAGTTAATTATCTTAAGCATTACATAACCTGGTGATTACGTTTTAATTCTGCAGTGTTAGTGCAATCTTGCTGATTTGTGATACTTTTCTTTTGCTGAAGTAAAACATGGACGCAAACCACATGCTGTGTTGAACTGTCATTGTCCCTGTCCTTGAATGCTGTGAATATCTAGGTTTCAACCTGAGAAAAGTCTCTGTTGGCACAATGTATTTATTTTGAGATCATTATCAAATAAGGGGGATGCAAATCAGACTAATTTTGAATGTTGTCAATGGAGAGACCCAGAAGTCACTATATTCTCTATATACAGTGCCTTGCGAAAGTATTCGGCCCCCTTGAACTTTTCAACCTTTTGCCACATTTCAGGCTTCAAACATAAAGATATAAATTTTTTATTTTATGTGAAGAATCACCAACAAGTGGGACACAATTGTGAAGTGGAACGAAATCTATTGGATTTTTGAAACTTTTTTAACTAATAAAAAAATGAAAAGTGGGGCGTGCAAAATTATTCGGCCCCCTTGCGTTAATACTTTGTAGAGCCACCTTTTGCTGCGATTACAGCTGCAAGTCGCTTGGGGTATGTCTCTATCAGTTTTGCACATCGAGAGACTGAAATTCTTGCCCATTCTTCCTTGCAAAACAGCTCGAGCTCAGTGAGGTTGGATGGAGAGCGTTTGTGAACAGCAGTTTTCAGCTCTTTCCACAGATTCTCGATTGGATTCAGGTCTGGACTTTGACTTGGCCATTCAAACACCTGGATACGTTTATTTGTGAACCATTCCTTTGTAGATTTTGCTGTATGTTTGGGATCATTGTCTTGTTGGAAGATAAATCTCCGTCCCAGTTTCAGGTCTTTTGCAGACTCCAACAGGTTTTCATCCAGAATGGTCCTGTATTTGGCTGCATCCATCTTCCCCTCAATTTTAACCATCTTCCCTGTCCCTGCTGAAGAAAAGCAGGCCCAAACCATGATGCTGCCACCACCATGTTTGACAGTGGGGATGGTGTGTTGAGGGTGATGAGCTGTGTTGCTTTTACGCCAAACATATCGTTTTGCATTGTGGCCAAAAAGTTCGATTTTGGTTTCATCTGACCAGAGCACCTTCTTCCACATGTTTGGGGTGTCTCCCAGGTGGCTTGTGGCAAACTTTAGACGAGACTTTTTATGGATATCTTTGAGAAATGGCTTTCTTCTTGCCACTCTTCCATAAAGGCCAGATTTGTGCAGTGTAAGACTGATTGTTGTCCTATGGACAGACTCTCCCACCTCAGCTGTAGTTCTCTGCAGTTCATCCAGAGTGATCATGGGCCTCTTGGCTGCATCTCTGATCAGTCTTCTCCTTGTCTGAGCTGAAAGTTTAGAGGGACGGCCAGGTCTTGGTAGATTTGCAGTGGTCTGATACTCCTTCCATTTCAAGATGATCGCTTGCACAGTGCTCCTTGGGATGTTTGAAGCTTGGGAAATCTTTTTGTATCCAAATCCGGCTTTAAACTTCTCCACAACAGTATTACGGACCTGCCTGGTGTGTTCCTTGGTCTTCATGATGCTCTCTGCGCTTTCTACAGAACCTTGAGACTATCACAGAGCAGGTGCATTTATACAGAGACTTGATTACACACAGGTGGATTCTATTTATCACCATCAGTCATTTAGGACAACATTGGATCATTCAGAGATCCTCGCTGAACTTCTGGAGTGAGTTTGCTGCACTGAAAGTAAAGGGGCCGAATAATTTTGCACGCCCCACTTTTCATTTTTTTATTAGTTAAAAAAGTTTCAAAAATCCAATAGATTTCGTTCCACTTCACAATTGTGTCCCACTTGTTGGTGATTCTTCACATAAAATAAAAAATTTATATCTTTATGTTTGAAGCCTGAAATGTGGCAAAAGGTTGAAAAGTTCAAGGGGGCCGAATACTTTCGCAAGGCACTGTAGTTCAGCATTTTTGTTTGTGGTACCAGAGTGCAGAGCCCAGCAGAAATCAACTCACCAGCTGAAGACTTGATATTTAAAGGGGAATTGCAGTGCAAGTTTCTCAGACCGATTATTAAATCTCAGCAACAAAATAAAATCCTGACAATATAGAAAAAAATCATAAACTTTGCATAAAAATACTGTATGGTCACAATTGTTGTTGCAAACTCCTGGTCTCGGCACGGGTGAGAGTTTGCATGAATTGTGACTTGATTTGGCCCTTCCTGCTCACTAGTCACTGTAATAACTAATATAATGTGATGCAAATAAGTACAGGTTGTGCAGCAGACATTTCATCACAGAAATCTTCCAACGTGATCTGAATGCAGAATTAACAAGTAATTAGTAATTGTTGGTAAAACCGTCTTGCAGTTTGAGAGCAATATTTCTATTGGATTAAAAGATATGTTCACAAGCCTGCTTGTTTACGATGTAATAGGGCCACTTCACCTCAACAAACAAGTTTTGTTGCCTCTTTTGGAATTGCAGACATTTTATTGTGGAGATTCACTCATCAAGGCTGTTAATTTCTAACCCCGAAATATGTAAAAATATGAAAAATATATAAAAATAGCATTGCAGTTCCCCTTTAAAACTTTGTAGTTTTGGGGTTTTTTAATGTTGCCTTTTTGGCCCTGATGTTAATTTCTCATGCCTGTGTGTGCATCCTGCGATGGACTGGTGTCCCATCCAAGGTGTATTCTGCCTTGTGCCCATTGTTTGCAAGGATAGTCTCCAGCTCCCTTGCGACCCTTTGTTGGATACAGTGATTCGAAAATGGATGGACGTTGCTTTGGTGCAAAGAACAAGTTTGTCTTTTGTTGGTAATTGGTTCTTAAAAATAAAATACTCAACAACATCCTGAATACCATGCATAGGCATGTCTTAGCAGGTTACTGTTGATTGCAATTAAAAAACCTTTGTCTGGTGTGGATATAATGTCATGTTAAAGCTACAGTCATGACAGATTTGTCCTGGTAAGTCTGGAGTCGAGTTAAATATTTTTGGAATGTATTAGAAACATTCAAAGTAAGGAAATGTATTTGTTTCTTTTAGAGATGGTCATCAACATTGTTTAAAAGCATAAATAAAAAGCTGTTTTTTGAAGACTTTTACTATATTAAAACAGTAGACAGTTGCTGTCTAGGGCAGGGGTTACTTTTAAAGGCAGCACTTGAAGAATTTGGAAATTTGGAAAAGCTGTTAAACTGGTCCAGCCCATTAAAAGCTGAGCTTTAATTAAAACCCTCCAAACACACTGGACCTTCAGGGCCAGGATTGGCCATCCCAGGTCTAGAGAGGGGGACAATAGTTTGGTGGTTCTATTTTTATCCTTTTATGTAGCACATATTTTTAGGAGATGCTAAAGTACATATTTTCCTATTGGGGAAATATAGCATTTGTTCTGAACCTTGAATTGGGGGTTGGGGGAAAGCCTTCTCAGAATGGTAGTTAAAAAATCTTTATTGGTTTGTGTTCTTTCAAAGTAGCGCATGGAAGTTTCAAACATTTTAAAGGAGAAATTGTGAAATAACACTTAGAAACAGGTTTTAAGGGGAGAGTGGCAACTAAATCACTGTTCCTTGAAAATCTGTGCGATTAAACTAGTGGCAGTAAGTAAGCTGAAGGGGAACTAATGAAATGATGCACAAATCTTCTGTCTTCAACAGTCATATTACGGCCAACACTCTCTCTATAAAATAACCGTTTAGTACCCGTGGGGGAATCGATGTTCAGTTTGGTCCTATTAAGTATATATTTTTATCTGCACTCCAGCTCAGTCTCAACACAAAAACACAAGATACTAGGCCCTTGAGTACCAGGATTGTGCAGTAGCTCATCAGGAGAAGGTTCCCAAATCTTGTGTTCTTCCAGCTTGGTCACACTGTTAACCAGCCTGTGCTAGAAATATTGCTTTTGCTTTTTTAAAAGCTGGTAATGTCACAGTTTTTTCCCCTATGTTTTATTGAACAAACCCTTTATCTGACCTTTTCAAAAGTTGTTTGCTTGCAAGGCCCTGCCACCATGATTTTTAAGAAATGGAAACTTTTCAGTGTCTTTTAAGATGTGCTGCAAAGTAACTGCAGTATAATAACATTAATGCTACATCAAGGAAGGAGTGCAATATACTGTCTCTGGGGGCTGGGGGCTCTCTTGTGCACCTGCACCTTAGACTTGAGATTCCTGGGGTATGGGTAAGAGCAGAACTATTGTTATGCAGTGATGAAATCACTGATTATGAATCTTACTACCTTTCTGGATGTAACAGCAGTTTTCTTTTGTTGGAGGGATTCATTGCCTGTTTAGTAAATGCAGTTTGGTTCAGTTCTGTATTCCTGACCATTGGGTTGATCATTTATGTAGTTATCTTGGTTATCTGTGGCAAACCTGTCTAATTATAAGCACTCTTTCAGTTGTTAGTCTAAACTGTAATAGAAGTAGTATTTTCTTTCAGTGTTCACCTCATACAGAGGTTAATTAATTAAGATTTGCACCCCATTGATTAAATCATTGCTTATTGGAACTATGTTTACCCTTCAATGCAAAGCCGGTGAGTGATAAAGGTTATCTTGACTAAACACAGTTACAGAAAGAAGGGGTTGGCTTTTGATTGGAATCAGCCTGATGCTGAAACAAAAGCATGCCTTTGCTGCTGAATGATTTGTTGGCATTTGAAGATAAATGGAGGCAGACTCCTCTGTAATTTCGGTGGTGTGTCAAGCAAAGAAGCTTCTCTGTACCGTCTTCTGCTTGTCTGTCAGGTTTGGCCAGTGCTTTTGTTTATAGCTAGAGATCTAGAGGAAATCTTGTTCTCATGGCGTTGTGTATAGCTGTGCTGTTTTCTCCGGTATTCCATTGGCATTGATATGTGTTTGCAAGAAACCCTTTCTGCACCCTTCGATGTAGCATGTTTGTGGAATTTATTCATACTTTGTGTCTTGGTAAAAAAAAAAATGATCGTGTCTAATTCTAATTAGAAAGGATCAAAGTTTTGTTCTAGAACTCGTCTGAATCACAAACAATGGTTCAGTTAACCATAAACTGTGTAAACCAGTCGCACACATCCCTTCCTGACTAAACTCACATTCAAGTTGCCCATAATTGGGCTCCTGACGCATATAGAATGCTAACAAACAGGCCAGGTGGGCTGAAGACCATCTTTTCATTTGAACCCTTTTTTTAGGTTACGAATGATATAGGGCTCAAAGTTATCTTTGGTCATCACTCCACTTGAAGGCTCTTCTAGAGACACGCCCAATAAGTCAGTGATTTTCACACCTGTACTGCAGATCTTAGTTTTTTAAAACTTTTAACTTTTAACAACATATAAACTTGATGTTTATATGTTGTATGCCAAGCCAAAACGGACACACATGAAAACATTAGAGTGCAGGTTGAGTCCTATAGACTAGATATTGCTGGTTGCAGTCATTGTGACCAGATCTGTGGAAAAATTCAAGTACTGCCAGGGGTTGGATGGGCTTCAGTGGGCCAATTCTACTTGATTTGATGGGGATCAGCAACTTCTGTAGGTTGTGTAAGAGTCTGAGAGCTGAAGTTTTCCTCCAGTCAGTGTCTGGCTTGCAGTATTTAAAAAGGGTCCGACCTTTGTGTTTTAAAGGGAAGCATATATAGTTTTCAGTCCTCCTTTACTGGTACAAGAGTCGTAGAGGCTCAGAAAGGTCACAGTAGAGAGATGGCCTTTCTTCTCATTTCAGTGTTCTCATTTAATTCTAATTCTGTATAATGGGAGATGGCCGGAAACTTGAACACCTGGTGAAAAATCCTTGTGCATACAGGGATCATGCAAAGTAAGCCAGCAGCCATATCACCCTGCAACTCACAACTAGCAACCCACTGAAGCTAAGCAGGTGTGAGCCTGGTCAGTACCTGGATGGGAGACCTCCTGGGAAAAACTAAGGTTGCTGCTGGAAGAGGTGTTAGTGGGGCCAGCAGGGGGCGCTCACCCTGTGGTCCATGTGGGTCCTAATGCCCCAGTATAGTGATGGGGACACTATACTGTAAACAGGCGCTGTCCTTCAGATGAGACGTAAAACCGAGGTCCTGACTCTCTGTGGTCATTAAAAATCCCAGGGCGCTTCTCGAAAAGAGTAGGGGTGTAACCCCGGTGTCCTGGCCAAATTTCCAATTGGCCCTTATCAATCATGGCCTCCTAATAATCCCCTTCTATGAATTGGCTACATTACTCTGCTCTCCTCCCCACTGATAGCTGATGTGTGGTGAGCGTTCTGGCGCACTATGGCTGCCGTCGCATCATCCAGGTGGATGCTGCACATTGGTGGTGGTGGAGGGGAGTCCCCATTACCTGTAAAGTGCTTTGAGTGGAGTGTCCAGAAAAGCGCTATATAAGTGTAAGCAATTATTATTAATTATTATAAAGTTCCAATAGACAGACACCCCAAGATGGAATTGAGACCAGGACAGGCATTGAGTGGAAGGGAATATCGCTGACCACTGTGGCACCATGCACCGTGCTGCATGTGTTAACATTTGGCCATTCCATATCTGGAGGATACCCAAAAGAAGAAAAATTATGCCAGACAAATTCATGCTCCATGAGGTATAAAAGCTGAAAATGATCAGTGAAACATCTCATTGCAAGCTTTTCTAATGAAAGGAGGTGCCCATTTATTGGAGCCCAGCATATGGTTCTCATGCTAATGCGCTGCAGAGCCTGTGCGTCAGCCCTTGGTTGACCCCTGGAGCCAGCATTGCATTTGGTGTGTGAGCTGATGTGGCAGGGAGGCTGCAAAAAGGTTGATTCTTAGGGCCTGTACTGCACTTCAGCCATCAATACTGGAGCCTGAAAGAAGAAAAGTGCTGATGGAGCACGTAATTGCAAATCAACATTTGTTCTTGTATAAACTGTAATTAATGTTGGCAAGAGGCAAGTGTAATGTAAGCATAAAGCATGAAGGAAACAAAAAGGTCTACCTTCATATATTTAATCTGTGAGTGGGTGAAGCAAACCACCTGCTTTTAACAGATTTAAAGCATGAATTTGCTGATCTTTATTAGTTTGACCCATGTTGAAAGATTGTAATGCCTGTGTAGGTGACATCAGGAACTTGACTGCTTAAAGACTTTCAAGTACACTAACTGGAGTAATTGTCATCATTAGTTTTTACAGTGAAGTTTGTGCCTTCGTGCTCTCTCTCCATTGCTGCCATTGAGCAGCGTTTATCCTTAAAAGTGATTTAGGGAGCACTTTAAATACCCTGGAAACCCTTTTCTCGCTCAAAAATCTCGTTTTTAAAGCCACAGTTGGCATAGTTCTGTTTTTAAAAACATGAAGTGTGGCCAAATACAGAATTCGTCTCAGCTGTTTCCCCCAGTTGAGGGCTGTTGAGAATGCTGGGTAAATACCAATGTGAGAGCCTGGAAAATTCTACCAGCGCAGGCCTGCGCAATAGCAAACGTGCGTGTAACAATGAAGGCAGCTGTGCAGTTCAGGCGGCCAGCGCTGGCCCATGCTTCCCACTCTGTGCCCAACCAGGTCAAAGCTGGCTAACAATTGGCCCATTGTCATCTTCACCCCTTTCATGATGGAGTGGATGACATCTTTGTGGTCTTGTGCCGGAGTGGCCTACCGGAACACAATCTGCCTTTATATCGTCATTTGCTCTTTCGTTTCACATGCACTTTCTGCAAAGAGTTACTGCTGAAATTGGAGATGATGACTGTCATTCAGTAAAGGATTTCAAAATGTTTAATATTCGTGGAGTGTCATAATAGAATAGTTTAAGTTGTATGATTTGCCAAGAGGTGTAATACCATGTGTATGATCAGCTCTTGACTATATTATAAATCATTATAGTGTAATTTGAATCATAGCTAATGTCTTGTTCCATAATTATCCTTTTTCTTTTGGGATTCGATAATGCAGTACTTTTGACTTCACCAGATAATAAACACAGTCAAGTGAGATAAATACAATTTGTTTTGTTTTTCCAAGGAGGTCTTGATTTGATTTAGTGTAGAATTCACACTTACATTAATGGAAGAAACCACAGAGCTTCTCCAGTTCAGATGCTACATTTCCATACCAGAGATAAAAGCTATAGAATAATCCTCTCTGTTTCTACATTGTGCTTTGGTTCTACTGGGTAATTGGATTAGAATATCAAGCCTCTTTTGTACAGTATAGTAGCTTCACTTGCAGTTGTTTTCCATCTTCTGAAAGTATATAAAACAATTATATAAGCTTTTGCTTTGCATGTTAAAGTACACTTAAATTGTAATACTAGTGGTTTTTTTTTAATCAGAACACCTTGTTTTGGGGTACAGAGTACTGCCATATTATAGGAATGCTAAGAGGTTTGCTGTACTTGTATTTTAAAATGCAATTTAAAGATCTCATATAAGCTTTAACAATATTGTACTTAATACTTGGTGGGATCTCATCTGTTTTATCCCGTTGTGGTCCTTTTCCATACATATACATTCTGCAGGCTAGTTGTAAATGGTCTAAATATATAAACTGTGATGGGGAACTTCCTCTTCTGAGGCAGAAGACAACAGCTCTTCCTGAAACAGCCAAACACATCTGAGCTATAAACCCTGATCATACTGTGTGTTCAGCAGCTGAGCAATGAAACAAAGAAATAAACCAATAGAGAAACAAGAAATATGAATGTTTGTGAACTGCCTTGTGGTGCTTGGGCCCTGGGTTCAATTCTGGACCTGGGGTGCTATCTGCGTGTTTACGTGGCTTTCGTCTGGGTGCTCCAGGTTCTTGCTACAATCCAGAGACATGCTGGTAGGTTAATTGACTGCTGAGAAAGTTGGCCCTAGTGCGTCTGTGCCCTGCGACGGATTGGCGTCCCACGCCAGGAAATGTATGGTACTTTATTGTTGTCATGTCTTTTCTTTGTTGAGCAAATATTCATTTTCTGAACAGCCGTACAATTAGATTGGGCGAGTCTGTTCTGGTGTTCACAAGGTCACATCCTGTATGTCTTTTCAGGGAGAACAAGTGTTTCTTCAGGCTCTGAACTGACTGCTTTACATTTACGAATTAGTTTGCATTGTTGTAAAAATAACATTTTTTAGAAAACGACCAGATCTTTCTTAGGTTTTTTTTGTGGCAAGAGAAGGTATTTAATATTATATTAATAGTTTTAGATGAACCTTGTAATATTGGCTCATTAAAAAAGCTGAAAAGTAGTTAATTCCGCCTCAGTGACAACCAGGAATTCAGTACAGACTATACACTATATAAAATTATTAATGATGAATACATATGAGTGAGCACTTTCAGTGCTTAAACAGTTTAGGTTACATGATAGAGAGCTTAGGCAGTACATTGGCACAGTGGTTTGCATTGCTGCCTTGCAGCGCTGGGGCCCTGGGTTAAAATCACAGGGTGCTGTCTGAGTGGAGTTTGTACGTTCTCTCTCTGTTCACGTGGGTTCACTCCAGGTGCACCAATTTCCTCCCACAGTCCAAAGACATACTGGTAGGTTCATTGGCTTTTGGGAGACTTGTCCTTGGTTAAGTGTGTTCATTTGTGTGTACACTGCGATGGACTGGTGTCCCACCCAGGGTGTAGCCTGCTTGAAATGCTTTGTTTGCTAGGATAGGCTCCAGCTCCCCCTTGACCCCGTGTTGGATAAAGGGGTTAGAAGATGAATGGACACCGCGCTCCCCATCACTTTTTCTTCCTGTGATGTCTCCGGGGAATCACATTAGTCTGAGCTGTGAATAAAGCAATAAGCAGGAGTGTCAAGGACTGTTTTGCAACCTCTGCACCCTCTTTCTCTCAATCCAAACATGGGCCCAGTTAAAATATGTTAAATATAATATGAGTTTTATATATTTGTTTATACATTTGATAAGTGACTGTTTCCACCACTACCGTAGTCCCACAGCTGTTTTGGAGTGTGCCAAAACCTCAATATTTTTGCTGCAAAGCATTTATGAGATGCATTATAGTTCATTCGATTCTTATAATTCTTGTTCGATTTTTATATATTATTTATATATTTATATTTTATATATGATAAAATTGTTATAGATTTGATTAGTGACTCTCCCCACCACTGCTACTGTATAGTCCTCTCCCAAGCTTGAGGATAGAGGAGTGGGAGCGAGAGTTTGAATTCTGGTTTCGGAAAAGAAGTGAAAAGCTGGAAATTGAGGCTCTTGGTGGAAGAAAGGTGGTTTTGACAAACTCCTGGTGGACTTTTTTCTGATGAGCCATAGGAAGCTGCTGTGTAATTTGAGGGGAGGGGGGCTCTTTTGCCATGGAAACGCTCAAGAGGATGTACTTGAGTCTGAGTGTTATCAGAACACTTTTACACCTCAGGTTGAAACTATATCTAAATATTGTTATGCTTCACTGTGAATTCAAACCTACCCCTAACCTTTAATTGTGAATCATTAGTTTTGAAGAAAAATATTATTGAACAGCTGTGGTGGGCCCCAGCCATTACAGTGCAGCAGCCATTTTGCGCCAGAACACATTAATGGGTGACTATGGAAACAGCTGGAGTCGAATTTAGGAAGCAAACTGGGATTCATTCAGGATGAAGCTTTATTAATGGATAGCGCAGATGTTTATACATTTTATAGAAACAGGTCTGGATTGAGTCAAAACTGCACTTATGAAGATGGTTCATTGTTTGCCAGTGGATATTTTGATTTGTCTATTTAAAAACCAGCCTTTAATTTTTGTGTTGGTACGTGGATCAAACAATATAGTCAAGCCTGTATTGTAGCCTGCTTTAAAATGCCTTGTACCCAAGGCATTTATTAGAATGTTCTTGCTATTCAGAAGTGGGAATACCTCGGTCGTAGCATTTATTTGTTGTTGTTTTGCCTTTAATTAAAAATGATGATTTTCTTCTTCTGGGACAAAGTGGTATTAATTACGTTTTACACCAGCTGTCTCAGTGAGTGTTCTGTACATTTTAAGGAGTATATCCCAGGTTTGTTAGGAGAGATCTCTGGAGAAGTAATCTGACTCCTCTGTGTGTTAAGGAAAGCACACAGCTGAGAAACCTTAGGGTACCTCTTCCTCTTCATCTGTCTCATGCCTTTCAGTTGTGAGATGGTGACTTAGTGCTGTTTAAGAACAGTTAGGTTCCCACATAAACATAGTCTTGCTTGTGAGCTCTCGCAAGGGAACGTAGAATAGTGAGAAATCCTGTTTTTCTCCTCGATATCGGTTTTTCACTCAAACCTTTTCTGTGGATGTTGCCAGGCAACAGCCCTCAGCTTGTCTCTGGCTGGTAAAAGGTGAAATTGTATTCAAGGAGGGCTGAGAATTACTCATTTATTTTTATTTCTCAGGAGGTGTCCAGTATTTCTTGTGTACTTATAATTCCTGATAACTGTTACATGAATGTTATTTTTTTGCTCGTCTCACTAGAGTGTTACAATTACTTTTGTTGAAATGCTGAGTCATTTGATTTTTAGGATTGTGTTGCTAATGAGGAAAAGGCCTGTACCTGTTTGTCATTATGGCATATGATATCAGCTCTATACATTGTCTCTGAAAATTTTGAATTATATGGTTCTCTAGCATTTGATAAATTCTGCCTTTAAAGTGTCCTGCAGTTTTGAGGGGGTAATGTCTACAAATGTTGTGTGCTTCTCGTAATGAGCAGTGTAGTAACACTGAGCTAGCAGGCAACTTCTTTGTCTGTTTGTCTGTTTTGGGGAGTTTGTCTGTGTAACAAAGCGAAGATTGTATTGGAATAGATTTACATCTCTGCCTCATTTGAGGTCCCCTTCACTTTCTTTAGGAGGTAAAGTTCATGCCAAATACCTTAACACCCCAAACACAAAATCAACAAAAAATGCACATACCTGTAGTAGTAATGAATGTGCAAAAAACAAGAAGAGACAATAGCTCACCTGTAGATTTATCATAATTGCTTGTGATATGCTCTCCTGTCCTGTTCCTGTGGGACAAAGCTAAACCTCCGCCATTACCATGGTCTTTGTTAAAGCAGTTGTAAATTTTTACAGGGTTGTGTTTTTTAACAATTACTGTACATGCTATTACTTAGTAACAAGCTCTCAGCTGCAAAATACAAACACAGCACTTTCTAGATGCATTGTGCCATTCCCAGCGCTGCTGAATTGTGAAAGACAAGCATTTGTGGAGTTTTCTGGGAATCTTGTCCTGCATCTGCTGTTCATCCATTGGGAATCCTAACAACTGGACACATCACACTCCTTAGTGAGGTCTCTGACAGCGACAGTCTAAGACTGAGACTCCAGCTTAGAACATAAGAACAGATTTTCTTTGGCTACCAGCTTCATTGCATTGCATTTTTGTGAAATAGGACACCATTTGCTCATTGGTTTAGGTTGCCTATAAAATAAAACTTTTCCTTTGTGACTAGTAAGATATTTGCTGATTAATAGTTTGTGATTATCGAAGAGATGAATAGTCAAAGTATGTTTGCAGTATTGCTGACCCACCAAGCCATTGATGTATTACAGTACAATAAGACTGTTCTAACCTTTCTAAATGCCACCGTGTTACACTTAATGATTTGTGCATTGTTCCAAAAAATATCCTGAATTTTAGTAATACTGTACATAAAGAATGGGACACTAGAAAAACTTTTTTGCTATTAAAATAAAATAATGATGAGAGCAGTTTTCAGTTAATTTCTCTGTTCCAAGTACAGTAAGCCTGATTTTGAAATTAAAACATGAAGTGTGAATGTAAAAAAAAACAACTTTCAGTCGTTTCAAATACAATTTTCTCATTTGCTGAATGCTATTATTGACATGATAAGATTACTAAGTGTAACTTTTGATAAAATGTAGTCAAATTATTATACTATTCATTAATTCTCATCTTAATTGATGACTGTAGGTTCTTAGAAAACAAAATATATTCACAGTCGCTATTTGGTAAATAAAGTCTACCACTTGAATGGTTCAGAATTTTATCCACAGCTGTCTAATTTGTATGTGAAACAAGTACAGACACACGGCTACACAGTTGCATGAAAGAATAAAAAAAATGGTCATGTCCATAGTAGGAACTTGAACCGACATCAGAGGTCTTAGCAGTGTTTAAAAACAAGCCCAAACAAATCTTTAACTGTACAGCATCCTTGCACCAAAACTTCTCCGTCGATGGGCAATTGGATAGTATTCGCAATAGTGAAAGAGATAGATGGGATAACAAAATGAGGTAACCCTGTAATCCTAACCCTATTAAAGGATCTTGACAAGTGTCCACTAACATCTTGTGAAGTGGTGTTGGTCCCCAGGGGAATGCTTGTAGAAACCTATGTACATCAAGATATTAGTTTGTCAGGCACTGCGATGGGAAATATTTTAAAAAGGCTTTACTGTTAGGTGCTGATAATGCAACGTTTTAAAATTTGTGCGACTTACAAACTAACGATTTTCTATTAGCATGTGCCAGGGCAACTTGTGAACACAGAGGTAGCGCAATTTGTCACAGCTAGGGACCGATTCCAGTAGCTCTGTGACCGGGGGTTGGATACCTTTCACATTGCATCCTGGGAGCAGCAAGTAAGTCTGTCAATTATTCACAGAGTGGCACAGTGGCTGTTCTGTGTACCCTCAGGGCTGCAGGCTCCCGTTTAAACAGATGGTAGGAAAATCTCTTCAGAAGTCAGTTTTTCATTTGCGGGGCTTCTCATGGTATGAAAACCATTTCCTAAAATGTGCATGTCTGCAATGTTAGAACAGCCGGCATAGTTCTTCGTATACTAAAGTATAGTCCTGTGCAGAACATTACTTTAGTAGAACTTTTTAGAAGAAGTGGTGAGTGTGTCAGTTTACATTCCAAGATTTAGTGATGATGAACATCTTCTGATGTGACAGTGCTAATTTAGGATCATTCTTCTTTTTTTATTGTGGTGAGGTTATCCAGGTGGACCCATTTTTCCACATGGCCTATCTTAATGATAATGTGCAGATGCTATTAATGAACACTGCTTTGGTACTTTCACAAAATGCATGGTGTGAAGCATTCAAATGCAGTTCATGAATGTTTGCAGCATTACTAGACTGTGGCTAATGCTATTACAAGTTGTTTGCAGTTGAACTTTAGCCTTAATCTTGAAAGTCTCTATCTTACAGGGTGAACAAGGCCAATCTGTTTCTCCTGTCTAGTAGTGCTCCTCGAGGACTGCACGGTCACTAAATGAGAGTTGGCAGTGCTAGGTGGGCTAAGGGTCAGTGAATTACCAGTGACTGCGGCCATGCCATTAAATTATTGAGTTTGAGATGATGGTCCCTGTGTATACTTTTGTTCTTCTAGTTCTCCATGTCACTCCCTCAGTCTCTCCTGAGCACCTGAGCTGAAAACAACAGTATGTGAATTTATACCCCGTACTTTAGGGTTCCCAATCTTTCATTCTACAGTAGCAAGACTTGGTTTTATAAAACAAATGGTAAAAAAAAAAACTGGAAAGTCAAACAACTGAAGGATGATTAGCCTGGGTAATGGATGAAGTTTGTAAATATCTAGCAGAGTTTTCCATCTGTTAGATAGTTAACATTCTATGATAACAGAAATGTATTATTTTCAAATAACACTAGAGCTGTTCTAACTTCCCTGGTCACCAATGATAGATGTTTGCCTTTTGGCTGTTTTCTTGTGCACAACTGTTGTAGCTCCTGCCTGGAAGGGGAGTGTTTAAGTACATACTGTACATAAAGTACTACATGCCATGCCTTTTGACCAGCTGCCATTGACTGCCTCCAATACTGCTGTAAATGTAATAAACTGTGCATTGCAGGATTAATAAATAAATTGTTAAATCAAACTTTACTTCACAAACATACTGTTGCAGTGCATTTTGTAGCTGTGGTTTTCGGAGTTCTGAGGACTGAAGAGCTACACCGATACTCAATAGGCTGAATCTCACTAGGCAATGAACTCATAAGTGGTCTTCAGCAATTGGACTTATGCATTGTGGTCTGTGAGTGAGGATAATAGGATGCTTCAGTGAGTGTCCAGTGAAATCAATAAGTACTCTCTGACTCTTGTGTGGCCTGCTTGTGAGATTTGTGCAATTGATAAAGGATCTGGTCTCTTCTGTTAAAATGCATGTTTTGAAATTGTTTTAAATTCAAAGTGTGGCTGTTGCTGGAGATATGCACTTAAAACTGACATGAAGGGAAGGCTTGCTTTATTGTTATTCCAGTGCTAATATTAAAGTTAAAGCAGTTTTGCTGGGGAGTTTAAGCAGCTTATTAAGTGAGATGTGAGTTTTCCCAAACAATTAAAATTTACACAGGCAGCTCTAGAGAGCTTCTTTGAGGACCTTAATCTGTGCAGTATCCTAACACTTAATTAACACTGTGCTTTTTGTTTTCTGTGCTTTATTGTTGTTTTATTCTGCTTTCATATGCATCTTTTACATCTTGGCGTGTCAGGACTGTAAGTCACATGGATAAGGGCACCTGCCAAATGAATAAATGTAATGTATGATTGCATTATTAGATATTCCTCTGTTACGTCATGCACATTTACAGATGTAGTACTGTAAACGAAATGTGTAATCAATTAGCCAGGTACAGTCTTTCCTGTAAGAAAGATACTGCATGTACCTGTTGGATCGGAGGAGTAATCTTCTTCATCAGCAATTATGCTGTATATCTAATACTGTATGTGAACAAAAGTAAGAGGTTTCAGCTAGGTAAGTATGGGGATTAAGTGGGAATACTGGTTGATTAGCAGCTGGAGATTTTATACTGAAGTCAAAAAGTTAGGGGCAGCTTGGATTTTTTAAATTGAGTGATTTGTTTCTGAATGAGGTAAGGTAATAAAATATGAAAATTATATCGCATTCCAGGCCTAGGTCTGATAAAGGAAAAACTTTTTTAATGAAGGGGTTTGACCATATATTTATAGTTGTGCTAAACAAAGGGATCCCCCAGTCGTGCAGATTTTATGGACTTGTGAATTCAGGACAGTAGATGAGACACCCATTAGAGAACCCCTACATTTGTGTTGCACTTGTAGTATCTGTACGGAATGTCTGGGTTTAGAAACAAGTACCTGTGTTAAGAGGAGTGGACAAGGATCCTGTTAGGAATTGAACTTGCTAAAGATGGGACAAAGGAGTCAAGAGCTATTACTTCTCTATTATGAGTTAATAAAAAGCATGCAGTTACCAAATTAAACCTAGAAACCCAGCATACAGCATTTGAAATAAGTAGTAAACCAACAGAGGCCATAGAAAAGTCTTAAACAGATCTTTTCAGATTTGAATAGCCTGTCCAGATGGCTGTCAGGAGGAAGGTCCTCACAAGTACTGGGGCTGTTCTCATAACATTGCCATTACTGATACATCAAAGAAGCAGGCTTGTTGTAGTTCACAGCATTTTACATTTTAAGCTTGCCTTATTTCTTTTTCCAGCTGTTCTGCTTTAGCCAGATATATTGCAGTGTGGCACAATTTCTTCTGACTGTTTTGCAGGTTTTCTAAAATGAATCGGTTAATTCAGGACCTATTGTCCACATTAATTGTAAGGAAGTTACTTTGCTACCAGTTTTACATTCATAGTCATTATAGTTCACTTCTCAGAGGGCTTGACCTTTGGTATTTTAGACCATTGCACCCAATAAAGAGTAGTGAATTAAATTAAATTTTGAAAATGAGAATTTGTGAGCAATGCAGTTCTAATCACAATAGTCTGAAAAACATTTTTATAATATAACTTTAAACTTTTAGGATCATATGAGTTAAAATGTAGGCCTACATATTCAGTGTTTTGAAAAATCCATCTGCTAAACCAAATTACATGTAACGTGCAGTAATCAGTTATGTGGTACAATACACAATGTTTAGCTTAAAACCACCAGGCATTCATGGTTTTATATAAGCCAACAGTGCTTTAAGAATACTCTTCCTTCCTATTATTTTTTTCAGTTATGCAGTTAAATTGACGATACAGTGTTATTGGTTGTCAAACAAGCCATCAGCTTCAAGGCATATATAGATACAGGCAGCGGTACCATTGTACAAAATGTGGTGAGCCTTGTGGCACTGAGAAGGAAATCTCACTTGACGAACATAGAAATCAAAGTTTTAGCTAAATAAGTCTTCTAGATTGTGGCTTAATGTCATGTTTCACCTGATGCTGCATTTAAGACTCTTGATCGGAGTTCATAAATCTGGTCCTGTTAATATTAGATGCTGTCCTTATTAGATTTTAATATGTGGGCTGTCTTTATTAACTAGCTTTATCGAATGTCTTAATGTTATTATAGTCATTGAAGCCTTCCTTATCTCTTCTCTAATGGCAGCAAAGGGCTTTTTGCTGAGAAGATTTGAATTCTAGCCAGCAATAGAAAACTTGGCAGTAATCCTTTTATGTGTTTTAGAAATAACCCCCCACCCCCCAAACAAACAACACCAGATACAAGTAAATCAAACTCATGCAAGAATTCTTACAATGATTCTTTGAATGGACTGATCCTTCATTTACTTAGAAAACTTGAAACCTCTATTATATTATTACTAACTCCGAAATGTACAGGTTGGAGCAAATGACCTCCTCACATTTGTTATGTGCTCACTACCATAAAATAGTGTAACAGTGAGTGTTAGGATTTTTATTATTTTACAACCTGTCCTGCAAGGACGTATTTTTTTATATTAGAAGCATTAGAATTCTAAATAAAGAATATTATCATTTGAACTTTGTGAACCTGATTTTGTATTTTCAGATTCGTGAGCTGGTTGTCTGTAGGTTCTCTCACTGGGCTGAGCTACAGTACAGCAGCTTGAAAAGTTTTCTCATGGATGAAGAGCACCTTGAATCAGTCTTTATTTTAAAGGTTCGCTTTTTCCATCTAAACTTTACTTTTGAAATCTTTATTTTACAGCTGCAAGAAAAAGTTTGTGAACCCTTTAGAATTACCTTGATTTCTGCATTCATTACTCATAAAAATGTGGTCTGATTTTCAACTAAGTCACCATAATAGACAACCACAATCTGCTTAAACTAATAACACACAAACAATTGTACCTCTTATTGTTCTCCTTGGATGTACTGTGTTGTACAGCAGCCCAATCTTGGTGCTGGAGGGCTGGTTATGTAGTTTTTCTAGATCAGCATCTGAAAAGCCGTTAAATAGGTCCCGTTAAGCCAATATTGATTTGATTTGCATTGGTAAACGTTGGAATTAAAACTGCTGACATACTGGCCCCCCAGGACAAGGACTGTACAGCCCTGTTTGATACTCAAAGATGTCAATGGCATTGGGGAAAATAAAACAGACATACATCTGTTAACTAAAAAAAGAAATATGGCTGCTTCTGCTGATGGAAGAGTTTGATGGAAGAAGCAGTGTGAACTAAACTCCAGTGTGGTTGAGGGTTGAGGCATCCGAGAGGCTCCTGGTGTCCTCAGGGAAAGAGGAACTGTACAGCTGCAAAGTAAAAATATCCTACATGATGTTGGAGACGAGTTCACACATGAAAAGTAACAAGTAGTGGTTTTACTTTTTTTTACTGTTTTGGAGATTTTCTATCTTGTCATATTTGTTTTAAAATTAGTATGTAGAGTTTATCCAGGTGTATTTCATTAATTATTCAGACTATTCCTGGTCAGTACATGTTTTCATGTGTATACTGGCCTTAGAAGAAAATGGGTATGTTTTGAAATGTTTTCATGGCTTATATTTTAGGCTGTCAAGTCATATGTAGTATTTCATCTCTGGAGGTGTGAATAACTGATTGAACCAATGCTTAAATTTAAGGATCTGTGTTAATCTCTCAAAAAAAGCAGTGAGAGTACACAAGCATTGTGGTTAAGCAGTCACAGGCAACACAGGTCTATGATTAAAAAGGATGTGTTTATAATGAAGTGCAGCTCTGAAGGAGTGGTGATCTAATTTGGTATCTCTTATACTTTATTGAGATGTTCATTGTATTATTGTTTAATGAAAGCTTTACGTCTCTAGCAGAACCTATTATTTATCACACTTTGCTGTCAGGTTTATCTTCTGCACAGTATACACCCCTGTATCAAAATAGTCAATTTTTTTAGTCGTATTCAGTACGAGACAAACATTAGGATCCAGTATTCATAAAATGTATGGTTACTTGCATTGTTAAGCACCTTGGGGCAACCTTGTTGTGAAAGGCGCTATATAAAAATAAATTTAATTGAATTGAAAGGAATCTATAAGATTGGACTCTGATTTTCTAATTAAAGTACTTTTTAATCAATTTAAGTCTCCCCAAAATGATTGCAACATTTTATAAAAACTAGAGGGGATAAATCAAATGACACTTTAGTAAATCAGTGCAAGTCAAGTTAAAAAAGATTTATTGAGCTCATTGCCACTGGTTCCTGAATCTGCTGTAATAGTAAATGTGTTTGTAAATTTGCCAAGTCTATTGTGTACACCAATTAGACTGTGATGTAATATTTCCTGTAGCAGAGTCTCAAAACATGTTTCCGACACCAAACCCATCAATCTTTCAGTGGCTCCTGCACCAGTTGTTTTTGTTGTTTGCTTGGCTGTACTGTAATTTACAAGAGAGCCTGAAGGAGGCATGCTTCATATAATAGACACTAGTATTTCGTGGCTGTATTTGTATGGAATTATAACAGTCTCAGTTTTTAATATGGAGACTGCTTCATTTCACACATTCTTTTATATAAGCATCACAGTTATACAAAAGCCAACTACTTTTTGAGACGTTAATAATTAGATAAATACAAGTTTAACTTGAATATTCCTATGTTCCTTTTTTTTTCTATGGGTTTTGGAGGTTAAAAAGGAAACAAATGTTGCAACCCTCACAGCTATCCTCAGTATTTTACATATTGTAAGTTTTGAACTACATTTATGGACAACTGGCTCCATTACATTCATTAACCTCACAGATGTATCATAAGTAATTAACTCTTAGTAACATTCATTCCAAATCTCTCTAATAATGAAACCACCAAAAGATTAAAATACATTTTAGTTGTTACCAGTGTTTTATCCGTAAATGTTTGAACAACAAGTTAAATGCATTACACACCTGGTTTCTTTCTCTATAACTTTCAACATGGATATAATACTATTTATCTCTGTTCTGTGATGGCTAACAACTCTTCCCATTCCACAAACAGTAGTTCAGGGGAGTTTGTAAATCCATATCAACGTACAGCATTTGAATAAACCCTTTCTCCATAGTCATGGTTATTGCCTGATGGGTTGTCCCTTGACCTCATTTCTGGCAGCTTCTTTCTGAATGCATGGATTCACTAACGTACAGACCGGAGCTTTAGACCTGGAAATGTTTTGTTTTTGAAACACAAAGGATGTGAGTAAAAACATGAAGAGATCAACAATATTAACAAAGAGATCTCTTCAAAATGAATAAAAAGCTTGCTGTACAAATGCCATGCACATAAGGTGCAATATAGTATCAAAGAGAGCAGTGGTATCAAAAATGTGTATGCCAGGTATGACATGCTATAACAGGGCTTTTGGAGCATATGCCATTTAAAGATGTCTTGGACTGGTTGGCCTGACATTCTTGTAGTGCCGAATCATTACTTAGATGTTCTGCAAATGAAATTATGGAGTTTCTCTTAGTTTCGAATGTAAAGTGGCCTTTTGTTGTAAAAACTATGAGTCACCTGCATTGCTGAATGTTTTGGGTAACCCTTTGCTAACCCAAACTACACTTGCATTGTTTCTCTTCATTGTAGACCATAAATCTTGCCTTGCCTAAATCATACTTGATTGTAGTATGGAGACAAATGGAAAAAATCTAATTAATTTAAGTTATTATTTATTTTCAATTATTGGTGTTTTAGTTTTAAAATGAACATTTTAACTGAAATTTTTAATTGTAATTTCAACTGAGACAACTGAGAGCATGTATAAGTTCAATATAACTGTTTTGCCCTGTTTTGTGTTCATTTTAACAGTTAAAATAGTTAATAGTTTCTTGAGTTATTATTTCTTTGAGTTGAATGACCAAGTGAGCAGATCTAAAACTTCTATTGCTTCTATGGTTTCTAAAATGTCTTTTTAATTTTAAGTTCAGTAACCCTTCAGCAAAGCTTGTGATTCTGTTGTTGGTTGCTATGCCTTAAATTCTGTGCAACTCCTTTCCTTGAGGGAAGCTTTTGTTTTTGCTTTGAAAGACGTATGAAGTACCCAACATGGAACAATCTGTAAAAAAACTGCTTTATTTCAAAATCATGTATATCACTAAAGAGCATTTTACTCCCTCCAAACTGTCAGTTACCCCTGAATGTTGAAGAACCTTGTTTGGATATTTTCTAGTCGAGAGCACAAGATTGCTAATTCTGAAGTATAGTATTTGGGAAATGTCCAAGTCAGAGCTTTAAAAAAAGGTTACACACTCATTACACTCACAGGGTTACCAAGGGTTACAAGAAAGCTTTCAGACTCCTTATAATATTCTTGTCTCGTAAAGGCAGTAAGAGTGTGGAGAGACTAGGTGCTTGCCAAACTCCCCAGCCTTTGGCTAGAGAGATGAGCCAAGCTGCTATAAATATTAGCAAGACGCCTGCTACTACAACCACAAATCCTCTTTTCCTGATTAGTGTTCAGGCACTGATTTAAAAGGGATTAGTTGGAGGTCTAGTTGTCATATCATATGACCATTAAGGGGGCTAGAATTGTGCCCAGGGGACCACAAAGATGAGTTTGGGCAAAGGGTGGAGAGGTCAGGAGTGCTGTCCTTTTTCTCTGACTGCTCTTAGTTGAAGTAGCACAATTGTGGTTGTAACACCTTATGGACATCCACTTCCAGTGTGAAAAAGTAATGAGGAGTTTGTGTTTGCCTGTGTAGGGTGTGGACACCACAGCTGCTTGCTGTCTCTGCTGGTGGTTTTGGTGTCATAACCACTTTGGAAAGCCCTCCAGCAGAGTGGGATCAAAACCTCCTTTTTTGACCCTGAGCTTTTCCTTTCTGTAACTTTCTGTAACTTATGAATTCAGTTTGCTACTGCCATGATTTGTTATATCATCAATAAAGTTAAGTGAGCCAGCTTCAGAAACCTCTATACATGTCAATGCCATGACATGACCTCCACCATGCTTCACAAATGACGTGGTGTTTTTTGGAGCATGTAGAATGACCTTCTTTCTCTATATTTTAACCTTTCCATCACTGTGGTTAAGGCATATCTTGGTCTCATCTGTCCATAAAATGTTATTCCACTCTCTTGGTTTATCTATGTATTTTTGAGGACATTCTCACCTGACATTTCTGTTCTTGGTGCTGAAGAGAGAAGTCTATCTTCGGAAGTAGCCCTTGCAATAACTTATACTGCACTTTTCTGGAAACTTTGGTTTTGATTTCTTCACCCTTGTATTCTAGCCTTTCAACATATCGCTCACAGTTGTTTTAGTTGTTTACTTGACAGTTGAGAGTTTTTGTGTCAGCAATTTCCGATATTTTTCTTCACCGACCTGGTGTTTATTTATAGATAATGATAACTGCAGTTTGTTTCTTCTTAAGTGTATTTCAAGTTGTTGATTTTGGTATGCCCAGTTTCTGTGCTCTTTTTCTGCTTTAGTTCTTGATTTTTTTCAGTTTCAAAACTGCTTGCTTTTCTTTAATAGAAAGTTTTGACTCCCAATGACAGAAACCGAACACTGAAGCCACTGAGGCAAGGTGAAATGATGTCCACAGCTCTTTAAAGTCTTAATGACCCAACAACAAATGCTTGACCAACAAAAGACACCTGTCAACCAGCTGTCTCAATACCGTGGCTCTTTCAACAGAGAGACTTCACGCTATGAATTTGTTTAACTGGCTCAAGACAGTAGAACGGAATCAAATTCATGAAAAAAATA
The DNA here is from genome assembly GCF_059453375.1 of Lepisosteus platostomus. Taxonomy (NCBI): domain Eukaryota; kingdom Metazoa; phylum Chordata; class Actinopteri; order Semionotiformes; family Lepisosteidae; genus Lepisosteus; species Lepisosteus platostomus. Next base: position 21,172,744 of record NC_142614.1, read on the forward strand.
CTTTCAGTTGTGCCCATCAGCAATTTTTTCCATTTGAAATGTTTAAAGTTTCTAGTGAAAATCAAGTTAAGCCTAACTGTCCCAATACTTGGAGGGCACTCTGTAAGTTGTCCCTGTTTGTTGCTCAGTTGTCAGCGGTACAGTCTGTATGTCCAAGGTTGCTGCACAGCTGTTTGCAGGCTGCTCTTTACTATGCTGGCTTTTAGTACTTATGTCTGCCTTCATTTACTGCAGTTTCTTCTGCTTTTTACAGAACGTGTGCCTCATGACAGTCATACGTACTAGAAGTTTTGAATTAAACTGTTGGAATTTAATTTCTTATTGTGGCACGTGGCTCTATTCATTCTTAGCCTGGTAATTGTAAGTGGAGTCATTTTCACGTATTCCTCCCTTAAAAGTATTACACAAGCTCTTTCCGTTTTTGGAATTAACAAGTATTTGAATACTTATCTAAGCAACCAAATAGTATATATGAAAATGTTTGAGTATTCAATTATGTGGTCTGTCCCCTAAACTGAATTCACTTTAATAAATTTATTTTTGCCATAATTGAATGATATTTGTTATAAAGAGTACAACATTCTCTTTTAGCAAGGAGCATTAGCTACAACAGTTTGACAACTCAGATTTATCTTTTTTTTAAAAAAGTCTTAATCACATTTTAATTTGCTGTTTTTGATGATATATGTACTGATGCACAAAAGAAAGGGAACACTCAGGCCTAATGGATTTAACCAAATATTTTAAACTTGGATATCCAACAAAATTGCTGACAGTGAAAAAACTAGAAGAAACAAGAAATGTTTTTATTAAGAAATATGATAGACTCTTCAAATAAAAACCTGTTAGAAGTAAGTTTCAGAAATGAGCATTTCAGCCAGCATTGAGCACTAAAACAATTCAGGCAGTATTGACTTAACCAGCAACATCTTCACATGCGTTGTCTCCCCTCAGATCTATCAAGGGCACAACAGTATTAGTAACAAGAGGACTCTACCACTCTCAGCTATTGTCTTAGATGAGCCATAGATCAGCTATCATCATGTTGAACTGCCTTTGAGTATGCATTTCTTTTTCATAAATCTGGTGAGATTCAGCAGAATGAGTATTCCGAAGGTTATTTTCACTTGGATGTTCTCCATTGCACTTTAAAATTACTCAAAATCAAGTTCCAGGTGGGAAAAAATACACATACCTGTTCCCTTTTTAAATGACGTTGGGCTGAATGGACCTATTAATGTAAAACTTTGTTGGGTTCTCATTGTGCATCATTATGCTAGACTTATCTGATTTCTAAACCAAACTAGAAATGGAAAACTGGTGGCTAAATTAGTTGGCATTGCACACAGTTAGTTTGCACTGCAGCCTAGGATTTTAAACCACTGAAAGCATCATATACTTGAAGTAAAACGAAGAACAAGGAAACTAGTCTATATTCTTATGATACCCCTCACCACATTGACCCTTTTTTTGAAAGATACAGTAAGTGTTCCTCAGTGGCTATTGTTCACAACAGCAGTTCTGGAGAGTTCCTATCCAGAAGCACTTACATCTTGGTTTATACCAGTCTTGATTATTGTAACCTGGTGCATGGTGGTGTATGCAAATGTATTTAAGCTGACACATGTTTAGAACAAGCTGTGTAAAGCTGAACCAAAACTAAAATACACAAGGGTTTTTAATGTTTTGGCTTCCTTGCACTGCCTCTCTCTAGATTTCAGAACACAGGTAACAAATACTCATGCTCACTTTTAAGGATTTAAACAGTTTGGCTTCTGTTACATATAACGTGTTAACCTAGTATTCACCTATACTTCATTTGTGCTGTGTATCTTCTTTGTTGCTAATACTGTGGATGATCATCAAGCCCGTATAAGATCTTGCATGTCAATCAGCACATTCAAATCCTATATTAAAACTGACCTTTATACTCTATAGGTTTTAATTGTTTAATTAATTAAGGTTTGGTGTGTACTGCTGAAAAAGTGAAGGAATTCCTGTTGAGCTTTTTTTAAAAAGGTACATTGATTCCAGTTCTGTAAAAACTTTATAAGGATCATTAAGGCGTATCAAGCTATTGATTGTAGCTTCCCAGCGTCAAAACTGGTGCATGATGTGCAGTAGAATAACATTGTTGATTTGAATTAGGTGTTAAAAATAGGAGAAGGCAAGAAGAATGTGGCTAGGGACTACAGTATTTTTTGGTGCTGTATGTGGTCTTGATCATTTGTCAAAGCTCACCTTTTTTAACCGATTTAAAGATACTAGCCTGTTATTCTTAAAATAAAGTGCACTTTTGACCATAGCAGAAAACATGAACATTTTTATATTTCAGAGTTTTTGAGAAGGTGGGATTAAAAAATAATTCATTTTATGAATTTAATCCTTTATATACCCTGATACAGTTAAGATCCAGACACATTGTGTATAGCTGGGCATTTAATGAAACAGTCTGAGTAAAAAAAACCTTGCTCAAGGGTACAGCATGACCATCCCACCTGCGTGGGTTGTTCACTGTAAATCCACAACCCACTGGGCAGGACACTGCTCCCTCCAGTTCCTCCATTGTGTTTTCTTTCATTTGTACAATTACACTTTGATATTTATCTATTTTTCCTCAGCTTAATCTCTTAAGATGTTTTGTGTCAGTAAAAGAGTGTCTTCTCGTAGGTGCTTTGTAAGGTAATTGACGTTTATTATAAGCCAGTAATGTGACGTATTTGTGTTTCCATGTATCGTATACAGAGGCACGTTTACAAGCGTGCAAGAGAAACTAGATTGAGCTTCCAGCCATCTGTTTGAAATGATCAGTATAATATAGTGCTGATGTTTAGGTTTCAGTGAGAAGCTGGCACATTCCCGTGCTTGTCTACACTTCGCCATCGATACCTACGCGAGGAAACGTGTGGGTATCTGTGTGTGCTGGGTATTTGTACAGTATGTCCCATTGCGGGTTGGGTGACCTGTGATGTGTTTCTCTGTCTGGCAGGTCCTGCCCCTCCCTCCCTTCCCCACCAGCGGCAGGTTGCCATGGAGAATTCATCAGTGGCCTCGGCTTCCTCCGAGGCTGGCAGCACGCGCTCCCAGGAGATCGAGGAGCTGGAGCGTTTCATCGACAGCTACGTGCTGGAGTACCAGGTGCAGGGGCTGCTGACTGACAAGATAGAGGGGGATGGAGACGGGGAGAAGATGCAGTCTAACATTTCCCAGGTCAGTCTTCACTGCGGCTACACTGCCCTGTTCTTTCTTTTCCTAGCCAGAAAGCCTCTTTGTGGCTGGTATATCTGACCAGTCTGATGCAGCATCTCACACAGAATTAATGACAAAGTTGTGAATGGTTAGTATTAGCATTGCATGAGGAATGTTAAAAGCATGCAGTGTTCAGACATACTTGAGTGCAGATTTATTTACTTATTTAGATTTATAGATTTCAAGTGTATGTTATTTGCTAAATGTATCGGGATTTGCTAAATAAACTTTTTGAAATTTAACCTCAGATTCAAGATGAGATAAGATTACCTACCTCAGTTTAGATAGGTTTACCATGTCATCATTTGTAATCACATTCTTGACAAGAACGCTTAAAAGCCATGTAGATATGGTCAGGATCCTTAATATAAAAGATGAATACCAGGTGTTAACTATTGTCGGCTCTCAGCCTGAATATCGACTGGCAGAGGGTATAGCATACTCTGACAGAGAGGTTATTTGGTGATTTGTGCTTTAAGACTTCAATTATGCAAATCTGTACAGATAGTTCTTTAACCTTCAAAAGCTATGTTGATAAAGTTCAAGCTAAAGTTGCTTGTTTTCTTTAATTTAAGCAAATCTTGGAGTTTTGATTGCAGCAATGGCAATGGCCTGTAAAGCAGTTCGTGAAAAAATGTATGTCTTATACCACTCTGCCATTATAATTATCACTGGCGACCCCTATGGCACTCCTGATTTCAGTCTGTATTCTTTGATTAAATGGTCTTCTCTGCATACTACCAGCCTTTAGTTGGGAAATACCTTCTTGTTATCATAATGTACTATAGTTCTCTGTGCCATGTTACATTTATGATGTAGTTCACAGCTAAAACTTAATAACTTTGTGTCTATTTTTCTTTTCCTTTCAGCATGGAATAAATCTTTATTTGTAAATGTATGATGTAGTAATTATATCAAATTGAACCTCTTCAGTTTCTTATATGGTTAAATAAAAGATGCTGCAACATTATAATGCAGCAATGTATTATTAGATATTCTAATCATTAATATATTATAATTGTTGTATATACAGTATAGACTATGCCTCTTATACAATACATGTGCAGATATGACATTGGGAGGAACAGAATCATAAACACATTTCTTACAATGCATGTGGTCATGTTTTTTTGTCATAATACCCTGGAGCTAGCAGGGACATCAGAAGAAGGGCATCTCTTAAAGCACAGCCTCTCACAATATCATAACACCATCAGTGTAGTATATTAACGTTACATAATTAATAACTAGTGATGAAAATTTATTATGTGTTTCATTATTGTTCTCCAACCATCTCCAACTATTTTTACTCCTTTTTCATGGCTATCATGATAAATAAGCAGCTCATTTCAAACAAAAATGGCAAAAGTGGCTAATGTGGAACACATGCAGAAAGAAGAGCAGATTAAAGGCCGTTCCTCTCAGTTATGTAGATATGCTGGCTGTCTCTGTGTAAAAAAGCAGTGTAAACCTTTAGTGAAGTAGTAAAGAATGGGCTCAGCCTTTGCAAGATGAGCTGTATTTGAGACTCGAAAGTGAAAATGGCAAATCATCTGCTCTATTGCTGCCATCTTCTACCTGTCTGGGCAGCTGAACCTAGTACCCTGTTACTTCATGTTTGGAAAGCTGCTTAGGGGATTTATAACGTAATTCCAAATTTGGACGTACTTGCTCTGTTTGGTCGCCTTGATTAGCTAATCTTGTAAAGCAGAAGGGGAAAGTCCTACATCGTCCTTGTCTATTGTCTTAACTCTTCCCTCTGCCTAATATAATAATATTATAATAATATTTTATTTTTGAGAGGTTCACTTTTTACTGTTAATATTGGAATAAGAATTCCAAATGTCTGGTGTTACAGCACTTTACTGAAGGGGATGGCTGTTGAGAAAAGGGGAACACTGGACACCTGTGGATGTCTGTCTTCATTGATGCTCTCTTCTCTAGTTGCACACTAAATAGCAAGGTTTAATAATAATAAATGCTATTCTATTTTATAAGTAAAGTACAAATGTTGTGTGAATCAGACCAATTTATGGACCAATTAAGCCACTGAAGGATATAGTATATTTTGAAAGCCTGTTATGCCTATTAAAAAGCCAGGTAGGGTTCTGTTTTCTCACTTTATGCGTTATCTACTTATAGTATAAGACCATTCTTTTTACCAAGTCCAGTCAGCCTTTATCACACCCTGGGCTCTGAACAAAAATCTCTAGGCCTCAGTATCCAGCTTGCTTTCTGACCAGAAGCTTTTCTGTGATATAGTACATGTCTTTTAAGACCCCTAATCATTAAATTCCTTACTTGTTGGGAAACTGTATATTTTAAGTGTATTTTTGTCTGCTCAGAAACTTGTTTTCCTGCTTAGCTAAACCTTTCTAGGTATAAAAAAGGTCAGATTTTACCACAATAAGCCGATTGTCACCTGCTATGTTGAATGTTATGAATGAGGTTCCCTGTCTCACAAGGGTATTTTCTCTCCTCCTGCATCAGAGTTGCAGCATAAAGCTCATTGGCTCACGCAGAAAAAAACTTCAGTATACTGTAAATCTGAACTATTATGCTTCAGTGATGTACAGATACCTTTTTGTTCCATCTGGTCAGTTGTGGTGGATGTCACATTGGTATTTACTTGCTTGGTATTCTGCTGTTGTGAGTTGTGAGATGGTATTTAAAATGCCTAGTGAGCAGAAGGTAGCAAAATCCATTCAAGAGTACATGACACTGGAGTTGGGATTGCCTGAGGTTTTTCTCCATTTCATTTTACAGAGTGAAAACAAAAGTGCACATTTTGGAATATCCTTTTGAAACACAGCTTCAAAGATGTCAGATAATTGTGAACCAGCAAAGAGTTGTTGACTCATCTGTTCTCAGCTTTAAAAGGCTCATGGTAATGTTGGATGTAGATTAAGTGTTTTGGACAGGGGGATCAGTTATACAGAATACATGGCCTTCTTACCTCCATTTCTAAATCATGTAGACTGTGAACACCTGAAATACACTGTTTTTAGTGAGGAATGCATGAAACTAACTAGTTAGTGAATGACAGGGGACCCCAATCTCCTTCATGGGAAACTGTTAAACTGGTCCAGTTAAACCTGTAATGACCTGACTCCGGTCACTGTGAGCTCAGCTGTCCGAAAAGCTAGACATAGCTTGACACACAGTACATAAGTCACGGCCCCCTCCTGTCTTGGAGTCCTTGCAGTTACTTTCTATCAGGTTTTGTCGACTTCAAAAATCCTCATGCTCACCTATTAGGCTCTTCATGGCTTGGCACCTCAATACCTGTTTGACTATCACCCTACTCCCCACATTTTAACCTTCATTCGTCTAATTCTGGTTTTCTGTCTGTCCTCCAATCCTGTCTATGCTCTCTGGGAGACATGGCCTTCTCTTACTATGCCCCAGTGCTCTGGAATTCTATCCCTAAGGACAGTAACCTTCCCTGTGCACCTTTAAATCCACCCTCTAAACCTTCTTCCTTAAATGGGCTTTTACTTAATCACTTCTTTGTCTTGCATCTTCTTCCACATTCTGAGCCCTTGTTTTTAATTGTGCAGTTGTTTTTAATTGTTATTTTGTTGCCTCTTCTTAGTTTAATGTCTTGCTAAATTTGAAAGTAAAGGTTTTCTTAGTAAAAATTGAGAAGTAACTCGTAAAAGGAGCTATGTCAAATACAGATCATCATCCTTCATCCGTGGTGCAGATGAACAATATCTACATTTCTTTCTCTTTCTTTTTCTGATCCAGTGGACTGAAGACTGCAGTGATAGGATTGATGGAAGCTGGTCCTCATCAAGGGGAAGGGGCTCTTCCAAACCAAACAACCAGGTAAAAGGCACAGCGTGTCTCCAGAAAGCAGCAGTAGCATGCCTCTGTGCCTGACACCTGAGGGCACAAGAGACAGGAGTTTCTAGACACATGCTATACTCAAGTGTGATCATGCTTAGTTAAATATTGCTTGGCACGTAAAAACCAGAGTGGTCAAGCTGCAAAAGCCACATAAAAAAAACTGCTAAAACCGCAGATTATGATTTAAGTTTATTAACATAATGGATGCTGTCCTTGTTATGCAAACACATGTTCTCATTCCGTTCATGTGCCAAGCATGACAAATTATTTTGTTTATTATTTGAGTCAATGTGGTTGTGGTAGTTGCAGTTATGCCTTTAAATAATAGTTTTGGTTGTGGTTTACTTGGATTAATTGTAGGCTTCTAATTTTTTCCTAAATAATGTATAACTGATGGATCAAAACAAAGCTCTGGCTGTCGGTAAAATCACAGATTTCAATTCATTTTGAGCAGCTTTCATCTGAGAATATTTTATACAATAAATCGATATATGATATCAAAACGCACAGCACAGATGAGATATTGTGCAAGGTTACCGAGCAAAAACATAATTACTGCAGTGCACAGTGTACTCAGGTCATCAACAGTAAACATGGAAAATATCTGATATTTTCTGCACTTTAATATTGGTGGTGCCATAGGGAGACAAACTTTCTATTAATCATGCCACTTAAAACAATATTGCATTTCAAGAGCAGTTAATTATACACATAAGGTTTATGTCAATGTGTGAGACTGAACACAAGTAAATTAATATGTGAGAGGGCCATTTGCAGGTTTGAAAGTGTATGAGAAAGCAAATGTGTTTATGTGCTCATATGCACACAAGAAAAAGATATGGATGCGATAGGGAGAGATTCTGTGTCAGCGAAAGGCACTGAACTGTCCTCCCCATGGTCTCCTGGCTCTTAATCAAAGTGGGCTAAGAGTGCCCCTGCTTTAACTGTTTGCCCATGGTGTCCTGGCACAGACCGCTTGCCTCTCAAATACTTCTGAGCCGATGACCAGCAGTTGTCCTGGTTGCTTGTTTGTGTTTGGTTTGTGGTCCGTTGTGTGGAGAGTGTGTGTGGCAGGCACGCAGCATGCGATGAATTGTCTACATTCCTTGTTTCTACAAATTTTTTGCAGAATATTGTTTTCTACAGTAGTAGCAAAGGCCTTGGCTAGATTCATAGAAAAACAGTGTTAGGCTTTAGAGAGACACTTGTCCATTTCTGTTGATAACAGGCCATGAAATTGTTCTTGCAGCCTTTTCTTAAATGTTTTTTCGATGTGTGCGCTAAGCAGTATTTGCCTTATTGTGGATAAAGTTTCTTCCCCGTCTTTTTTGCTTTAGGAGCATTTTGCAAAGACTTAAAAGATGGCAGCAAATGGTCCTTTTCTTAGAACATACTGTATTGTTTCAACATAAATTCAGTCATTTGATGATTTCTAGATTCAAAGGTTTGCTGTTTAAGAACAGTATTTTCCAGTTTACTGTGTATTCTTATTTTATGACATTTGCCAGCAGAAAAACAATAGATATAATTACTTTGAGATTTTTACGGAATATGGATGCTAATTCTGCATTGTCTTCTCCTTAGGACTGATCTAAAAGAGGATAAGTGAAGTTTTTACCTCAAACTAAAGGTGATCAACTGGAGATCATAAATACAAGTCTGTTGTCTCATATGTAGGAACCCCAGTGAAAGGGGAATAATGTCAAAATAATTCAACTTGCTTTTCACGATACCCGCTGCCCTGATAGTCATTTACAACTTGAATTTTATTAACAAATTTTAAGTTAAGCCTCTCTGCAATTTCTTGCTCACAGTAAAATAAGTCTTGTTTTTTTTTTCATTTTTACTGTCAACGCAGCATCTAAGCCAGATGGTATACATTATTATAAAACTTAATTTTATGTACAGTAGTTTTGAAATGGTTTGAAAAATGGATTTTATACAAACACAATTCGACACTTGTATGAGCTGCCTCTTTTGTGCTGTAGTTCTTTTGTATGTTACACATTAGTGATTTGTAGAACATTTACTTCTGCTGGTTTTCACCTAAACCATTAAGCCCTTTACAGTTAAAGTACTGTAAAAGCATCAGACATAAGTCTGTGGCTCTTTTCTGTCTGATGTGGTTTCCACAAGTTGTGCTATCTGTGTGCCAGTAACTTACCATCTAAAGGAGGAAACCAAGTGTGGCGTCTCGCTTTTCATATCCAAAGATCAAAATTACCTGCACTGATACACACCATGTGGACAGTTTTCCCTTGGGTGAACCTCCTTTAGAACAAAACCTACAGAAAGAAGGGAGTCTTTTCTCTACCCTTTGGCTATTTTCCATCCCTTCTCCTTCCCCGCTGGGAACAGGGTAGAGAGCACAGTTCAGACTGAGTGGCTTGTTTGTGTAGTAGGTGAGGCTGCGCATGTGTGTGCTCTTTGTTCGAGGCAGATTGATGCTGCTTCACTTTCGTTTTCCCGTGCAGCTCTGCTCTCTCAGGCTGACAGACCAAAATCCAAGGCTTGTGCTGTTCTGCACTTAATAGTTAAGGACCCGACCTGAGCGTTGTGATCTACCCTCTTGAGCAGTAGCTTGGCAGGTTGGTTTGCAGGATTGGGAAGCGGGTGAATCCTCTTTATTAGTGCAGTATTATTTACCATGGCACGGTTACACCTTCATCAGGTAAGCTACTTCACCCGGAGCTATCAGCATATTTCATAGGACTGATTTTATTCAGGCACCAGATCTTTCTCTGGTTCTGTCTATGTATAAAGATGTGTGTCGATGTAATTTTGCTTTTCACAGCTGGGATTACAGAAACAATTTATGGTCTCTTTCCAGAACTTGCTAGTCTGTTTTTGTACTGATTTGAGTTAATATTTTTGCAGTTTCTTGCAGTCTTATAGAAATAGGGATGAACAATTACAGCACAGGGTTACCTAAACTCAGAAATCTCAGAAGTATCACAGCACAGATTAACTCTTTATAATAGCATCACCAAATCAAGACATTTATTTCATCAGCATTTGTGTGTAAACAGTATTCAGTGTGAATTGAAGTAGCAGGTGAACTAAACAAATGCAAAACACAGTTTTATGAGAAGCAAGACCTGCTCACTAAGGCAACTGGGCAGGGCTTTTTTGTGTAATCTTGAATCTTCATGGGTATTTCAGTGGTTTGTAAGGGTGACATGGGCTCCTTTTAAAGTTTAGGGTAATTATCCTAGTAAAGTATGTCATGATTCACATTCACAAAATGAATTATGTAATGCAAGCATAAATTTAATTCAATAATTTGCAGTGTAAAACTTGAGAGGGAATTGTCAAACCTTCAGAATCAAACTATAAAGATCTGCTTATGTGCCTTAAAATGTCCCTAGTGTTCACATTATCATCAGACGTAATACAAACTGACATTTTAGAGCTTCATCATTAAAGAGCTGTTAACATGACTAAATCATTAAATCAAGAAAAGGAAAATCTTTGTGTATAGTACTGATAAAGTTGTCACCGGCTGTAATACTTCCCTGTAATTAAAAAGAAGTAGAGAACATTCTATTTCTATCATGAAGTAAAGTTGACATGCTCGATTTACTGTATATAACTGGTACTTTCAAAAGAGCATTAAAAATAGTATTCAGCATTTACTTTTTTCATGCAACATCCCTTTAACTTTGCTTTTTGCTGATTTCTTCCCAGTTCAAAAACATTTTAATTATTTGGCAAACTTTCTCATTTAACATCACAGGTACTGTTGTAGTACTATAGTCTTTCAAGCAGAGTTGACAGGTGATGCTGATCATTATAGCTGGAGCCCATATAAGTAACTCATATTTCTATCCTGCTGTTATCATTTGATATGTATCCATCCCTCCGTTTGCAAAGGAAGTTTGTTCCTCAGAACTGTTCATAATTTGATAGTTCTTAAATTGAAAATCAAATTCCCATTGTTTCACATGTAAAAGCTTACAACACATTCCTGAGATCTAGAAAATTACATAGTATCACTTGTTATATTAAGAATATTGTGTTGTGAAAATAAGAACATTTTTGCATGTCTGTGATAATGATCAGATTTCACTTGGTACAGACAAATAAAATGTGAGAAATCTTTCAACTGATAACAGTATGGCTTAGTCCAAAGGAATGCAAATACCTTCCCACTGTCTTTTTCAATCCTATCACTTCACATATTTCAGCAAGCGGAAATTCTTTCCTTTCTTTGCTTTTGCATAACCTGAAGCACTGGCAACACGTTATGTCAACGTACTGTAGTTAAAAATATGCCCTGCGATGGACTCCTGTCCCACCTTGCGACTATTGCATGCTAAGATAGTCTCCAGCTCCCCTGAATTGGATGGAATAGTTAGAAGGTGGATGGATGTTAAAAATAAGTAGTATGTTCAACTAATGACTAAAACTGACGGAACTTAAAATGACTAAATGTAAGTAACTGAGATCAAAAGGGAATTGGCTGTAAAAAAACCTGTAAATTGAGCATTCAGATAACGGGGTGGATGTTTATAGTTACTCGTTTAGTTTTGCCCTTTGTTGAATAAACCGTTATGACTGTATTTTGGATATAACATATCTTTTCATAGAATCCAATAATGCTAACTTCAGTATTTTAAACCATTAAGGTTAAAAATGCTATGGATATCCCATACATAGTGAGTAGTTTTGAGCATAGTGATTATTTTGTTAAATAGGTTTGTCGTGAAAGTGCAATGATTGCTTGTTGTACTTTAATTTTAAAGTAAAATTTAATAGGAAGTATATTGTTGTAATATAAATGTCTAAAATTTAAAACGCTAGAAATATCTAAAATCTGTGGAATGGTGGAGTCTAATATAGAACGAATGGCCCACTTGAAACGCATTTAAATCAAATCCGGCCAACGACAGCAAATGAGTTAGACTTTAAGTAATGGCTTGAAAAAAATTCCTAGATCATTTACCATTAACAATCAACCAAGGAAGATGGACCGAATTAACGAACAAATGTCTGTAAGCTTTTCATATGTTTTTATCATTTGTCAGTGCCCGAACACACAATTGGGCAATGCTGTACTTCTTTTTTCCAAATGCAGCAAACATTTGACATTACTTATGCCTGCTTCAATGGAATGTTTTTTTTTTCCTCTTAGTTGATTCTTTGGAATGTTCTAGTCTGCCTATAATTACGAATTTGAAGGCTCACAATCAGAAATTCAGAATGTGAATCTGGAATTGTGCCCTATATAATTCACTTAAGTACTACCCTATTAGCGGTTAATATTTTTATGATTTGATTATTTCACCACTAATTGCTTTTATCTCTCATGTTTCCCTCACAAAGCTTTGTGGATTTGATGTGTCCGGTGATTCATCAGGGTGCTCAGCTGAAATTTGTTTTCTTTACATTTTGCAAAGAAATGTTGTGATGTTTAAAAATTGCGTAATCTTTAATATTTAAATTTGTTTGAATCATTTTGTACAGTATTCTGTAATACATCTCCAAATCCACATTTTTAAGATAAGGTTTTTTTACAAAGTGAAAATAAGTCACAAATCAAGCTCAATAAATTACAGCATCAAAATTCAAAACTTTAGATCAGTGCCATGAGGATGTATCCATCCATATACACTAGATAGATTTAAATATGGTCTTGATTTCTATTACATTTAACAGTGATGTTGTACAATTCCACTCATTAATGCAGGTGCAATAGCCAATTGTACAGATTTTTACATGCAGGAGTTAGAGAGTTGCATGTTCTCTCTAGCAAGTATTAAGAAAGTCTTTAAGAGCAGCATAATACTTTTTCTTTAGAAACAGCTCCTTTTTCTTCCTGTAGCATTAAATGATGTCCCTAAACAGCAGACGTTTCCCAGCAGTGTACCTCTTGATGAATGACTGAACTTTTTCGTTCCTGTCCTTGTGTAGTAAGATATTGTATTTTGTTTCTTTTCCTGTCAGGACGAATGGGAGCACAGCAGCAACGGCAGCACTGGCTCGAGGCCCAGCTCTGGATCAAGGCCTGGGTCTGGATCGCGGTCTGGAAGCCGAGGAAGGAACAATCAGTTAAGGGGCTCTGGAAAGGTACGGGGTCCTTGGGGACTGATGCACTGTTAGCATAGGACAGGACTGTCTTTAGCCTTTCCTTTAGACACTATTGATAGGAATGTATATTTAATTTATTTATTATACATTTTTATGAGTAATTTGTATTAAATATGCTGTGTTTTGTCGTTTTAAATGCATCATTGCTTTTAAGATCCCAACCCTGAATCAGGGAGGTGTATGGACCTGATTTTATTTGTAATCCTTTGTTGTTGTAGGCATTTGTCCCTTTTTTAATGCCTCTCTCCCTTATTCATTCATTAATAAAGTCTTTCATTATGGAAAAATGTGCTTTTAAAAAAAGTACTGCCTTTGAAATCCCTGGTACAGTTGGTGGCAAAAACAATGCAGTTACTCGTTACTGTATGCTGTTCATGTTCAAGCTGGAAATATTTGTGAATCTTAGACCCCTTTAGGAAGTATGTTTTTGCTGTTTGATTATCTTAAAAAAACACCCATAGGTTTTGTATGTGAGTAATTTGTATGTATATTAATTTTCAAAGTAGAAAATAAACCTAGAAATGGAAGTTTTAATTCCATTGTTAATTACCCAGTAGATCTAATATGGTAAAAAAAGAGACTTTTCTCTATGCAACCCTGCATTAATTTGTTCCTCCGTTAATGTGTTTAGTGGCTTCATTAAATATTTTTAGCTGCATTTGCAGTTTCCCCCCTTTAAAATACTCCAGTTCACACATATAACAATTAAATCATGATTTGATGCCTACAAAATAATGATTTTCTCTTATATTTGTTCACTTTCCAGTAAGGCTTTTCTAGACTTTGATGAGAGGAACAATAATAATTAAATTACGTTATTTACTTCAGTTGCCGTTTCTCACAGTTTGGCATTAAATTGGTAACACAGTGATGAGTGGAAAGGTGTGGATGAGTTTTCTTTTTGGACAATTTTTGCAATTTCTTTTTTAAAAACAGAATGGAAACAGGGAGGCTTCTTTCGACATCCTGGGAACTGATATCTGGGCTGCCAACACGCTGGAGTCTCATGGGTAAGAACCTTCTTTACTCCATGACTCTAGTTTTCTCAGTTATGGCTTCTAAGAGGTACAACCTCTGATAATACATGGCCGACTTTTCCTGTTGCCAGGAGCCTTTTGAAATCTGTCCACATCTGCAGAAGTCAGACCTAGCCTACCGCCAGGCTCGTCCTAAGCATTACTGGAGAAGTAAGAAGACACTGTTAGATTTTACCATCCTCTTACATATTCATAGATAAGTGACAGCTCTGAAAATTAACTCTTGGTCAGTGGAGATAAAACAACTTCATAAAGACAAAATAAAATCAACAGTAATTCACAAACTGGATAATTGTGGGGGCATATCATCAGTGGCCACTGAAGGAAATTATTTTTTGTTTTCACTGGCTTGTTTCTGGTTATAATCTAATGACAGTGTGGTTTTGCTGTGCATGGGAATCAAAAGTCTAAATTAGGAAACAGCTAAGCCTTGGGCTAAATATAATGAAATGGAAGCTGTGCATTAATCTGTAGTGATCTTCATTTTTAATAGAAATTTACACCCTCCATTGCTAATTGAAAGGAAAATGAACCTCTTATCAAGCCTTATAGAAAATACTGGGGACTAGAGGTATTATTGTGAAATTATGTCTTGGTATAATTACGTTGCTAAAATTAGAACATGGCACAGTGCATGTTTGTTCCTCAGAACTATGAAGAAAAACAGTCCCAATTAGATACTGTGCGTGACGTAACTAAATCAAATGGAAAAATTGTAGTAATTAGAATTGTTCATATTATAACTGAAGCATTGATGGAGGAGTATTGACCCTGTATTTTTGTGTATTAATTTCTTGATGGTGAAAGGAAGCTTTTTGTTTCTGAGCTGGACTGGTATTGCTGTTGTTTGTATGCCATTGTATAACTGAGGTTACACATTATATTGTCTTAGAGTGAAGAAGATGGGACACCCTCCTAAAGTTACTGCCAAACTCTCTAAATTGATTGGTCTTGTACTGAGGCTTTTTAATATGCAATCAATAGGTTTTAAAGTCAAGGACATGGCTGAAGAAAAAATTTAGGGTATTCCAGTGAAACATCTGTGCTCCAAACCCCATTACCTTTTTCTGATAGCTCAGTTTCTTCTAGATGGTGAAGTGCCATTAAGCAGGTTAACTGATAAGTCATTTTTTTTGCCCGGACTGACTAGCGTTATGACCCAGAGACAAACCCGGAGATGTGCCAGTTCTGTCTTTTCTGTACAGTTTGCTTCCTTAAAAGTCCTCTAGATTGTTGAAGCCTGTGTGTGATTGTTTTTTCTAATGCATCAAATTAATCAGTGGCTCTTTCTTAAGCTTTTCGATTTTCCTCTTTAAAATTGCAGAACGCAATTGCTCTTAACAGTTTCTAGTAGTTTCAATTGTGATTTCTGCACTCCTGGTAATGGGAGCAGCATACCCATATGGTTCCTAAAAAATCATCTTAAAGCACTTTGATAAAATATAAATCAAGCCTCTGATTTCCAGCAGTGTGTTTGTGTAGCTTTCAGAAACAAGGTTCTTTCAGTTAAGGTTAGTAAGTAACAATGAGGATTCAGTTTTATCTGAGATTTATCATGGATACAGATCCTGAGGCAGAAAAGATCTCCCAAGATAGCAGATGTTGAGCCTTAGGAATTTGTTTATTTTGAACAGGGGAGCTACATGGGATCTTCAGCCTGAGAAGCTGGACTTCACACAGTTTCATCGAAAGCCCTTCCGTGGCACGCCAAAACACCTCCCTCACATCGACCGTGAGGGGTAAGACACTGCTTCCTGGGCTTCACTGGGAGGGGCTGTGGGATCGAGGGTGGTGTTCTTCCCTTATGACTGCTCAACTGGTTTTAAAATGATGGAAAGCAATGCAAAACTGAAAGGAGAAACAAATCAAAACACAGAATGCCAGGGGAATATACACTATACAAGATGAACCATTTCCTTTTGAGGAAAATGTGTCTTAACTGACTGTCCTGTTGATCACAGCAGAATTTATTTATCCTGCTTGCTTGTAGTAGGTCTGAAACTCACCTGGATTTTGTACAGTCCATTTCAGATCCAGCAAATTGGCTTTTCTTTTAGAAGTTTCCCAGTCAACCTGGGGATATCCTGAGAATTTTAATCAGTTTGTACTGTAATCCAGTGCTGACAGGTTTAATGAGAACATCTATATAAATAAATATTTCTTAGGCTGGAAGATTAAGTCACTTAATAGTAATAGTGGCACACAAAGTAGAAGGGGATACAGATTTTCTAGTACCAGTGATGAAATTCTTAAGATGGGTTTGAATAAGGAAATCACAATAGCAGCTGTTTTCAAAACTCAAAAATAACAGAGCATATGTAATCAGCAAAAAACACCTTTCTCATGACAAATCAAGGACAGTACTGAGTAGAATTACTGTAATGTTAGTGTTGTATTTCATTGGTGTAAATTCAGATAAAAGCACAGATTACTGGAAGAAACACAGGTTCAGAACACTGGCAGGTTCAGAACACACCAGCGCTGATAAAAAACGTTAACATTTGATCAAAAGAGGAAATGCATAAAAAAGTTCAATTTCAAAACCTAAAGACTTTTGTGACAAGAGGATCTGTTTTTGAGTTAATTTATGCTTTAGAGAAAAATTGAGGAAATAGACATTTTGTCATTAAGTTTATTTATCCAATACCTCTGCTTTAGTAGTTCAAAAGCATCCTTTTGATTGCGTGTACTTGTGTACAGCATGTGTGTTTTTCGTGAAATGTCATAACATGCATATAAAAAACTGACAAAAAAAAGTCTTTGAGCGTGACATTGCACAAGGGTGTTGTGGGTTAAACTGTCCTGCCTTACCAATTGGGCTCCTGCTCTTGTAGGATGGTGAAGGGCAAGTTTGAAGATGAAGACGGCATCAACTTGAATGACATGGAGAAGTTCCTGCCAGCATTCAAGGTGTGTCTGCTCAGTCTTTAGATCTTCCACAAACAGGTTGTCTCCGGGGATGGGGCACTGCTTGATGCCATGTTCATAGTCTTATATGATTTTGAATAAGTAGCTAGGACTCATCTCAAGAGCTGTTTAAGAACATATCTGTGACAGCTTGAAAGTAGTAGAAAAGTCTCTGCAGAGAAGGTATCTGTCTTTGATTTAAAGGCATTTTGAATATTCCTCATCATTATATTGTGTACCTTAGATTCTGGTCAAGTTATAACTGATTGTGGGTTTCTAAAATGTCAGCTATGTCTTTTGTCTTGTGTTGTGGTCCCTATTCCATTTAGAAATGACATTCTATTTCTACCGTACAAATTTTGTACAAATTATATTGGGATTAATAATATCCCTTTCTCTACATTTTCTTAAACTACAGGGTTTATTCAAAAATAGAGATTTGACAATAAAGTAGCAGCATAATAAGAGACATAAAACAAAGTTACACATTAGATAATTTGTTTAAATCTTAGTAATGTACAGTTAAACTATTTTCATTAACCCATTTGTCCATGATTCATATAACTGACATGACTTGTGTAATTACATTACATGAATATTCAGTTTCAAGTGAAGCAATTCACCCCTGCCCTAGAGCTTTTAAGAGTTTCATACTGTGATGTGTTCAATATGTTGTTTTGCACATTGATAAAATATTTCAATTTTTTCTTTGCTGAGTGAATTTTGCAGGATCATATTTCGTGTGTCTTTTTTCTTCAGTGGGCTTCATTTTATGTTCAATTTGTGTGTTGGTTTTTCAGGAAAAAGAATATTATGTGGTATTATATACAAAAATGAACAAATGTGAACAATCATCATGGTATGGCAGACTTGGTACATAAACAAACGTGTAAGTCCACCAAAAATATAAAAACAGTTGTTAGGGTCATTTTGACACTATTACTCGTTTCGAAAGGAGTCTTTTTTCTTTAGGTCACTGTTTCATGGAACTCAGCAGAGAAGAAAACCACATCTTATTGGAGACATCTTGTGGCAAATGCTTGTATATTGCACTCAGGAAACCTTACTCAGATTGCTGGCAGCAAGTTATAAAACCATACATACCATGTGCTACTACAAACTTTTAAGTTGGTAACAAGCGCCCTCTGGTGAAATAAAGAGTTCACTTGTCCCTGAATTTATAGAGGATTTTTATGTAAAAAAAATAATAATTTGTTTTCACTCTAGTAATATGAAGTCTTGACACTTTTATTCATAAAAATGTCAAGTACATCACTGATTTAAGTCTTACGAGTTTAGTGCAAAGTGATGAGAAAATCTTCACATATTCCAATATTCATAATAGTATTTCTGCCTTACTGCTCTATGAGCTTTTTAGTGTCTTTTCAGTTTCTCTTTAGGAAAAGTAACATTTCACAAGTAATTCACTATTCTGTACTTGTTATTGTCTTGGTTTCTCTTTTTTGTGTAAATGATCGATCATAGTCTTCATCCAAGGCCTGTATGTTTTCTAATTATTTTAAATATTAAGATTATATTGTATACCTTTATTTAACTTATGTGCTGATTTATAGTGTTGTTGGTATTTCTGGATATATTTAAGTATAGAATGTCTTATATATTATGTTCTATGATTTATTTTCTCATTTCTGGAAAGAAAACTCATTAGAATGAGCTATTTTAATTGATTAATCTCAACTAATAACTGGGCCTCATTTTGTGAATGGTCCTGCTATGTGGTCAGCTAGTAATTTTATTTCTTAATTATACCACAAGTACAGTATTTTAACCACAGTCTATTTTGTGGTTCACACTACATAGCCCATGTAGAGCTAATACTGTTGAATAATAGCATACAATTGAATAATAACATACTGTTGAATAATAACATATATTTTGCAAGACCCCTTACAGTGCTTCGTTGTGCTTCATTCAATTGCTCAATCTGAAGAAGTTAAAACTCCCTGTTGTATTAATATTTTGATCTGTTACCAGAAAAGTGTGCTCTCAATCCAGCAGCTGTGCACTGACATCTAGTGGACATTTTTGATCAAGGCATTCTTATTATAGTTGACAGTATCTCAAAGTAGGCCTTTGATTATTGAGTAGTCCTGCTTCTTTTGCTTTTCCTTTTGCTCTGTTAATTAATTACTGAATTTAACTAATTGTTTGCTTCATGTTTGCTTCTATGTCGTTTACATAACTGATGATAACAGTTATTGAACATAACCCATAAGAAAGCAATGACAGTTTGCGACCCGTCGTTGGCAGTTGCTATAGTTGATGGAGAATTATACATTTTCTTATTCTCTCATTTGGATTTAATATATATTCTGCATTTGCTTAATTAAATACTGCATATGTAATCTCACAATGTTTTCAGATTTAAAATTTGTCCTTAACAGCAGTTCTTGCTGAATGGAATGTCCTCCGCAAGCATGTGTTTGTGGTTGTCATCCTCTGAAGACTGTTTTCTGGATTGTTTTGTTTGATCTTCCCAAGTGGCGTTTTATAGTCCGAGGTTGATCCGTTTTTTTTCTTACCTGCCTGTACTTTCCTCTGCCAGGCAAATTCCTTCACTCTAATAAAAGTTCCCCCAGCTTGTTGTTTTTTCCATCTCTTTCTGCTGTTCTAAGCAGGCCCTGTTCCATGCTTCCCTTGGCTGTCTTCTAGATGATTTTGGTACTGAAGGGATGTGGTTGGTGTTCATGTTATAGTAGAGGCAGGGCCGATTGGTCGTGGGCTAAACTGATCCTTAAATAAATCCTAATTTGGCGATGCAAACAGATGGATAGTTCTCAGGCCGACAGCTATATTGATAAAATCAATGTGAATTTCAAATTTGCTCTTAATGCAAGAATTTCCCTGTGATTGTGTCGTAGTCATAGGACATACAAAGAGTGATGGGCAGCTTTAATGTTATCAAAAACCTGGACATATCTCTCCACTGTTTTGGATTCATTTGCGTGTCTGAATAGATGTGGTCCTGACAGTGGCGTACATTTATTTTTAACGCATGAAAGTGATGTTACAACAAATGAGAAACTTCTCAGGCTACAGATTTCTGTGGCTTCCTGGGCCAAAGTTCAGAATAACTCAAGAAGATTTCAAAGCAGGATTCTTGCAACCCAGAAAAGACCCGTCAGCCAGAAGGCAATACAGGGAGTACAAACGCCAAGACAACCCATTAAAAATAAATCCTTTATGGTTATTTCTCCAAGGTTACTGGTGAGAAATGTCAGTGGTCAATGAAATAGTTACCACCACAGCTAAACTGGACTTTCTAATGACTCATGGGGAAAAAAAAACTGTGCTGTATGCTTTTCTTTACAAAATCAGATTTTAGATCACAGCTTTCTACTTTACTATATCTTCTTGCACTAGCCAAGAAGAGAAGTAACATTGTAACATTATTTGTTAAATTGAACCTACACCTCCCTCAAAGAGTGTTTGAAAGCTGAAGTTCGTCTTTACAGTATATAAGAAGCCCGCTGCAGTTCATAAATGAGTGAGGCTTTTTCTCCCCTTGAAGGGTATGCTAATGTGCTTTAACACCCTTAGGCAATAGGATTCTGTCCTGATTGCCAGCCTGCTTGCTGTTTTCTGCTTCTTTCCTTTAGTCCTGTTTATAAACCCCACTAGTCAACTGCAAATTGTTTTGAAATGAGCAAAATAGAGAGCCTGACCAAATGTTTGGAATTTAAATTTTACGTTGACATTTCAGGGTGTACGTCCAGATGAAACTGCGTTTCAGGACATCCAGGGATCAAACATGTTAAATTCTGCATGTAGTGTTCTGTAGTGCTTGAACATGTAGATTGAAAAATTAACCCAGACTACTTCATTTCTGAACCACCTGTTGCCTGGCTGGGGTTTTTGATGTTTGCTTTACCTGGTCTTATTTTAAGATCGTTGTCTCCCCCTAGCGGCTGAGTGGCGGAATGAATTCTCAAGGCTGCCAGGGCCCAAGAGCAGAGTTTGGATGGAAGTGTACAAGCGAGCACAGGAAGAACAGCTCTCACTGTTGATGCCTAGCTGGCATGCACACACATCAGCACTGACATTGCCATGATCCCCAAGCAGCTGCTTGGCAGAGAACTAGCTGTAAAGCACACTGAGGTCAAAAGTGCTATATAGTGCCACCTTCCATCTGTGTGTGTATGTACCCGGGCCAGGAGAGGAAAGAAGCAGTGGACTGGCACCTCCAAGACATGACACTGACATTTTACTTTTATTTCAATTTTCACATCCTTCCCTCCACCCAGGCACTTTGTTTGCCTTTTAATAACAGGTAAACAACTTGCTTTTCTTTTTGCTCGTCGTTCTCTTTGAAGAAGGATTAAGGAGTCTGCACTCAAATGCACTGGTTTCTGCCTTTCCCTTAAGGAGAAATATTACCCATTGTCTTGGATATACAGTGATTTTCATGTTCATATTAAAAATAATTAAGTATGGCATTAATAGTACTTCCAAGACGTGTGTAAAATAACCATACGGACATAGTGGACACACTGCCAAGAGTTAATGGCTAGACATTTAAATTATGTTAAGTGTGTTGTTTTTGAAGAAAGTGTAAAATTTTCACGGTTCACCTGCTTTCTGCTTGGCTGGTTACAGGATGGTATATATACAGTGTTCTAAGAGAGGCTGATTTTTAAGCAGAACCTATGAAAATGCACTGAACTCGACTGTTTTCCAGCATTTTTCCAGCACTCCTCTCTCACCCCAGTTCCCCCCCCCTATAAACTGAAGTGTGAGATAGAGAATTGTTTATACAGCATCCTGTCTCAGACTGCAGGAGTTCTAGGAACGCATTCATGTGTGTGTATGTGGGGAAAAAGACACCCCATTTTAGCCTTTCCTCACTGCTCTGGGAATAGCAGCATAAACTGTAAATACCTGAGCAGGAAATTCTTAGGGAAAGCGAGTTTCCTGTATACAAGCTGGGGTTGCCTCAGCCAGGTATTGTCTTGCGAGTGTTGACTGTGGGCTGTTGAGGAATGTTGCACTTATTTCCTCCCGTAGCTTGTGAATGTTGACAGATAGGGAAACAAGTGCCTTTCGAATTTAGCTGCTTAAAGAAAATCCTGGGGGCTTGCAGCAGGCTCTGTTGCTGAAGTTGCTACCGCAGCATGCCGGGTATCGCTGGTGTGAGTTTGGGCTGTGTCAGTTTCCAACCATGACTGGGATTCGGCAGGCAGTGACGTGCAGTTTAGCCGGGTGGGCTGGAGTTGCCAAACTTATGCCCTCCTGCAGCAGTCCCAGGGATGCACAAGGAGGCTTATGAGGCTCTGCATTTGTCAGCAAGAAATGCATCACTTCTCTATCCGAGGCACTGTAGGAAGCGCAGCCTGCAAAGTGACATAACGAACTGACAGAAAATAAGGTTTCTGGAGGAAAATGAGTGTGGTCCTCATTAACATGAGCTGGTACAAAGATCATTGCGGTGAACCAAGCGGGTTGTCAGTTCCAAACTGGAGGCATAGAAGGAGTAACTGGTGATGGTAAATGCCCAATAAATCCCAAAATGACTTACTAAAGCACATTTAGCAAGGGGTTCCAGACATTCACACATTTCAAGTTAAAAAACACTTGCTTGCGAGCCAGCAACATGAAACAATCTAAGCATATCCAACCCTTCATCAAAGAGTTTTTTCTTTTGACGTCAGTTTCTTTTAACCACTGAATAATTTAACGATTATTTTTAAAAGGATACAAATTAGTTTCTTAACTGGCTTGATTTGTGTTGGCCGTTCTCACTGGCGATATTTCGCTTCCTGTGGTGTAGCGAACCACCTGTTTTGCCATGTGGTATGCTGGGATGTGTACTCGCCCTTATTTATTGAGAATCTTCCTACATTGGGCCTTTTCCTGGAACTCACTGGGCAGACTTTTTCCCAGATTTTCATTTTATTTTTTTGCAAACTGGACTTTCCTGCTAACATGTCATGTACAGTAATGAATTCTACAGTGGAATTCACTCCTGTGCTTTCCAAGTTCTGGGGTAATACCCAACAGGCAAAACAGTTACTGCTGAGAACTGAAAGCTGATGGATTCCAGATCCTTGCTGGAGTGCTCTTTGATCACTCTAATTAATCAGTTTATTAATAGTCTAACTCGGTAAATAAAAACTATGACAACTAAGTTTAAAAATTACTGGAATGTAAATCTCCAAGGATCTTGCATTGTCTTTCAAAATTCTCCACCCCGGCCTGTGCATTGATAAATTATAGACTGAGGACTGTTATGTGCGAAGTAAGCAAATGTCATTGAAACTTTAACGGAGATATAAGTAAATTGAATAAGTATTCAGCTCAGCCTAAGTCAGTTCCAGGTAGAAGCAACATTGGTAGAAATCACTGCATCAGTATTTTTGGATAGGCCTCTACCAGCTTTGCACAGTAGAAAGGCTTAGTTTAGTCTATTCTTCCTGGAGAAATTGCTCCAGTTCTGACAAGTTTGTTGGCGATAGCCGATGGACAGCAGTTGTCAAGTCAGACACTTGCCATAATGTCCTGCCACTTGGCAGAATACCATCTGCTGTGGGCAGGTGTTGAATTAGCTACAAATTTCAAGTAATTTCCACATCTGCCAGACAGCTAGACAACTGTTGCCAGCCACCCAGGTACATGATGGGGAAAAAAAAGTACAAGATGAATTTTTCCCCTTTTATTCCATATTAGTAGCGCATTTTGTCAGTCATGAAGTACTGGGAAAATAAAGAGGTCCTTTAGTTGAATAGGAGATGTAACACACAAAGCTACAGAAGCCTAAAAAGGTGCACTTTCTTTTTGCTTTGCCATGTGTATGAGTCAGTTTATGGTTAGGGAAGCAAATTACCACCGATTTAATCTTTTTTTTCCTTATAAAATGCAAACTTCATACTAATGAATGGAATTAATGTTAATGCTGTGATGAGTATGGTTTTTGGTATTATGTTTCCAAGTTCAAGGTTTTTTTGCCATTTGTAACAAGTACATTGGAATCCTTATTCACACTTGTTCTCTCAGCATACAGACAGGTGAATACTACAACAAATAAAAGAGGTAGGCGAGTAGTGAAAATATTGTACCTTCCAGTACACAATACAACATACGGTATAGATTTTCCAATATACAATCGTAAATAAAAGAGCAGTATGCAGTGCAAAAGTGCAACATTCAACAGTTGGCGGCAGTGGCTGGTAGTCAGTTGATCACTTTGCAGTTCGCAGGTAGCTATTCAAGTATCTGGACCTGGTGTTCTATGTTTTGATGCTGTGGTACTCTCTGCCAGACTATAGAGGTGAGACCAGATTGTGGTTTATGGTTTCCTCCCGAGGTGTAGTTAACTATAGGTGATGGGATGATTTTACCTGCTTCAACTACTTCTTTCATTATTCTACGGTTTAACTTTAAATTTCTGCTACATAATCTGCTTGGACAATTTTAAACTTTGTGAAATGTCCCAACCATTTACAGAGTTGGTTGTTGTTAAAGAGATATTAGAGGAGTCCTTAGCCCTTTTATATGGGAATCCATATGTGCATGTAGCAGTATCTTGGGGTTATACATTTGCCGCACCCAATGTGAATGTCACCCATAATGCCGTCCATGAAGTTCAGTCAGGATGCTTGAGGCTTTCTGGAAATTAAACGTTTAAAAGAATGGTGAAGCAGATTGTGCTTAGGTAAAATTTGCTCCTTTCTGCTGTCCTGCTTTGAAGCTCCAAACTCTTTTTCCTAGTATCAACAGGGCTTCTATGTCTTTGGCTGTCTTAAAATTTTTCTTTACTTTAAAATACCGCAGACCACGGCTTTAAGATCTGCATTGCATGCTGGCTCTAAGAAAAAAATAAAACATGTTTTGCATTTTAATTCTCACCTTTCTTTTGTTCCACTCCCTGTTAGCACTGAACCTTTTGACAGTCTTTCACTGGCAAAGTCTTTTTTTCTCCATCCACTGGGATTGCTGCAGGCAATAGCCAAAATTCTATAAGATTCAAAGCCTTGGCAATTCAGTATGGACACCTACACCTTAGCTACTGTAGCTTGGCCAAGTGCTCTGGCATTAGTGGAGATGTCCGTAATATGTATTTTATATGCAAATAGTCAAGATAGCGCTTAATAGTTGTCATGCATTTGTGAGTATTGGATAATCTGTATGTTCTTTTTATGAAACATTTGTTTTAGTTATGACCGTTCTATGAAGCAGTTTTGATCTATCCAGTTAATACAGTGAGCTGTAATGTGGTTGTGATAATTTATTATTGTGTTTTTGTAACGTTTTCTGTTGATTGTGTGGCATAGCTGGAACAGGCTTTGTTTTAATAGGGTAATACCCACTTGGCTCTTTTGTGAGATTTGGCTAGTATTTCCGGAAGTCGTCAAAACAGCATTTAGATGGGGATTGCTTGCATTTCATCACGTTGTCATCTCGCCGTGAGAAAGAGTTTCACAAGTTCCTTTTTTCTTTACATTTGAGATTTTTAAAAAAGATTTTATAAAAACAATCTGACAACTTGACAGTAATGTGAGCTGCAAACACATCTTTTCCTCCTTGAGCTTTTTGTCTACTCTGTGACAGAGGCAATGTGGTTGACAAAGGTGTATGTGGTTTGAAAGTAGGAGATTTTTTTTATGACCAAAACTTGCCTATTTTCTTTCCTTCTCTTTCCTATCTTGATAAATTCAGGTAGAATTTGTTTGTGACTTAAGGTGTCCATCTTTGTGAAGGAATGCTGCAAAGGGGTTAATTTAAAGAGATGCTGTTAGTCTTAAGCCTTTCCAAAACAAAATTGACACCTTTGCCAGTTACAGTCTGTATTGCTGTAGATAAGGATTGAGGAGCAAAATAAGGGTAGAAGCAAAAGCAAAGCAGTTGTAGGCACACATAATGATTAATCCTAGGGCTTCTCTTCCGGAGACAGCTCCCAAAAGATTCCAGTCATGAGACTTGATTACTAGTTCATATCTTTGGGCTGTTGTGAAACATGTTTTCTTAAACACTGGGTTTCTCAGAAATAAAAAATGGAGAGTGGTGCTCCATGTTCCTCCATTTTGACAAATTCTCCTGTTTGCTTTCACCGTTAAATTCTGACCTATGTAGAAACACATTAAGGGCTGGAGGAAGGGTTTAATCGAGGGTCAGCGAGCAAGGCGCCTCGACGTTGGCTCCAAGTTGAAATCGAAGTGCCGCCCGGCTCCAGAACCCAGAAGCCTACGTGCATCAGAGCAGGCGTAACTGTGTGGAGCCCAAACTCTGTGACTGCCGCTTCCCCGCCTCCTCCCACAAATATGACCGCGCGTCTTGGGCTGACTGGAAACGTTGCGAAGCAAACTGACTCCTGGACAGAAGGAAGTTCTCCCCCTCGCCGGAGAACAATAAAAGGGTCAACGTGCTGCGCCTCCCCCTCCTACACCCTTTTCCTTCCATTGTCACGGCTGTGACTGACTAGTGAGGAACGCGGGCACCAGAAACAGCTCATTGTCTGCCTGAAAATACACACAGAAATCCTGAAAAGACCCGGGCCGCTCTCCTCCTGTCAACTCTCCACTTTCTGTTACATCACCGTGCTGCGCTGTTCAGAGCAACTGTTCAGAGGGATCCTACTGGCATACAGCAAATATGTTTTTGCAGCAGAACTGTGCCATCGGCCGCTGGTGTTGGCCGTACGGTGTGCAGACATCTTGGAATCAGACAGTCAGTGAAAAGAAAGCATGACGACCTAACCTCTTCACAGACTCAAGCCGAGTTGGGCGATGAGGGGTGGAGGTGATTAAGAAGTAAATCTTTTCTTGCATTCACATCTCTGTAAGGTCTGAAATTAGCACAGCCAAAAAATTCGAAACATTTACGCATTCACTGATTCAATTAGAGATCCTTCATTTTAAAATGTTTCAATAATTGTTATAATAGTGCTCAGTCTCTGATGATACCCCATGCTACAAAGAAGATAAACCCTGGGCTTCTTGGAACCTTAAGCAAATATCAGATCACGGCTTTTACCCCATATATGCACAACAGCGAGTACTTTAATTATTGTGAGACATTTCTGAACAAAACCTTTCGTATCAACTATCTCTCCCCTACCTGTACTTACACCCCATGCTGGAGAAAACAATGAAAAGTTGTACCCCAGTTACCAGGGTTGGGAAAAATGTGAATGGGATCATATTTTGTACATTGAGGTTTTCAAAATTTCATAATGAGAGCAGGATCACTGCTGCCCAGACTGAATATTTGAACTTCATTAGAAATCACAGGTGATCAAAATTACTTTTTTCCACAATAACAAGGTCATTTTGATCCTGACAACATTGAGATTTTATTTGAATCTTTCTAGAAAATATAATGTAAGCAAACTGAATATTTTGTTAGATTTTCTCTAGTTATTGCATTAACAATCTGTCTAGTTAAGGTAAATGTGTTTTTTGTGGAAGATCAAAAGGACCAATCACAAAACAGTGTAGGTTTGAAAATTAAGTTGATTGTCAGTCAGTCAACATTTTGTGCATGCATAATGTTTTGAACTGAAGATTAAGAGCAATTATTTTCTCTGAAATCTGCAAAATGATTTTATAAGATTTTGTAAGTGGAAAATAAATTTTAGCATAAAATTCATGGTGACCCTGGAACTGCAGGACTGCATCGTTCTGCCTTCAGTTACTGTTCCAGCTGAGGGTAATTGTATAATAACCCTGTGATATATTATTCATGAGTAGTGCATGAGGTATATTCATGATTATTATGGTAAGGCACTGCAGTCTCCAGCCTGTTCTTTATTATTCCCATATAATGTGTGTTCCAAGCTTCCTGGATTTCAGTTGAAATTGTGTTGAGCTTTAACTTTTCTTTTTTTAATGTTTTATGTATTGTTATTCCTCTCCCAGGGAGCTTGTTGGAGACATGGTGAATAGGTGTGGAAAACGTGGTAAAATATAAATGAAAGGAAAGGAAAAGTACTTTTCAAGATTTTTTTGGCTTTGTGCCCTTGAGAACAGTGAAGTTGGAAACTGTTGCACAGCTCTAGGCAACTGCTTTTAATCAGTGTTCGGTTATCAGTAACCACTGAAAAATGAATCTCTTTTTGTGACTGCCTTTTGATATTTTCTATAGTTTTTCATGATAATTTTTTGGCTTTCTTCAGCCAAGGTTATTGTGACCTTCACTGTTAACAAAAGGGGTTTTTCAGTATACAGTGTGTTGTGCCTGCTGATTGGGAAAATTGCCCACAAATAGGGTAATTCTAGAGTTAAACCGATAACCTGTTTGCAAATAGTATGAATGTAGATCTTGAGCTAGTGTGTAAAAAAAGTAAAATTCTATCTCAATGTTCATATTAAAGAAGGGTAAGAGTATGCTAGATTCAGCTTTAAAGGGCAATTGGCATATGGATGACGAATTGGTTCATGTACAGAAATATTTTATTGATAAATATATTGCCATTGTCAACATGTATTGCTGAATTTGTCAATTTAAGCCTCTTCCGTTTCCAAGGTGATGCAGAAGTTGGATGAGTTATATAGGACTGTATATGCCTGTTAACAGATACATAGAAAGTAGAATTTGATTTTAGTTCATGCAATGGTTTCAACTTAAAAAAAACACAAGACACGATTAGTTTGAAATGGGACAAGAAGAAAAGGGAAATTACGTCTTTAAATGAGTCACTTTTGTCATTGAGCAACAAGTCTGTTTTGGAGAAAGGCCAAAAGATGCATATGCTACAGTAAGAATGTAAAAACCAGGGATTTCATAAAAATCCCTAAATATTTAACTAGGAAATCCCTAAATGTTTATATAATTGTGCAAAATATCTGGCTAAATTTGCAGGGATTTAGTGAAATCCCTGCTTTCTTTTTTTAAGGTCATGTACTGTATATGCACACAGTGTAACCCACTATGAGTTTCTAACCTATTTTATGTAATGTTTTGTACTCTTAAACAGGGCTTGCCCAGAGCAGGGGCAGTGTAGCTTTTTTTTTTTTTTATTACAGTGCAATGAGTAATGGTCACCCTATCTCATGTAAAGAATACGCAGAACCATATATAATTTTTATTGCCCTGTAGCAGAATAGAGTGAACAGTGCATTTTTTACTGTACATCTGCAAACCACTTCTCATCTCAAGCCCTAATTGGAAGTAATAACCTCATTATTGCTTTACATGTAAAATAGATACTGCAAAAACTTGAGTCTTTATTCTGTTCAACCTGTTATATTCAGCCTGCTAAGAATTGTAACATATCTGCAGAAGGATCAACTGTTTGCTCCTTTTTGAGGAATTCCAGTCGCAGTCAGCTAGTGATGTGAACTTTGGATCCTAGAGGTCAAACTGCTCTGAGCGCCTTTACTGGTTCAACCACTCAGGACCCTTGAATAAAAGATATTAGTGTTGTGGCTGAAACACTATGTGCTATGT
Source organism: Lepisosteus platostomus (assembly GCF_059453375.1). Lineage (NCBI taxonomy): Eukaryota > Metazoa > Chordata > Actinopteri > Semionotiformes > Lepisosteidae > Lepisosteus > Lepisosteus platostomus. The sequence goes on from NC_142614.1 coordinate 21,202,281, forward strand.
TAGTTTTAATGCATCAGGTTTATAATGCAGGCTTTAAGATTTAAGGAAAGTATGTTTCACTTTAGTTGCTGGGAGAAATCACTTTTACAGTTTATGGGATCTTCCATCCCAGCTTTCCGAATATCTCCAACATTCGGAAAAGCAGGGACAACATGTATGCAAATGATGTACAGGTGTGCAGATGTGCAGAGTGCCATATATCATATGCTTAAATATACACTGTCTGTACATGTTGTATATCAGGAAATGTTTTGGTTTCTTGTCCTGGAAGGCAATGCTAAAGCAGTATGACAGAATACATTGCTGCTTTTCATGAGGCATATTACAAAAGACACTCTGCTGCTTGGAGATGTTTTGGAGACGGGTAAACAGAATGATTACTGTACTTAAAAGTTTGTCCTCCACAGGCAGGTTAAAATGACTTAATCTATGCTTACACACTGTTTTTCTTATGGCAACAAAGCAGGAAATAGCTTTCACTTGGGATAGCACTCCAAACATAATATGGCCTATCATTTGGAAAAAAAAGTCAGTGAAAAGAAGTGAATGGCTAGAATAGACAACCTCCAGACAGATGGGTCTGCATCAGTGTTTGCAATTAAAAAGCATCAAACTAATCTAAGAATTGTCTTCATATCCTTCAAAGATCCATTGAAACTGGCAAAACAAAACCTATACATTGCTGTAAAACAGGCTGCAGACTTCAAAATCCATAAAACCCTGGAAAATTAAAAGAGACGATCTATTGAATTGGGTTGTACAGTAGGTGTGCTTACCAGGCTGCCCAGGGTAAGCCTTAGTGCAAACCTTATTGTGCTGGGCATTAATTCACTGGGTATATGTGGGACTGCTGGAGAAGTCTTTATTTATCCTACAACTTCCTCCTGCCCAATTATAGAGCAGGATGAAAGCCAAAATCTTAGCATAAATGGCTGGTTGCATCTTTTGTCAAACTCTTCTGCATTCATGAATTCCAAAAGAAAGAAAATGTAAATTACTGCTTTGGGATAAATAACTAAGAATTCCTTATTCTCTGTTTCCATACATATTTTTAGATATTGTGAGCATACAGACATGGCCATATGAAGTTTCATGCTGAGCTTTTGAAGTGCTCATTACTGGGCCATTAGAATGGATTTGAAAGGAAAACATAAAGGAGGAATGGAGCTATTTGACATAGAATTCTCCCGGTGCATGTTTTTCATGAGCAAAAAAATTAGTTTGTTTTAGGAAGCCCCACTGGTGTTCGCTGTATTGGCTTAGAAAGCAGAGCAGTGGTTTCAAAAATGCTTAGAAATGGCATGCTTTTGTCACATTAGGGTGCAGCATTACAGGGGTTTGATGGTGAAACTGTCGAAGTCGCAGAAGATTTGACCCTTCACACAACCTTTCCTACAGTTAAGCCATTGCTTTGCCTTCCTTGTGTATGTGTTTCTACTGGGATCAGAGGAATATTTAGACAGAGAGCCCAATGTTTCTTTAACAAACCCTCCCCATCTTGTATATTGGTAATCTGATGGTGGATACCTATTTTATTCCAAGCAGACGTCATGAGTAATGTTGTGTTGGTGAAAATCAGATTTTAAAAATGTCAAAATGCTGTCATGAAGAGATTCTTACGAAGGTACAGATAATAAAATAGTCATAGTGGTAATGGGTGTGTTAAGTTTCTGTATATTTTTTTTTCTAAAAAGTTATTGCTCAATTTAACATTCCATTACATCATTACTGTACATCATAATTTAATTTTTTTCTGAAGACTGCCATTGTGGTTTCATAACCGTCCACATAATATCCTCATAAGGTGAAGAGTGTAATGAACTTGGCAAGTATTCTGTATTTTAGAAGTCTTATTACATGCAGTGTTTCAACATTTTTTCTTTATGTTTATAGCTGGTAGTGGGATATGAGTTGCATTGCAAGCTCTGAATATCGCTGAATTTCTGCTGTCATGTATCAGCCTATCCGAGGCAAGCGCATTTATTATTTCGTTATCCTGTAGGGTGAAGGTTGCTCTACGTACTCTGGTTATGTCTATGTCTTCACTTCTCCACTGTTCCTTTTCTTCAGGTGGAAATTATAAAGGAATTTCTGAGCATCGCAGTAAGAGTATGCATCATTACTCTGGAAAAGATATGGAATTTTTACTCATTGTTCAACAGATTTTGTGACGATGAATGATGCTATTATAAAAAACATCAAACTGACATTGTTCTTTCTTGATGAGCAATGACACTTTACCAAAGTATTTTAGCTACCAAAAGCATCCCTGTCACTTTCTGAATTGCAGTTTTCTGTATGCCAAGGTTGGCAAGGAAATGTGACTGACTTACAATGACAAAGAAGAAAAGGGATAATCAATATTGGATCTTCACACTCTCAAGGGGGTTGTCTTTAGTCAAAGCTTGCTTTTATAATACTGAGCAAGGACTGGAACTTTTTATGCACTCTGGAAAGACATTCACTAAGATTTCCTGTTTTTATTTTCGTTTTCTAGTGTACCTCTTCTGCTAAAATATATTAATCTTGAAGTCAGCAAGGAAACTTGGAAGGATTTTATTTTTGAGTGGGAAAGCTAATGTTTAGGTAAAAGCCAGTTGGCTGTGGTTGTTAAGTCACAACATGATCTGTCAAATTTCGAGTCAGTTGGCTCGTTTCTGTGCAGATGTAAGGAAAAAATAAAGGAGTTGAGGATGGGGAGGGGGAAGTGATAGCATGCATTCTGTGCATGACACGTTTTTGGGGAAATCTAATTAAGAAATATTGATGATTAGAATTAATTTCCCACAGTGGAGCAGAGATCTAATGCAAGGTGATCCCTACAGTTTTGGGCCGCAGCCTAATTAGGCCCAGAGAAGAAGAGATGTAGCTTTTCTAAACAGAATATCCTTCCAATATAAATAGCTATGAAGTCAGGTTATGTTAGCAACAGCATTACTGTTGCTTGGTGACATAAGCAACAGTCAGCTAACAACACACAGGGGGCTCCCTCTGCTCAGAAGACATCAGTAACTTAAGCATAATATTTTCTTCAGAGGACACATTACAAAACTTAAGATGATGGTACAGTATGCTCTTTATTAAGAGAGTTGCACTGTGCTACCATATATGTAAAGGTTCACATATCTCTGCATTAATTTGTGCACAAACGTTTTCTCCCACTCCTCTAATCTCTTAGGGTTTCTTTTTTCTCTCCAAGGGCAAAAGGATGAGTTTAACATAACCATCCTGTGTCATAATGGACTTTCTCTGAGTACTTAAACAGCTCATCATTCACCTTTCGAATATAAACATTTTCACTGATCTGTGAAAGGTCAATATGCTCCCTTGCTGAAATGTATATTGCTAATTATATTTCATTTTTTGAATACAGGATGTGTTGATGTATTGAAATATTTTGTTAGCTGCATGTGGTAAGAAAAATGTCAAACTTGCCTCAGTGCCATTTACCAGCTGACTTGTACATGTTTTCAGATGGAGGAATGTTTTGTTTTGAAATGGATAATGAAATGTAGAGCTGAGCTGCCTTTATTATGGGCAAAAGATAGCAGAAAGCTGTCGACGCCTGTAAGTTGCCAAGGTAAACTGGCATCTATTACATGTCTATGGCACTATTCGTGATGAGAGTACACAACTAATTTCTCAGCTGGAGATGCATGTAATAGCTTTTCTAATTAGCTACACTATATACAGTACACAGTTTGCTCAGGAACACAAATCTGTAACAACATTGCATCATTCTTGCTAAATCTATGTTACACTTAGTTATAAAGTTTCCCATCCTCCTTTTCCGAAAATGAACTAGTCTGCTAGCACTGGCTAACAGCTTGGACTTTATCATCTGTGGTGAAAAGCTCTTTATGACACACTGCCTCATTTGTTCTTTAAATGAGACAGATATCAAACTGGAAAGTAGAACTTGGTTCTCGCCGACTTTTCTCAAGACATCCTCAGTCAGCAAACCCAGTTTTTAAAATATTTATTTGATTCATACAGCATTCAGGTTTGCTTTAACTTGTGTTTTACACTAAAAGATGCCTAAATTGTCCTCACAGTTGAGGCCCGAATCATCAACAAATGCTTTCAGATAGTATATTGCAGTCCTCTATGGCTTTTAAGACTAGTATGTTTCCATACATACCCTACACTTAATTAAGATATGAGGACATGAGATATTATCTCAAGCTTCTGTAGCTTGAGGTGATCACCAGCGAATGCTTCTTACATGTATACATAAACTGTGTTTCTCAGCGATGTTACATAGGTTGGTTGACTTGGATTGTCATTGATTCCCTTTTCTGTTTATGATTTTTTTTTTTACAAAATACTGGGAACTTGCTAATTTCTGCTTTCTCAAAAACTGATTTCTGGAACCAGTGTTTTACCCCTCTTTTAACACAGCATAATTATAATTTATTGTTTGTAACATACTCTCAAAGCCTCCATTCCCCACCCCTACACTATTGAGCATTAAATGAAGGTTCGCTCATTCTCCGCAGGGAAGATGCCTGCGAGTTCAAAGAATATCAATCGGCAGATTTGTTGGATCTCGATTCGGACCAAGTACCCAGCTCCTGACAAGATGAATTAATCCATGAAACTGGCCAGCCAGGAATGTGTTTCGAAAAGAGTCGAATAAACATGAAAGATTTGGCTGCCTGGATACGTGAAGAGATCATGATGTGGATTAAGCCCTAGTTTGTTTTCTTTGGATGACGTTTCCCTCATTGGCTGGCTGCAGACTGATAATTTTATTCTAGTGAAAACTGGAATGGTAGAGAGTTCTAAACAAGTGGGGTGTTTTTCTTTGAGTGCTAATCAATCAGTAGATTTTACAGCTCTTAATAATCAGCATAAAGTTTTTAATTTTTAAAACACTTTGGGTTCCAAAGAGCCTTACGTGAAGTTGGCTCTTCACTAACTGAAGTTTAGTACTTGTTAGCATGTGGCAGCCATTTTGTACCAGCAGTTCTCTGCACAACTAGATATCATGATATAAGGAATTAATTCCACTTATAAACAAGAGGAGAACAACTGAAATAACCTGAGCACTGGTGGGTATCCCTGATAATTTCAGTAGCACTGTAGGATCTTCAATTACCACACAAACGCTCTAGTGAAACCTCACTGAGAATATTGTGTATAGTTCTGGTCATTGTACTGTAAAACTGAATTAAAAGGAGAAAAATTCTAGATCTGAAAAAGTGTTGTGCTCAGATAGTATTAAAAAAGAACAAAATCTCTTCAGTTTCAAGCTGATGAGACTGAAGGGATTGCTTACAAATCCTCAGACATAATGTATGTATAGAGTCCAGCCAATGAATTACTTATGTTCAAAAGTGGGGAAAAAAAACAAGAGGGCCTATTAAGGTAGAAGTGACAAGGAACTTAATTTTGGACTGAGAGCAGGAGACACTTTTTTGACTGAAAGGGTGTTGGGTATCTGAAACAAGACACCATGGCATACTGCTGAAGCTGATTGGCTGGTAACCTTCAAGAAATGACTTAATGAGATCCACTGAAAGCTTGATAAAAAATACACTGTTGGTGTGCTGAAATCTGCAGGTTCTGAGTATGGAAGTGGTTAAAGGAAGTAAAGTGAAGCACTAACTTCCAGTTCCTCATGGCCATTGATCTTTCAGCTCTGAATGACCAAACACAGGAAATCCAGCTTACTATCCACTTCTTGTGTATGACCCATTCTCCCTGACATTATATTAACCTGTCTTCTGTCAAGGTGACATTGAGCCTCTTCACAGACTGTGGGGAAAATAATCTAGAGGAGATTTTAAAGAAGATTTGATGTTTTTTATTTGATTGCATTTTTTGGTAAATAAACTGGAATTAGTCTACAGCTATGTTACATCACACTAACACTAATGGCGTCTACCTTTCCCGGTATGTGGTATTTGTAAAAATTGTTCTGTATCAATTGTTGTGCAGGTTTTAGAAATTAAAACTTCCTAGATACAGAATATGATTGGACTGTCAGGCATCTTAGCCCTTACCTGGGTGTGATCTGCCCCTAAATAGTATAGCCTTCCCTAACCAACCATGGTTTAGCCATCCCCAGGACTCTCTCACACATATTTTACAAAGTGAGTTCCTGTCTTCCCAACCTCTGGACCACTAGCTCATACGGTACATTTGGCCCACTGAAACGTTTAAAAAGCACCTGGCTTCTCCACCATCTTTTGGTTCTGTGTTGTCATTTTACTTCCCTCACACATCTTCGTTGTGTTCTCACAACAAGCTGTTGTGTATTATTTCATGTCTGTTGTGTATTTTTTTTACAATATCTTGCACACATAATTTCAGTGTTCTCTTAAGTATATTAAATTATTTTGCTATATTTGATCATTCCTGCTGTAATGATTATAGCATTTTATTACTTTCATAAATTTGCAAAATGTTTATTTTACAAAAACAAAGTTTCATTTTATTGTATTAGTAATTTTTAAGGGCAAAATCTCAAAGGTTTTCATTGATGCCATATTTACCATATACTCACATATTGACACACTGCGGTTTTATCAGTCACAGTGGTATTCTAGATCATAACCCCTGTGGTTGGTAAGGGAAGGGTGTATTGCTAGACTGTGTATTTAAGAACTTTGCTCTTATATGATCTTTGCAAACGTTTCAGGAATTGAACTCATTAGATGCAGTATGCGATCTTATCATTAGGCATCATACCCTTTAATTGGTTTTGATGAGTCCCAGTACAGTTTTGCTAATCACTGTAGATTGAAAGTAGTGTCATGCAGAACTTAGCTAGGGTTGCAATTTGCATCTTGGGTCTTAGCCTTTCTGAGCAGATGACTGTAGGCTGATTTAGAATATCAAAGTGTCTTCATTTAAAAAGTTCACACAAGAAGCCCCAAAACGTCAGGAAAACATGAGAGAGAGAAGCTTACCTGGTAATTCATCTTTGAGAGAGAACCTGCACTTCAAGGAGATTTGTAGGTCTTAACAACTTTTTTCAAATGATATTTTTTCTGTTTTTTCCCTCCCCATACCTAATCCTGAGCTAGATTATACCGTCACCTTGGATTCGGGTTAGCACTGTTTTTGTGCTTCTAGGGAGACTGTGTTCAGAATTTGTGTTCAATCACACCTCAAAACCAATTTACAAACCTCAGTATGTGACATAAAAATAATTGGCCAAAAAACAGCTAGAACTAACTGAGATGTGAACATATAAAACATTTTCCCCTGTATTTATGAACTTACCAGTCCCAAATTCTTTCTCCAAACCAAGTCCACTGAGTGGAACAATATTGAATTTAGAACGGTATCCAAGGTAATGTGTAAGTTCTAAGATTCCAATTCTGTCACAAAAATAAAAAATCCTGACAAAAGAATAAAATCCGGGAACAAAAGCATGAACAGTTCTATTTTTATGATGTGGCAAGATACAGCAGAATGTTAAAACTAGTGTTAAATCTATTACAACTCGCTCAAACAGTAGCAAAATTCTGACATGAATCCTCTACCAATCAGTGTGTAACTAGTGTCTTCCTAACCAGCTACGAGCAAACCTGCAAGTAGTACTTTCCGTTAGATTAAAACGGCTATTGCAAGGCTTCTTTTTTATGCAGCCAGGCATTTGAACCCTTTAACTTGCTAAACAGAAATGACTCATTTTTGGCTCCTTTACCTGGATGAACAGATGAACCTGTCAAAGAAATGGGAGGACATCTTGCTCCTGTTTAGAAAGGGCCCCAGAGACTGACATTCTGGTTCTGCAAATGTCTTAATAGCATCTAGCTCAGCCTTCCATTTTATGCAATGTAGGAAGATGTTTTTCAAACCGTGGAGTTTTTTGTTCTCAGTTGAGAAAGGGATTGAACAAGGCAAATCTTGCTGAACTACTAAGAGTCATGCGTGGGCATTTATACAGAGTCCCTTTTCTATGCACATACTTCCACTTTAAAAGAGTGGCCTGCACTTTTTTTACAAGTGAGTCTTCTGCCATGCATTAAACATATAATGATACATGTTAAAATCAGCAGGTATTGTAGTACAAAACTCACCTCACTTTTACTGATGTATGTGGTAAAGAGTTGTGGGAACATGGATCAAGCTACCCAGCCATGATGTTGAAACTGATAACCTGGCTTCTTTCAAGAAATAGCTAGTTGAGATCCTTGAATCTGTTAGCTTCTAAATACCAAATGGACTTGATGGACAGAATAGCCTCCTCTTATTTGTACTTGTCCTTATATTAAGGGTCATCATGCTGCGGATGCTTTAGACCCAGTTGCGCTTATTTTATACTGTACGTCTTTGTTTGCCAGCTGTTTTCTGTATGACATGAACTTGTGGTCATACGTTTTTTCTTGACTATGTCTTTAAATGTGTTGTGTAGGTTTAACTTTCAATGCAGAACTGTAGTTTTTGTGTTCATAGTAAACCGAAAGCCGCAAACAGTGAAACATTTATTTAGTGAAATTGTCTCTAAGGAAATGCGATAAAATCGGCTCCTGATTAGAACCATTTGGAGTCATGGCCATTGGACATCAGGCAGTTAACTCTGACGGAACTCCCTCGCCCCCCCCAATTCACCTCCAGCCCTTTGGCTCGTGTCCTGTATTGTCGCTGTTGCCGAGTAGCGGAGCAGAATTAGTCTATGTGGATTTCCTGGTCAAAACTCTCAACGTCTCTTCTGTCACGTCTGCAGTCAGTTCAGGTTTCTGTCAACTTCTGTGTGAAAGGGCACCCTTTCAGTTTTAAAATGCATGTTTCTATTCACTTTTCATTTTTTTTTCATGTCATGGTTGGCTTTCTATTAGTCTCTCTCTTACCAGTTGGGCTCCATGTGGACGCTGTCATCGGTCAGACGGTTAGTCGGTAAAGACGCTGCAGATATTAAAAAGTGCCATTGCACAATGTTCAGAAGCCCATTGGTAAAACCTGAAGTCCTTCTCTGAAAGGTTTACCACAGTGGATTAGAGTTAAAGTAAAAAAAGCATTAACGGGTGAACAAGTTGGGCTAAACTAGGAAAGGGGACTGCTTTCATTTTGTTAGGGAGTGAATGAAGGGTTTATTGATGTGTTTAAGAGCCTAGAGGTTTATTTGTCAGATATACATCCAATGAAGGAATTTTCTATAAAAAAGGTATCACACATTTCGTTAGTGAAACAGTGAAGTAGCTCTTAATATTTTTCTAAAGACTGGGAAAATGGACGAATCGGTTATATCTTCTTAACATTCTGCATTTTTATGTTCATCTAACTTCCTGGGCTATGTGTATTTTCAACTCGGAGTCTATCTTTTTAGACCAGCATTTTTAATTTGGACTGGGACTTAATTAGCTCACGGCTGGAGATTAAACCAAATAAAATTCATTTATTTCATTCCTGATAACATATGTTCAGAGTTCACTCTTCATTGTTCTGTTTTTTAAATATTTTATTTTTTCAAATTTACAAGTAGCTGGCATATAAACATTTAGATTATTTCAATTTTTCAGGTCTCCATTAAAAATCCATCTGGAAATCAGATGGCCATCTGGTTACAATGTTACAACAACTGATATCCGTGAACAAAGCAACAGTAGCTATTATAGATATACTTATACTGTATAGCAGTAGATATATAGCTTATGTTCTCTCTTTTTGGCCTTTTAAATGTACAGAATAACAGGAAGACAAATTATTAATTGAATGCATATTGTTTCTTTTGAGCTTAATCTTTTTTATATTTGAATTTACAATGCTTGAGGTTAAATTTATTTTTCATCATAATTCAACAGTTGTTTTAAGCATTTAAGTATATCAATTGTTGCATTCTTAACCTCAGAAATATTCAGCATCTATTGAATATTGTGTTCTGAAGCTCCTCAGAAATCTACAAAAATATGCAATTAAGTAGTACAGATGCAACAGCATTTTCTTCTTTTGAAAATTTGAAAGAAGTTTGAAAATCTGTTCTTCTTTTTTCAGCAAAAGCCCTTGACTTAAAATGTAGAAAAGAAATGCATTTGCACTTAAGCACACCAACTCTCAGCGCCTACAGAAACCTTGTAATCTTTAACAACAAATGGATGGAATGCTTTTGCATTTAAGGTCACTTCTATCAAGTGGTAAGCTGCTGTCCTGAGGTAGTGTTTCAACGTTTCTGCCTGTCTTACTGCTTTTCTGTGTGAATTTTAAGGTGAAGGATCTTTCTAGTAATGCACTCTCTCCCTCAGAAACCCTGCTTCCTGTCTAAGGTGCCCAGTTTTACTACCTGATTTGTCCTGAGAGATAATCTTATTAAATGGTTTTGCTCTATTTCTTGGGATTTATTTGGGGTTTTCTGAATTATTGGACAGCGTTCAAACTTAAATACTGGGAAAACTTTCATATGGCTGATCTTGCTAAAAAAAAAGCTATTTTCTTTTAGATTAATGGAAGACAACCCAATATTTGCTTTACAGGGTGTGTTTAGTTCTGACCCCCCCCCCCCCCATTGATGACTACACTGTTGTACAATGAGTGTTATATCTGAATTTTATAATAATAATAATAATAATTGCTTACACTTATATAGCACTTTTCTGGACACACCACTCAAAGCGCTTTACAGGTAATGGGGACTCCCCTCCACCACCACCAATGTGCAGAATCCACCTGGATGATGCGACGGCAGCCATAGTGCGCCAGAACGCTCACCACACATCAGCTGTCAGTGGGGAGGAGAGCAGAGCAATGTAGCCAATTCGTAGAGAGGGATTATTAGGAGGCCATGATTGGTAAGGGCCAATTTGGAAATTTGGCCAGGACACCGGGGTTACACCCCTACTCTTTTCGAGAAGCACCCTGGGATTTTTAATGACCACAGAGAGTCAGGACCTCGGTTTTACGTCTCATCCGAAGGACGGCGCCTGTTTACAGTATAGTGTCCCCATCACTATACTGGGGCATTAGGACCCACATGGACCGCAGGGTGAGCGCCCCCTGCTGGCCCCACTAACACCTCTTCCAAAAAAATTCTTAATCAAGTTAACATTACTTTGAAACTTTTTTCTGTTTTTGCAATTCAGTTATTTTAATGATCTTAGCTGTAGTGCAACTAAACTTCCATCTTCTACCTTATATTTTAAAGAGTGGAGAACCAGTATTGTTCCTAGGCTGAGAATGCCGTACCTAGGGCTGCAAAAGACACATGCAAAAGAGAAACCAGGCAAAGGGCATTGTGGTTCTTAAGGAGATCTGTACTGCAGTCGATTTTAGTTGATTTGGGATTTGGGATTAGAGGGAAGCAGGCTGCCACAGAGCAGTAGGTTTTATATGGCTTCCTGTGCAGACTTTTCTGATCTGGAGATAATGAAGCCAGTAAGTGTTTGAACCACGAGCTCCACCAGAGCTGTTTGAGAAAAAACCTTCTTTCCCCTTCCTCTCTGATAGTATGTCTGTAGTGCATCTGTAACCATGGCAACCAGGGTTAGCGGTTTATAGCAAGACAGGATCTGTCTGTCAAGCCTTTTAGATAAATTTAACAGAGGGTGTAGTACCTTAAGAACACCTTTTTGAATTTTGACTTCAAAGCCTTTTAATGTCTATTTGGGGAACCATGCTTTTTTTTTTTCGATTAAAGAATGCCAATGCTCCATTTTGTTTTCAACAGTATTAAATTGCTAACAGTTAACATTCTTTCAACAAAGGGCAAAGGGAAAGTAATAGTATTCATGATATTTCTGGTCTAAAAATCAGAACAAGCAAAGCTAATATACTATTTGTTTTTGCAAATGTCCCTTTCAATGTAAAATTAATCATTCCAAATAGCTTATTTCCTATGTCTTTATTTTTGTTGAGAATAGGTGTGTCCAGTCACAGTGGGTGTTTCATGATATAATAAGTGTCGAGTGAATACTCCCCTCATGTATGTACCATTTAGTGATACATCCATCAATAATACTTTTTTAATACAGTCTTATGATTAGAAAAAAACTGAGGTCAGATTTTGTCACCATCAGACATGGTGAAAAGGTTTAAAATACCTCTGCATGAGAAATGATCCATTCACTGATTCCTTCAGGTCTTCAGAGCTATCTCATAGATATCTGCTTGATATTGGGAGCCTGCTGGGGAACTGTTTAAACACTTGAGCTAATACGCCACTGTTAAATTTCCTATTTGCTGACATGTTGTGTTAACATGGCAAACGGACAGCAAATAAGGACATGTTGAAAATCACACATAATGTGAAATGTAAGTTTTTAAAAAACTAAACTGACATTTTGACGTTTCACAAGCACAAACTCCATTCAAGATGAATGGTTGAGTCAGAAAACCGAAAAAAGACTGTTCCACACAAGATACTGGCTGAAATGTAGGTGGTTAGGAACTTGAACCCTTTCCATTTTCTTCTTTTGAGGGATTTCATGATTTCACCTTTTCCACACACCCCAAACATGAAATTATTTTCTTTTCACTGTATGTGTTTTCATGAACCACTTGAGGTAATGTGGCAGGTGGGAATGAGATTTGCTGAATCTGTAACTTTTTATGCTTTCTGTTGACATCAACCATTTGGCTTTGCTTTTTACTTTAATTATTCTGTGTGTAATGAGCCTGAATTTATGTAATTTCGGTATATGCTCCTTTCCCTTCCTTAGGTATATCCGCCATTGTCCAATGAAGCTGAAATAGCCCACACCAAAAAACTGTTCCGAAGGAAGAGGGTTGACAGACGGTAAGCAGAAGTATTTCATACTACAGTTTTCATCCTTTTCCTTCTCAGTTTTCCCTTGTAACCTCGGTTTGAGATGCGCATAGATCTCATCTAGCACCAGTAAAGATGGTGAATGAAATTTGCCGCTATTAACTTTGTACAACAATTTTAAAAGTGAGTGCAGTCTCTTGACACCCTCAGAACACAATGTTTTTTTTGTTCTAATCTTTTGTCAAATGTGCTACAGACTTGGAATGCTGGCTTCAGAGTGCTGAATATGAAAAAAATATATACAGAGAAAGACTATGCATTTTACTAAAGGACTTACTCCCCGTAGCCTTTTTACAACTTAAGTTGTCAGCAATTTGATGTGCAGTCAAATTCAAATCTTAATAATTATCTTTTTCTCTTCGGTTTATGTTTTGTTTTATTTTTGGTCTTATATTTTCCTTTATATGTACAAGATTCAATGTTCTTAAGACAGAAAACATCTTGATAAATTATTCTAGTGGAAAATGTTTCATGATCGCTAGGTAGCATCTGAAAAGAAAATGTTTTTGTTTCTACCATAATGTAAGTTTTCTTGAATTTTGCTCAAATTTAAAGTCAGTTATAAGATGTGTGGTCTACACTAGACGTAGAAAAGTTAGCAGATATCATGGACAGCAACTGAAATAAGTTCATTTACATGTGCCAAATGTGAGCATAGAGTGTCGATGCAGTTTTTAAATACTCTGTTTGCAGAATTGAAATCCCCAATAAACCCTCAATGTGTTTTTGTGAAAGGATCACCTACATCCAGGTTGCGGGGATCTAAATGGAAGCGCCATTTATCCTTATGTGTGCTTAGGTTGGCTTGCAACTCATGTAGACCAGATGTAACACATAGGCTCAAGTTGAGGCGGGACGAGGGTTTGATAAGGCTCATTGAGGTTGTAGCTTGTTTTTCAATCTCCTTTATCTCCTTTAAAAGTTTTTTTTTGAGAATTGATGACATTATTGCAGTGTTATTTTCCTGATGTGAGCGATAACTTATACAAACTATGCTAAAGTTGCCCTCACTATGGAAATAATTAAATAGTAATTAAAAAATAAAACACTCTTAAACGTGTGAAATCAAGGCTCCCCTGAGTCCTGGACCTAAGACTTGCAAAGCTTGCAGCAGGCAGCACAAAGAGAGCCATGTAATTGCTTCAGCCACAGACCTAGAAGTGACAGAAGGCCCATTCGCGAGGTGGGGTCTGTGTTAAAGCCCATGATTACTCAGGCAGCTCCTGCTAGTTTCCTTCCCAAACATTCACACTTCAAAAGCATGTGCTCAGTCCCGCGGACAAAACATTTGGGATTTTTATCCTCTCTTTCTCGCTGTCATTTTTTTTCTTTGGAGAAAGGTGGGGGTGGAAGTGGCTTGATTGGATGGAACTTCAAAGCAGAATGGATGTGTAGCAGTTCGCCACACAAAAGCTGTATTCATCCAGCCTTCAAGGGCTTCAGAGGAATTCACACTGTCCTCTACACCCTGTTTTTCTTTTTCTGCTGCTCATCTATTAGTGAACTAAGTAGGACCAATTCAGTTGCAGTTTTTACACCGGTGCCCTTCGGTGGCTTTGAAAGGTTCTCTTAAAATTTATTTTAATCAAATATTTATATGTTCCTGCTCTGTATGCATAGTTTCAAGTGTATTAAAATACAACAAGACAGGGTTGGGTATGTGTTGGTACTGTGGCACAACCAGAATGGGATTCTCCTGAGTTACGATTGAGCTCTATAATCCAGATGTACTGTAGCAGGTTTGAGTCTGGATCATATCTCTAGCCGACAGTGACCAGGACTTTGCCAAACAGTCTGAGGGGTGCCGAGGGTCGGAAGGGCTCTTTTTGGCTAATGGCAACAAATTGAAACCTGAGACTTCCAGACCGCTTGCAGGCTTGTCAGGGAGGGTCATGCCTCTCCTGCAATCAGCTATGAACCTCTGGTATAAGACTGTGTATGCCTGAGTGGCTTCAAGGTGGGCAAATCGGAGTCTGCCTACACTTCTTTATTCTCCCCGTGTGCGTTTACAGGGTTCGTTTCCATGAGCTGATATGTCAAAAATAGTTGGCAATACCAAATCGCTGGGTATAACAAAATAATTGGCAATTCTCAATTAAAAAAAAATGCCGTAAAATGTCATTCTGTTTGTGGCCTTGTCATCTATGTAAAAACTGGCTTGTAGTACTTTAGTTTTCCTGAGATCATTATGGAGCAGTACTGTAAGTTGGCATTTCATAAAATATTAAACCTGTATGTAGTCCAATCTGAATGTTAACAGATTTATTTAGATGTCTGGAGCAGTGTAAGGGAAAAGAAGTACAGTAAATGTGTTGACTAAGAGGCAGTGAAGAAGAAGACAAAGAATGTTATAAAACGAAATTAGTTAACCTCTGTTTTTAACACTAAACTGCTACTACTTTGGCTTACAGAGTTAACTTTATAGCCAAAGTAATGTCACATCTGTTTATAGTGAACTACTTAACAAAGGAAAAGCATCGACTGAGCAGATTTGTCACATTTTAGAAAATACCAAAACAGGACTAGAAAACTCTATAGAAGAGTAAACCTTTAATGCAAGAGCAGAAACAAGCTTGAAAATGCTACCTATGAAATGGATTTTGGTATTTGCAGACATTCTTTTGCTTTTTTTTATACTTTGTATGAAAGAAAAAAGCAAATAAGGATAAAGAGTGTAGAATATAAATCAAGTAAAGTTAAAATTGTACAGACTATTACTAAGATCTTATCTTGAATGTTATGTTCAATTTTAGTTCCCATGTCATAAAGAAGATCTTGAATGGCATTTACTGTACATGTATTAATTTGGTAGATGTTTTTATGTGATCCACATGCAAACGGTGAAAATAATGGTAGCATTTCAGTTCTGGAGGTAGAATAAACAGTTAAATTTGAGTCACATAGACAGATCTACTTAATCACTTTAATATTGAACAGCGTAGGTTTGATTAAACTTTTCAGAACCCTCAAAGGTATTGCCAGTCTATACTCTGTGCACCTTTTCAGGAACAATAGTGAAACAAGGACTGTGGAATAAGGAGATGTGATTATGAGTGCAGTCTAAGAGGTAGTAGATTTATTATTGGAACAGGAGGGAGTAGATCAATCATGTTCTACTGAATCTTGTTGAAGCCGCTACCCTAGCTTCCTTCAGGAAATGGCTGGTTGTGTTCTTCGAATCAATTAGCTACTAGCAGCTAAATAATTTAGATGAGATGAATGGCCCCCACTCACCTATAACGTTTCTTGAGTCACAGACAAGAGGACATGATTGTTCTGCAGGAAGACTTAGAATCACAACAGAGCACAATTAATCGGTTAAAGAGAAGCTACCAGCCCAAAAGTCCCGACATGACAGAGGTGAGCCTAGTCAGCTAGAAGCGTCTCAGGTGCACTCACAGTCAGACAATTACACCCGTATACCATGCATCATTATGTCAGTGCATATACTGAAAAAGAAAACTAGTGTCTGACCAGAATAACAGAATAACATAGACCCACCCAGGCTGAATATGTATGCAGTCAGATCTCTAGAGTGACAGCAGAACATTAACCTTCTTTAATTCCATCCTAAAATAATAAACTATGTAAACCCTCAAATTCTTTAAGATCACATTCAGTAGAAGTGGTTGTGAAGTTTTCATCGTGGCAGCAGATTTTAGTTTGACTTTGTATCCTGATTCTCGAAGACATTTGTAACTTTAAATTCAAATCCCTGGACACAGCCAGGCTCACTGCTCTATAGCATACTGTATTTGGGTTTCGGTCATCTTTTCAGAAAATAGTCTTCTTTATCTGCTGTTAATAAATCATGCCATAATTTTTCCCTTGGGTCGCAGTCTGAATTATATGGAAACCACACCAATGCAATGGGATTGGTAAGCATTTTAAAGACATCTACCCTAAGGTGTTCAAGCTCCTAACATCTGAGTTATGCCAGCTAGTCTGCTTTTGCTTTTGGGCTTGTTTGTTAGAAGGGCTTAACAAAGGACAAATCTTTACCCTTTGCACAGGACATGCCGTGACGTCAAACGATTCGACTCTTCTCTTTTTATTGACCATGAAGGACAGTGCAGAATACACTACGGGGCATTGATTTTTCAAATGGCCCCTAAAGGACTTCAGAGATAAGTGTGGGAACGGCGTGAAGTGGGGGGGGAACTTCTGCAAAATGACATCCTGGAAATTTCTAATCTCAAGTAACTGTGAGTAGGTAGTTGTTTGAGTCAGGATATACAGTATAACACAGACATTGCAGTTTAAATGCTTATTAATTTTGAGCACTCCACAACCTTATCTCTTTCCTCTTTAATGACACCCAGTACAGCAGAATCATTTTAACACGTTGCTTTTATCAGTCTGGAGTTGTCCCACCATATCCACTCTGAAATCTGTCATGCCTCATAAATTAGAAGAGCAAACCGTTGTGAAAAGGGCAAACTGTGAAAACTCCTGACCAATGAAACATGGATTTAATGATAAAATAGGCTCTGGATGTTCATTGCACTCATTGTCATATACTGTAACATTTTGGTCATTTTTGACAAAGTCAATAAAATTCTAATTTTTCAAAAATGTAATGTATATAAAAAGTGTCCCATTTTATTTTTAATTTAT
The DNA here is from genome assembly GCF_059453375.1 of Lepisosteus platostomus. Classification (NCBI taxonomy): domain Eukaryota; kingdom Metazoa; phylum Chordata; class Actinopteri; order Semionotiformes; family Lepisosteidae; genus Lepisosteus; species Lepisosteus platostomus. Next base: position 21,219,610 of record NC_142614.1, read on the forward strand.
AAATCCAGTTTACTCCAGTTGTCCATTGATATAAAGCCTGTTCTGTTTTTTTTTCTCTGACACTTTTTCCTTCTTATAATACACAGCTATGATGTAGTTTTGTCCATGGCACTAACCTGATTTTTTTTTTTTGGAAAACTCTGCTCATTCTGCTGTTCTATTTTTTCGCATTGCTGTTTTTATTATGAGGACAAAAATACCATCATGTTCCAAATAACTGTAATGCTGATGAGTAAAGCATTCTTACTGTGTGAACATGAAGTAATGTGAAATATTGCCAGACTCTTTATAGCAGAGCTTTAGAACACCATAGCTATAAATGCAAAAGGAGCATTTGGCCCATCGTACTCTACTGGTTGCTGCTGTGGTAGAATCTCAGCCATCTGTTTCTTGAGGCATCCCAGAGTTGCCTTGGAAAACATTACTGGGCACTTTGTCCCAACAGATATGACTCATTGTGTAAAAAAACTTGCACTAAGTAGACCTGATCTTCACCTTCATTTGGTAACATAACTCCCAGTTTCTTTTAGAAATGTTACAGTGGACTTCTACAGTACAACAAGACCCAGTTACATTTGATATGTTTTATTGGATGTTTTGCTCCATATAGCCATGATAGTAACAATTTTTTTCTTTGTTTTATTGTTTCAATACCTCCATAGTTAATAGTTTGAATTATGTGCTGTAAATCTCAAGCTTCTGGTCTTAACATTTTAAACTTCTTTTCCTGTGATGTTTGTATTTTCTGAATGGCATTCATATGGTCATTATTACAGGAAGGTCTTTTCGTCTTGTTAAACAGTATAAGAATCTGTGGAGATTCAGTAGGGTATGCACAGGTGTCCTATGCTATATGGCAAGGGCACAGTTAATTACATACCTGATCTGTGTTTATATTAAGCATTGAATTTAATGAATTGATTAAAATAAAATTTGCATTTCTAAAGCAGTTTTCACGTGAATTTCACCTGCTTGTAGTTGGAGGCTGGTTGTCACATCCTCTGCGGGTTGCGATGTTATAAACTGCAAAGTGTGGTTTCTAAGGACTGCATGAAGCCTTTTCATGCTGTTCATGGTCAGTTTAGTTTTGCTTTAAAAAAAAGCGCTGAATGGCTGCTTCTTTGTTTGGGGATTTTATTATGTGTACCAATAGACTCTCAAGCCAATCAAGCTATTAGCTAATAGCTCCCCAGATTTAGCACGCAGGTCCTAACTAAGGGCCATGGATTTCTTTCACCCTCTGTTGAGTCATAGTTTTCTAGCTCTAGAGAAAAGCAGAATGTAAATTATGATGAAGCCGCCTCTAACACCTCTTCAAAAACCAGTCATGCTTGCTTTAGCGATCAGCAGCCAGGACAATAGCACCCCATTCTCCTAACGACTTCATAAAGAGTGTGGCCGGGTATCAGAGTCAAAAGAAGACCGATGTGCCTGATGAATGCTCCTGCTGTGTCCCTGTCTTGTGCCTCTGGTGTGAATACAGTCCCCAGCTGCGGTAATGGAAGTCTGCACTAATCCTGCTTGGAGGGGAGGCTGGTTCCAGGCCTCCCTTTGGCCCATATCACCCTTCACTTGTGTAGCCTCTTTTATCAAGAGGAAAAAGCTCAAACCAGCCCTCCCATTCTTGGATGTAATTGTGCTCTCATTCTGTTTTTCAACTCCTTTTTTGGATTGTTTGGCATTTTCTTTTATTATATCTCTCCTGAAGGAATGGCCTGAATGTTAGAAATTTAGTTCTGTTTTGCAAAGATTTATGGGGGGAAAACTCAAGAAGGTCAGTGTTTCTCCAGGTCAAGCTATTGACGTCTTGAGAAAATTGTCCATAGCCAGTGTTCTGCCTTTGGATTTTTGAGCGCTGACACTGTCTGGCAGCAGGTGTTAATCTTGGATGCAGAGCTCAATGAATACATGTACGATGGCAAAGCAAAATAGTGCATATTCAGAGTCTGTGCTGGTCACTCCTGATGTGGTGTGAGGACCTCTCCTAATTGTAATTCAGTGATTAGGGTGAAAAGAATGACATAAACAGTTTAGCAAGGAGTTCTTGGAAGGTTCCCAGCTTGATACTGTAATTGTCAGTGGCTGATACAGTTGGAAGCAATGGCATTTTGCATTTAAACCAGTTCTTAAGAGAATGTAGTAATTGGTGTTCTGATTTTGTTAAACAGTAAAAAGAACCAGCTAGACAGCTTGTTCTCAAAACATCCAAGTACAGTCACAAAATCATGCAATGTAATTGAAAAATTTGATATCAAACAAGCCAAAGGTGACAAAAAAGGTTGAGGCAAGATTAAAAAGAATCTGGGACTGTTCAATTTATTAACTAGCTACACAAAGTTAATATGTATAAAAATGCAAAAATGTCTGTGAAATCAAAACATTTGGAAGTTTACAATTCAGTTTGTGAATTGGCAAGGAAAAACGGAAACCTCAACAACATGCTACATTTTGCCTAGAACAGTATTTTTTTTTATGGTTGTCAGTGTTAATGACTTCTCTCTGTGTTCTAGTGCACTGTGCTCAGAGTAAAACATTTTTCATTACCTTTGCATGGGCTTTAGCAGACATATATCAGTAGATGGCGCAACTGCAGAATCACTGAAACAATACCAATAAAGCAACCATACAGTATTTCCTCCCTCTGATCTGCTGTGTTTCCGGGAAACTTATGTCTAGTGCACATTGTTCCTGGTCAGGGTGTGATAGATAATGTACACGTTTAAGAAATCTAGTGTGCCATTGTAAAACTATTCAGGAGACTGTCTGAGAGGGAAAGATTAAACACAAAGAAGAGATGCAATGCTGTTGCAATATCTGTGAAGCACACTGAAATGTTCTGGGAACACTGACCTCTAAGCCGTACCCAGTAAGTTTTTTTTCAGTGCTGTAGCAATATAGTACAAATGCCCAGAACCCTGTGACCTTGTGGTAACAGTGTAGTTTGTCATTCTGGAGGACTTTTTTGTGTTCCTGTTACAGGTTTATGGGTTGCATGGTCAGGTCTGTCAGTAAAAGAAGTTGGTCTTCTTTTATCTTATTGTCTTGTTTTAACATGTAGTTATTACTTTAACTGATGGGTTTTTTTCTTTTTGTGCCTATATTAATATTTTTCACCAAAGCCACGACCAAAAGTGATTACAACCCATTGATGTCTGAACATGGCTTGTTAAGTTCACAGTGCATACTTGGTTCCTGTTTATTTTGGGAATATGTTGTTTTAGGGTAAAAAATGCTCAGGTGAAGAAAAATACTGTGGGTTCTGTTACCTACTTGACTTTTAGAAGAGTCAGCAGTTCTTCTTTTAGTTAAGAAATGAAACATTAAAAATTGAACATGTATTGTCAGGTTGTGTCAAGGTGAGGTAGCCATGCTGTCAGTACAGGTTATTGGATTACGCTGCTAGTAAACGGGTACAGAGCACTGACGGCAGATGAGATGAGTGGTAGGGTTTGTTTAGGCTGTGTTAAAGCGCATAAAAAAACATTTACAGAATGTGAGTTTGTGCTCCAAACCTGCCGGTATTCGAAATACATGAATAGAAAAAGGAGAATTACATAGTAGTAATAAATCCACCCCTCCCACCCACAAACCCCTCTAAAAAAACACCCCTTGCATAAAAAACACTATGTAAAACTGCTTTATTCCTTGGTTTGTTTAATATAGAACTGCAACTGAGAGCAAAGCATAACTGAAGTTTAGCCCCAGAGAGGAATGGCTGTTTTTGGAAGCACACATATGTTTTGAATTTAGCCGACATGTCAGCTGGTTTGAAATTAGGCTTGATTTACAGGAATGTGCTTCTTACTGCCTCGATTCAGGAAACATGTTTCTTTCTTTTTTTCCTTCAGTGTTTCAAAAATGATATTTTATATTCTAGAGGGCTTAATTCCTGCTTAACCTTTGTTTGACTTGGTTTTCTACATAGACTCTCGTGATAGCATATAATGTTCAGGATGTTTTCCTTTAATCAATGCCTGATAATAGAAATAAGAAATAACCCACAGTATGGAGACCGTGCTGGAAAAGGGTGGGTTCAGGTTCCACGACTATAGTGCTGCCACCATTGTGTCGTGTGACTCATGTGAAGTGGCAGACATCAAGGGCTGTATGATGAAACACACGTCATATTGCAAAATTACAACATGCACAGCTATGTTTTGCATTTACCCACACATATGACTTGACATTGACATTTGAAGTAACAGTCTCTCGCTACTGAGTGAATAGCTACAGTGTAACTTTGGATCAGTCAGACTTAAGACAACAAGTCATTGTAAGTAGTGTAAGACTAGCTTGGATGAACTGGTCACTGTATCTTGTGATCACTGACTTCAAAACCAACCAAACCTGGATCTAAAACAACTGTAAAACAACAAAGTACCTGTTGTATTATTAATAAGGACTTTCTTAGCACTGTTGTCGCTGTCTCGGATCGATCAGACAGTAATCTGAAAGTGAATCGTCACTGCCATCAGGGTGTTACTGCTCAAATTCCCAATTTAGTTATTTAATGGTACCATTTATTTTATCCTGATGCAATCATGAAGTTTTTTTCTTATCAGCTCATATTAGCATTTATAGATTGGAAGAAATTTACAGTCATGTGAAAAAGAAAGTATACCCTCTTTCAATTCAATGGTTTTACATATCGGGGCATAAATAACGGGGCAAATCTAGCCTCCCTCAGACAACACAACAGATTTCACTGCCATTATATATTCAACAAATTAAGCCAAAATGGAGAAACCATGTGGGAAAAATTAAGTACACCCTTACTGCTTCCATAGGAATTAAGAAGGTAATTAGCAGCCAGGTGCTGCTTATCAAATGCACTCGATTAGTTGATCATGAGGAAGTAAAAGCAGAACTTTTGGCAGTTTGGTGGTCTGGATCATTCAGGTGTTTGTTAACACAATGCCAAGGATAAAATACATCTGCAAGGAACTCAGAAAAGCAATTGTTGCTGCTCATCAATGTGGGAAGGGTTATAAGGCCATTTCCAAACAATTTGTAATCCATCATTCTACAGTGAGAAGGATTATTTACAAATGGAGAACATTCAAGACAGTTGCCTATCTTACCAGTAGTTGGCGTCTCAGCAAATTCACCCCAAGGTCAGACCATACCTAATAATGCTCAGAGAAATTGCAAAGAACCCAAGAGCTACATCTAGGGATCTACAGGCCTCGGTTAACATGTTAAAGTTCATGACAGTACGATCAGAAAAAGACAGAACAAGTATGGCTTTCATGGAAGGGTAGTCATTAGAAAGCCCCTTCTCTCCAAAAAGAACATTGCAGCACGGCTTAGGTTTGCAAAGTTGCATCTGAACAAACCACAAGATTTCTGGAACAATGTCCTTTGGATGTCCGAAGTGGAGATGTTTGGTCATTATGCACAACGCCATGTTTGGCGAAAACCAAGCACAGCGTATCACCACAAACGCGGGGTGATGATTTGGGCTAGTTTTGCAGCCACGGGACCTGGGCACCTTGCAGTCATCGAGTCGAGCATGGACACTTCTTTATAACAAAGTATTCTAGACACAAATGTCCAACAGCTAAAGCTTGGTCAAAATTGGGTCATGCAATAGAACAATGATCCCAAGCACACCAGACAATCTACAAATGAATGGCTGAAAAAGAAAAGAATCAAGGTGATGGAATGGCCAAGTCAAAGTCCAGACCTCAACCCCATTGAATTGCTGTGGTGGGACCTTAAGATTGCTGTGCATAAATGATTACCCTCAAAAATCAATGAACTGAAGCAATGTTGTAAAGAAGAGTGGGCCAGAACTCCTCCAAAACGATGTGAGAGACTGATAAACTCATACAGAAAACGATTACTTCAAGGTATTGCTGCTAAAGGTGGTTCTACAAGCTACTGAATTTTTTCACACTTGGTTTCTGCCAGTTTGTTGGCTTATTTATTGTTAAATAAATAATGATATAGTAATCTGTTATGTGTTGTTTGTCACCTGAGGTTAGATTTACCTAATTCTAGGACCTGGTAAGGACCAGATGATTTTTTGCTATGTCTTGATATATGAAACTATAGACTGTATTTTTGGTGTGTCACTGTTCCAGTGTGCAAAACAAGGGATTATTGGTGCTGTAGTTCCCTTTGATTACACAGTGTGGAACTGCTAGTGTTTGAGAAAATTTTAAGGTTACCTTTGTTAAGTCTGTCCTCAATACATGAAATCAAATTATATACTATAAACACAAGCACATTTAATTATTTGAATAGCTTAAAACAAAACCCTCCAGGCCGTTCTCCTTCAGTACATTCTGGGTCCGTTGTACACAGCGTATTGAAGCAATGCAAATAAGATTTAGCCAGAGAAAAAGCAACTTTTGATCCTGAGATTCTCCTTGAACAGACAGACTCAAGTACCTTTCTTTAAAGAGAAGCCCTGGCTGAAGAGTGAAGTATGAGCTTTGGAGTAAAGACAAACTCTTTGAAAGAGCAGACATGGGGTCAATAATCAGTTTTTTCACAATAAAGAACCACATGTAAGGGCTGCCATTTACAGTATGTAATGTCAGATACTTTCACTGTGGCTCAGGTTAGACTTGAAGTTTGTAACTGCATCTCTGCAAAGACCAGGAAGAAATACATTACAGTCCCCAGTGTAGCCTTCTATTGTGTGGAAGCTCAGCTTTAACTTTTAAGTTTCATGCAGACAAACTGGTTTCCTTTAAACAGCAGTGGAGACAGATTTGTTGCCATTTGTCCAGTTGGTGGTTTTGGGGCATCTGCACAGTAATATAATTTAGGTGGGGATATTACTCTGTAAGGCACATGACCGACATACACTGTAGCTCATCTGAGCAACAGCACAGGTAGAGAAAAAATAGAATCACCACAAGTACTGCATATGTTGTGAAGAGGTTGATTTGTGTCAGTGATATACATACCGTCTCAGACTATTGCCCATCTAAAAATCATTTCACTGTAAATGTGCATAACCTGCCCTCGCAGAAATAAAAGGTGGACAACACAGGGCAAATAACTTAAAATTAATTTTAAACTGTTGGGACAAAGTCTAGTAGAAGTTCGGGTATGACATTTTAGTCTATCTGTACCATACTGAGCTGTTCTTAAAATTGAAATACAGTTATGGTTCACAACTACATGGTTGGTATTTTGTGTTTTTCATGTTGAGGGGTGTGGTATTTTTGTGTATGACAAACAGGTTTTACATAATCTGGAGGCTAACTTTAAAAGAACTTGTGTAGGCATGTCTATTAGTATTAAAATACTATGATTAGCTACAAAGGTACTAATTTCCATTAATGGTTGGTTGTCTTATTGAACTAAGTGAAGTCATACTTCCTGTGATACCACATTTCTGTGTTTCCCTGTTCGTAAATTTAATCTTGTATCTCACTACCAGTGGCAGAAGACTGGACAGCACACAGGATGTACTGTAGCATTTGGTGTGTAACACTTGCACTAGTATTCAGGAGCCTCAACTCAAATAGTTTCCCTTAGAAATGAAGGATTGTTTTGTTCTTACACCTACCATACAGGACCATGAGGAGCCATAGTGAATTTTATACTGTAAATAAAACTGGTATAACCGTGAAAGTTTGTTTAAAGAAATTCATGACGGTATCCTCTTGTAATATGAAGCTTTTCTACTGTTCGAGATGGTTTATTGGTACAAAATTATTATTATTTTTTGCTATTTTACTTTTGTTGAATAGAGACAACTTTATAAATTCTTAATAAAATGTTGTCAATGACGCGTCATATCCCCTCCATAAAGTCATATGGCCAGTGAGCACAGTTGGTTACAGAGCAGTGTTAATAATGCTAAGGTCATGGGTTTGATCACTGTACAGGTTGTACAAGAGCTTGGCTATGCCAGTCCTTTTTATACCACCTACTGTATAAGCATATGTTTATTGTTGTTTTAATCTAAAACATTTCACACTTAATAAAGGTGTTTGTTGCCTGTGTATTTTTTACTCCCTGAGAAACAGTGTTCATTCCCTTTTGGATTAATACAGTCTTTATTAATCTCTGTTAAAATAAAATGTGAGAATTTAGGGAACCATGTTCACTTTTTCAAGGAAAAATAGGGGTAAGTTGTGGAAATAAGGGAGTTTTCATTGGAAGAAGCCGCACAGTGGAAATGCTGCTGTGATTGCTTTCATAAACTTTTGCAAAGCACTGGATGTTCATGAGGCGTTAGCTTCCTGTTCCTGGTATCCATGACAGAAAACGTGGCTTCACTTCCTGATCTGAGTCTTGATGCTTTCTGTTGATCCCTGCGCACAAATCGGACTTTGAAATCCTTTCTTTGATGGAAGTCTCAGTGGATCTTGAGGATCAGAGCTGTTTGTTTTTTTTACTTCAAAGACTTAAGTTGTCAGGTTATCGGAAATTAAAGGGGAGTCAGCCTGATCAATAAGGGATCTGCAAGTTATCATTTGGTTCCACTCTGAGCCACTGATGCATTCCTACACTACAGTTTATCCATTTTACGTTGTTCTGTTTTATTTTGTGTGCTGCCCCCCGCATCTCCTACCGTTGTTTGTACGTGCTCCCTGCTTCTGCCTTTTCGTTTGTTGTTCTCCCTCAAGCCTCCTCTCAGTACCTCATGCTCTCCTGCTTTTAGACATGTTCATCTCAACCAGGAGAAGTTAACGGTGGTGCTGACAGCCGGTGGAAAAACAAAAGGCGAGAGGTTAGTCTGACCCTAGTGGTGGGAAAAACTGGGCAACCCTGGTCGTGAGGCGGCTTTTTACCAGTGTGGGTCTTCCACTTCTGCATTTTTGAAGGAGGTGGTTTTCTAATCTCTCCAAATTGAGAAAAAGGCTTTCATTCACGTGGAGAGCTTAGCGCTCTAAGAAACATAAGTTTCAGGGGAACCTTAACTGTGAAAATCACTCAACGACCACGATTTCTTCTCCTGGGAGTCAACTGGGAGCCCTCATGGGGCTGGGCATTTCGTGGAAGCTGTGACACTGACTTCTGCAGTGCACGATTGGGATTTTACCAATCAGCACAGCTAATATGAGACCACAATCAATACCACTGCTATACCGCAAGTTGAGGTGCACACTTGGACCCATGACTAGGTGAGCAACACTTAGGTTGAGTGAAAGTAAAGTTCTGGTAGTGGCTTGAGTAGATAGGCTGTCAAAATTCAAGATGTGAGTAAGTGAATAATAACCAAAAAGGCTCCATGATTTAATGTCCCACATGCAGGTCATGATGCACAGTGTCCAGTAATACATCTTCAGATGATTGCGCAAACCTCCACATTCTCTGCCATACTACTGCCATTCCAGTCAGTCTTTATTTGCATATTTAACTAAATGATTCAAAAATTGAGGGTAACAAAGTGTTGCAATAAGATGTGTTTTAAGATGCACATGCTGGTCACTCCTCCTCCAAATCTGAACTCCACCTGTCAGAGTTCTTTAGAACGCTGCAAAAACTAGTCAGTGATCATTCAAGCCCGTCTGCTCCACCTAGTCAATTGAGAGTTATACTGTTCTTTCCTTTGAGTCAGGATTGGAAGGCAGCAGCATTGTAGCACAACCTTCCTACTTTTTATGACAGGGGAGAGTTCAGCAGAAATTGGGAAAGGAGATCACCAAGTCCTGCCCCTGTAAAAGCTGTGTTCCAGGTCCCAAAGAGCTCATCAGAAGACACGTCTATATCATACATCTGCTGATCTGAAGTTATTAGAATTTGTGTCCTAATAAAATATTTGAACTTTTGTACAAAAAGAGTATTGTCTGGAATATTATGTTATTGACTGCGTGTGAAAGGTTTCTTCACCCATTTGTAAGGATAAATAGATTAAATTAGATTACCGTTTTTCAGTTCCCAATGGAGGGACTGTACACTTGTCCACAGAAATCTTTTTTTTTCTTATTTTAAAATTATTTTAAAGGCTAGCTCTTGGCATTCAGAAATGTACTAGAAGATATACAAAAAAAGGCTGCATGGTCACTACTGACTGAACTAATGAGAGAAGTTAAAAATAATTATTTGTGCTAAAGAAATAATGTTCAATAATTTTGATCATGAGAGCCGTAATATATATGCTTTTTGTTTTATATTTTTAAAGAAAGTTTGGGAGGGTTTGACCAGAACCCAGACTTCCTTCACCTCGGCTACTCTTAACACTTAAACCTTCATAACATCATTTCCCAGAAAGCTATCAATATCATAGAAACCCCCCCTCTCTTTCACCTGCATTTGTCTTTCTGCATCCCTTCTCCGCCCCATCTCCACCTTGGCAACTTGTGCTTGATTCTTCACTCTGCATGGGGGTCCTAACATCTTCATCCTACAGCCAGGTGGTTGAGCTCCAGTTAAGCAGGTTAAGTCAAAGCTGCTTATGCCTGATGTTATTCCTTCTGAAATGCTTTTTATCTTGTTCTTAGATCTCATGTGGTACCCTGGTAAAGCTGAAAGAAAGCATATCTCATACTAATAACAAAGGGCAAATCTTCATGGGGCATGTCAGTTGAAGATCCAGCATCAATCATTTCTCAGATGGAAATACAGTTTCTCATTTGCTTCCTACCATGATACAAACCTCAACCTCTCTTTGTTTAAATATTTCTTTTCCTCTTCATTTTGCATGGCCTGTGCTAGTTACTGGCTACCAAGCAAGGGGTTTGCTCGAATAGGAAAACAAAAAGCAAATCAGTGAATAAATGCTTAAAGTAAGTCTCTCAGATTTGGTACATAATCAGTAATCATTGGATGTTCTTCTACAGTTTAGCATGATGCTAGGGGCAAACATTCACTTTGGTTGTGCTGTAAGAATTGGCTTTCATTATGCCTGGCAAGTAACAAACTTCACAAATGCAAAAAGACAAAGTTTCTTTCTTTGTGTGATGAGTTCCTAACATACAATAGAATGCACTGTGTACAACTTTACAACTGATTTTTTATGGGGTTAACAACCTTCTACAAAATGATTGATTTTGAGATGTAATATCAGTTTTTGGTGTGAGACAATTATTGAACGCTTTTCATCCCTAAGGATAGGACACATTTCATCCAGTACTGAACTACAACACCCACCTGGAAGATGTTTGGCAGCCATTGTGTGTCAGCTGGCCCACTACACATTAGATCAGGTAGAGAAGTGAGGTATGGAATTGCTTTGTCACTTGAATTCAAGGGTAACTTATACTGTAGGACATGAAGTCCAATGTGGAGTTTAGCCAGGACACAGAGATTAACATTCCTACTCTTACTAAGATCTTGATTGACCAAGATTAAAGAGGAGCTCTTCTATGTCCTTTATGGAGAGGAAATTAAAGGTAAGTGGTATATTGTATACATGTAGTTCAGGTGGGTAGCTGTGTCAACATGCATAGGCTGAAAAGGAACAAGTTATAGGTTTATTCCATGCTGAAAAGAGAAGAAAGAACACACCTGAAGAAGGCTCCGTGGCCGAAACATTGTGTTTTCTTCTCTTTTCAGCATGGAATAAACCTATTAGTTGTTATATTGTATACATGACACAGTGCAACCTCTGCAGACAGTGGCATAAACATAAATATGGTCATGCATGTGCAGTAACGGATTTATGTGCTTTATGATTGGTAAAAGCATGGTTGCACTGTAAGGCAATTTTTTTCATGCAGAACACAGTGTTCTCTTTCTGAAAACAGTCCTGAGATTTTAGTGCCCATAGTCTGATTGTTACGTATTTGCTCATTTACTTATTTAACTGTTGTGAGAAGACAAGACTGACAAAACCAAGCTACATGAATTGTAGTGAATACCGTATTTTATGGCTTTCTCAACAATAAAATCCTGGCCAGTTTCAAATCAATCCAATTTCATTATAGGACTGTGTAATGTAGGAAAAATGCAGTCATTTTCAGTTCTGTTGTTGATGTGCTCTGTTCTTCATGTGGAGCAGATGTTCATCTGTTTCTCAGCTTATTCCTGATCTCGGTTTTCTGCTTGGCACTCCTCAAATACTTATTTCCACATTGTTCCTGAGGGAGTGATCAACAACGAACCAAACTCTTCCAAAGATCTCTCAGCGAGCCACAGGAGACCATCTGTGGTTATGTCGTTGTGTGTTTGGCCAGTGTGCTGTCAGTAGACATGGTGTTGGACAGCTGAATTTTCATAGTTGAGTTCCTGTGATGTCTCTTTAAAATGCAGCTGGCACATTGACAGCAAAAGGTTATGTTGACTGCCTCCTGCAGGAATCACTGATCCAAACAGGATGGTGTTTCTCTGAGCATAGGCATGGCAAGACCTAGCTGCTCATGCCCGCTTAAAGGAGGAAAAACACACAAGGTCTCATAGTTCATCAGTTGTCCAGGTCACTCAGCAGTTATGTTCATGCTCCAGGGATAGCAGTGTTATGATCCCTACAGTTGCACGCTGGACTCCAGCTTACTCCACGCTGCAGGGTTTTTATGGCCTGCAGCCTGAGCAGAGACAGTGAGCCTCTTGTTGCTTTTCTTTGGCCTGGCAGGCAGAGCATTCCCAGCATGTGTGCCCCAGGCTGTGATTCTTACTCTCTGGGGTGGCACTTTATTTTTAAGTGCTCATTAACAAGTGTGCAGCAGGGCATAATTCAGAAAAGGGCCATAGCACCAGTTCTTATTTTAAGTAAGGTCTGTATTTACACTGTCAACACATTCCAGCTTTTCTACAAGAGGATTGGTTCATAGCATTAGGTTAACACACAAATATTTTATCATTGAACCTGGTGTGCTGGGTGTTTTGTAATTCACTGTGGTGGGAATCCTGTGTTCAGTAGAGTTAGTTACTTACGATTTATTTAAGGTAGTATAATTGTTATAGACTTAATTATAATGGTTAACTTTGCAACCTTTTTAAAAAAAATGTCATCACTGGAGTGGCTAACAGGTGATTCAGCTGGTAAAGGTGTTTGTTTCAAGCCTTGGTTGAGCTCTAACATCCAGCAGTTGAAAGCCTGGGTCATATCACTGTCCAGTGGTGGACTCACGGTGATGTCAGTGGAACGTGCAGTCACTGCTGAACCTCCTGGACATTGCTGCAGGATTTCTGGTGTGCCAAAAAATGAATGGCTCAATAAGGATCCTGTTTGCACTTCTTCATTCCTCTCATATGTTCCTCTGTAATGGAGTTTTAACACACTTGGCTGTTTTAAATTGGGTTTTAAATTTAAATTGGCTGTTTTAAAATTATTTAATAAAAATAACTGATAAAATATACGATCACTGTGATATACTGTTTTCATTCTCACAAAAATTGGCTTTATTGGCCTGCAACCATTAATATGTAGTGAATGTCATGAATAACCTACTTATACAACCCCAAAAATGAGTCACTAACAGTTTTTCTGATGAGAAACCTGTAAATCAAAGCCTTTCAGGGCTTTTCCTTGAAAACCTGTTTTGCATAATTCATAACAAACACTAAAACCTCTTTTATAACGTGTACTTAACCATCAAAATATATGACTACTCAGTAATTTTAAATATCCTTCCATATTCCATGTTCCTGTTTTTTGCATACTTATCATAAGCCTGTATTTTTTCTGCAAGGGTCTACTTCTTGTTCTTAATATTAGGAGTTACAAGTGGGATTGAAAAACTTGTTCTTTTTTCACAAGCAGTTTGACAACCTAGATTTCTCCATAAAACAGACAAGATCCTCAGTTTAATCACCCAACCAAATGAGCTAGATATAATGAATGGCTACTTCACATTAATAACCTTTCTTATGTTCCATAAGCTTAACAAGATCTCTAACCCAGAATGAACAATCTCCAGAATCTCAAATGCATTCGACATCTCTAGTAATGTGTGCAAAGCAGTCAATCAATAGTGCTGAATTAATATATACTAGGGCACAGTTAAAACCTGGAAGTAGCCATTTCATCTCCGCTTTTCTGTAAGTTCTCAAATAAAAAAAGGGACAAGGAAAGCAGGATCAAGAAGGTGTTGAGGATTTAAAACAAGGAACTACTGTAAAAACCTGAGGATTTCAGCAGAGATAAAGTTGTAATAAACCAATAAACCTTAACCAGGTAAATAAGATGAAAATGGGTGATAATTTGCAGTGCTCATTTATACAGCAGAAACTTTTAAAGTAAGGAGAAATCTGAGTGAAATACATTTGCTTAAGGGTACAACAGCAGTGCCCACCTAGGATCTCAGCTCATAACCTTCCCAATTCAAGTGCAAAACACCAACCCACACTGCCTACAGGACTGCCTGAGTCATGTAGTCAGTTTGAAACCCTGTCGTTACACTTAAAGCTTGATGGAAAACAAGACCAAATTGTTCCTTAGTACAGTTAAAGAGTGTATTTGCTGGGGGCCAGATTTTAGTCAGTGATATTCCATCTTTGGCTCCTGTTTTTTTTTCCTAAACTTACAGAGTGCCTGAAATTACAGAAAGTACAACGTGCTGAAAAAAAGTTGTTGTCTGCAGCTTGTTGTGACAGGGCGGAAAGAATAGGAAAATATCCTGCTTTTTTTTTTCTAAAGACACATAGTCTATTTGTCAAATCTGTTAAATACAATATATTTTTATTTGAGAGACATACTGTATGCTTGTGGTTGCAGTTCTCCAACTTTCTCAAAATGAATGTACAAGTACATTATGTGCGTTTGATTAGTGTAACAGCTCATTTTGTACAGTTTATTACTCTGTTTCTGTTGCATTATTAATATCATGGCTGTTATACACCATACTGACTTACAAATCTTGGCTTGCTTCCTGGCGAGATGGGTTTTTTTTTTTCAGATACACAATAGTTACTATCCTTCAAATGGAGTAAAATACTCCTTTGAGTACAATGAAGCTTCTGCACAGTGCAAGGTTGGTATTTAAAAAGTTAACTTTTTAATTAATCGACTACCGCATAGCCAATACACTATTGTTACAATACCTACAGTTCTGAGCAGTTTGCAAAAGAACAGTCTTCTTTTGAATTATTAAAAAATGCTTTATTTGAATAAAAATGTGGTTGAGGTCTATGACTAAAGGTTACTGCTGCCTTTTTATATGCAAAATGACACGACACTGCAGTGATATGACTATATTGCTTTAAAAGATGTTATAAAACACTCTGGAGGAGACAGACTGACAACAAGGCTATGATATTAAATCTTTTGGGTATTTATATAATGACCTTGATTCTCCAAAGTACGAGAAGAGTTAATATTAAGGACTGTGCATATAAGCCACTTTCTAAGTGCCATATTTTATAGATTTTATAGACTAATAATACTCAGAATTCCCATTCCAATTTTTATATTTGGCAGTATGTTATTTTGTGTTGTCAGTGCCTACAATCATCTTTCTCTTTTAACATTATACATTATACATTAATGTTATTTTTTCTTTCCTGGATTAAATACAACAGCACATGAATAGTGTTTGAGATTCAGTTATCACATCTGTTTGAAATGTGTCTTTATAATGTTTATTATTACATTTGCTAGATCCCTTTGTCCTTGCTTCTCTTTGACCAGCTGGAAATATGTGAAGCAAGAATTATTCGGAAGGCCTTTTAATTTAAATCTGGTTACCACTGAATGGCATTAAGAAAGGTTTCTTCAGATCATACAGTGTCATCAAGGGATTATTTAAATCCTTTGTTAGGTATTCTGAACCTTCTTGTTAGAAGCAGTATTTATTGATCTCACTGAATCTGGCACCATGCTTATAGCCATTTTTTTGTTTAACGTTCTGTGGTACTTATCTTAAGTTAACCAAATTTTCTGGTTTTGCTAACATTTTTCTATACAGCTCTTTCAGCTGAGTTTTCTGTAAATCCCTTGTTAAAAACCATAAGACTGTGGGTAGGTAAACTCATTCATATAACATCTGCCTGAAAGATGTTCTCTGAGATTGATTGTTAGGGTCAGGAAGGGTTAACATGCATGAAGTTGTTGAATACCTTGTTCAGACTTTTAGGACATCTTATTTTGGGCTTGTCAATCAGAAATATAAATATACCTTCTGAATAAATGTTGTGCTTTCCTGGGAGAGAATGGAAAAATTCCTCTGGAGTTTTTATGGGAGGAAATCATCTCTGGTTTTGTTGTTGTTTCATCAGATGAGAGTTCCACAATAAATAATCCTTAACTCTCTGTCATCAATATCTTCCCAAGTATTGAACACAAGCAAAACTGTAGTTTTACTTTCTACAGTATAGTACTTGGAATGTTGCAAATGACAAACCGAGAGTACTAGGCTTTAGCCAGGTAATCTCCCTCAAGAAAGTATGTAGAAAAGTAGTGCTTTATTCTTATATATCGCTATTCATACCAAAGTTTTCTGGGTGATCTGGGTGATCAATCAATTTCAGTGCATCCCAGCATAAAAGCAAATTGTAGAATAACAGAATTCTTCTGTTCTTACACACACCTGTACTTACACCTTCAGCTGTGTTATTAAACTGCCATTTTTGGCTCAATCCCCGAATCCCAATTGTATTGAAACCTGGTGGGACACATGGATCACTTAAGGTGATCCTGCAAACATTTCAGACCCCTGTAGAATATATTTTGTATTCTGTCCAAACTGTTTTGCTTCTTGCAGATACCCAGAAGTATCTGTTTTCTGTATGTATTATGTAAATACCATCTTCAGAGCACTTTGTAAATAAATGCATTCCATTGAAGTTAACATTGTGAAGTGAAGTGAACATTTTTTTTTATCAGAAATGGGTTCATTGTAATATACAACAACTGGAACTACATGAATATTTCAGCCTGTAAGCAACAACGTTTGTTTTTAAAGGTAAGGCAATCTTAAAGTCTTTAAATTTCACTGATTTCCAAAGCTGATGAAAGCACTTTATCAAATTAAATTGCTTTAGATGTTTTTTTTCTAATATTTTTCATTTCATTTGTCCATACAAATATCTAGCATTGGGACATGGATAAAAATCTTGTAGCTTCTGACCTTTGCTCGCAATCTTTCAACATAAATACCAAGTTTTATTTATGGCATCCATTAACCACAAATTGACTTTCAGTTTACAGAACACATGCACATGAAGAGGCCAAGAGAACCATAGAATGTCAGAAAATATCATAATAAATGGATACTGATGTCAGGTTTTTTCTTGATGTGGTTTGCTGTCAAAATTTCTACATTTACTGTTCAGTGAAGACTACTCTTTGAAAAATAAGTGTTCATAAGTGAAGAACTGAACACTGTAAGTGATAAAAGCATGGTATGAGAACGCATTTTCAAATTATCACTTAATTATAGGACCTTCTTGTAGGAACAGCGGTTGATTAATTTCCGTGCATTCCATCTGCACAGAAAAGTTATTTCTTACTCCCCATTGAGTTCTTAGTGAGCTCACTTCACTCAAGTCAACAAGCAACAATTATTCCTCAAGCAGTCCATATGTGAGATACTGCCTTGCGGAGTGAAAGAGTGTGAAAACGACATTAGTAATGGCCTTTGACTGTGGTATTCCTGGACGTTTCCAATGATGTGTTAATTTTCTCAGCCTCTCCATCAAGCCCAGGTGAATTCCGTTATCTGTGGAGTCAGGAGGTCAACGTCTGACTCCCGACAGGCAGGATTCTTCGAATGGGAAGAAGCCTTGAGGAATTGCTTCCTTCCAGTCCCCTTTACCCTGTCAGTTGTGCCTGCACTGGTTCTGCCTTCTGTTTCCACGAAAAGAAAACAACACATTCACAGCTGTGCTTCCTACAGTGTTGGTTGATTCTATGTTTTATGTTTCCCACTGCGTTTCGGTCAGTATCATATAAAACAAATATGAAAGCTCAAACTGAAAAAGATGAAAGCATCTAAGAAAAGGAAATAAAAATGTGAAACCAAACCATTGGATGTTTTGAGGTTGACCTTGTAGCGTTTGCTAAAGGATTTCATTTTGACTGTATTTATTGTGGATTTCTTAATTGACCTTGGAACAGTATCTTCTTCAAAGAGGTAGTCAAAAGCATTATGAAACGTTGTTTATTTTTCTGTAGTATTGTTCAACTTTACTTTTAAAAACAGGAATTTGTAAAGCATTTTGAGAGGACTGTTACCATTAAAAGGCACCCTATAAAATGGATGTATTTTCTCAGAAAAACACAGGGTCACTATGAAATGTGTTGAGAAAGTGGAGTGAGAGCTGTTCTTGAGAATCTGGTTCTGTACATAAATGTCTAACAAACTTGGAGACATCTTGGCGATATCTTTGTAGTGTTATAAATTGTGCTCAAGGCAAGCAGTTGTCCTGAGAAGATGCAGTGGTTATACAAATATTGAACTAATTAAGAAAAGGAACATTTGAAATTCTTGAAATTCTTTAAAATTTGCATCATGAAAGTAGAAACATTTGGTTTTCTAGTTTCCTTCTGGTCGTAGAATTCTGAAGTTAGTGAAGAGCTGTTAAATGAAAACAAGGAATATTTGGCATTTGTTTTCCTTCTTGGCATTGCTATAAAAATGCAACATCTCAGTTTGCTTCATACAAGTAACAAAAATCAACTGGAGAATAAAACAGAGCTAAAATGTATTTATATATTTATATAATGTCGTTTTTATTTTAATTTTTAAATTTAATTTAACGTAATCAGTTGTGTAGTTCTGCTCATTAACTGTTTGAAATTCAGATGGCTTTTCGCAACACGGCTAAGGAATGTTACACATCTTTTTATTATATTAGAATTACCCTCTTACCACCTGCACCTTTAACTTTGTTTCCACTGGAAAAAAGTCCAGACAGCATAAGGTGATTATTCAGTTGCTTTGTATGGCCTGGTTGTGAATTTAGGATGAAGCTTTTAATAAGAAAGCTGTTGCAATCTTTTTTTTTCACATATTGTGAGTTTGGTATCAGATCTTGATGTATTAAGAAAATGTGAACAGAACAGGGGGCCTTTACATTATGTAATTTTTTTTTGTGAGCAGACTGCTCAGACATTGGTTTCTTCTAGTTCATTTATCTAGTAGGTGAGTTATATGATCCACTGAAGCTAAGCAGGGTTGAGCCTGGTCAGTACCTGGATGGGAGATCTCCTGGGAAGCTATGGTTGCTGCTGGAGTTGGTGTTAGTGGGACCAGTGGGTATAGTGGCTGGGACACTATACTGTAGATGGCGCCATCTTTCAGATGAGACGTTAGACCAAGGTCCTGACTCTCAGTGGTCATTAAAGATCCCCAGGCATCTCTCGATAAGAGTAGGGAGTTATCCCGGTGTCAGGGCCAAATTTCCCCCATCGGCCTTTACCGTAGCCTCCAAATTGTCCCCATGTATGATTGGCTTGCACTTGCCCTGTGATGGACTGACGCCCCGCCACATCAAGGGTGTATCCTGCCTTGTGTTCGTTGCTTGCCGGGTAGGCTCCGGCTTCTCGCGACACCGTATGGTAAAAAGTGATTTGGCAAATGACATGACATGATACATGAGTTATATGAGAATTATGTTTAAGGTGCTCGTTCATTGTGGTGTAGCTTTTGGTCAATTGAACTTCTTCTCATTCCAGGAGACAGCAGAGGCCACCAGGAGGGGGCAAATCCCAGAATCCTCAGCCGCAGCCGCAACAGCAACAACAGGCGCCATCGCAGCAGCATCAGCAACAAGTCCCGCAACAGCAGCAGCAGATTGCAGAGCACCCTCAGAGCAACACGAAACACACCCGCCAGTATCAGGGGCCAGGCTCTCACTCCTCAGGGAGGCAGGGCCCCGGTCACCACGGCTACAGCCAGAACCGCCGCTGGCACCACAACCAGAAGCACGCAGTGGGACTTGGGGTAGCTGGTGACAAGGAGATGCCCTCGAGCAGCATCAGAAACACCAAAGAGACTGAGAGCACGAAACCTGAGGAGCCCGTCCTCTCCAAGCCAGAACCAGAGTTTGACAGTGGTCACACTGAGGGTCCCAGTCAGCCCCAGCAGTCAGAGGGAAGGCGCAAGGACAGCCATCCAGACAGACCGAAAGTCAATCTACTTCAGTCCTCCAAGGAGAGATTGAGGAGAAGGCTAAAAGAGAAGGTGATCCCTTTCCCTTTATGCACAGCCAACTGCCTCAACCTTTTGCCTAGATTAGGGCGGTTTGAAGAATTCAGAGCTTTACATCATATAGAAAGAAACATCAAAGACCACAGCTATTTCAGCTTTCCCACAGTCCATGCTGAAAGAAACATCCAGGTTACATTATTCTAGGTTGCCGATTTCCCCTAATGCTGCTTTATCTTTTATAGATTAAAACAAATAGACCATAATGCATGCAGAAAATCAAGACAAACCAGCAATGTGGTTTCATGAAATTGTTGCCACAGTCTGGAACAATTATAACACACCCTTATAATTTCCCTTTGGCTTCACTAGAGACAAAATCCAATGACAGTGATTAAGTTTGTTTTTTTTTCACCATTCAGGTTGTGCTACCTGTAAATGAAAAGGAATAAATAATAACGAAGCCATGCCGGGCAGAGTGGCTTGACTCGGCACAGGCTGAGAACTGCTGCCCTTTGCATTTTGCATGTTTTATGTTGCACTTGGATGAGAAATGTATCTGCTCTACTTGTTATCAGTTCAGCAGGTTTAATTCAATTTGCACAGGATTATTAAAGAGTCTTGCTGCTGTGGAACATTACTATAAAGTCGTTTATGAATTCAGGGATGAATGAGGTGGCAATCATAAAAAGGTACTTCATCATGTGAACTGCAAACATGCAGACTGCTTTGGGATTAAGACCTAAAGGCATCGTGAGTTGCCTTCCTCAGAGCAGGGTAATTTATCTTGGAATTTTGTATGTAGTTTCTTTTCTACATTATCTTTTGAGTTGCAAATAAGATGTCTTCAGTCTCATGATTAATTGCTCTTAGGCCGCTGTGTGTGCCAATAAATAATTTTGTGAAACTTGCTCTACCACTGAAACATATATTAAGATCGCTCTTGGAATTATGGTTGTCTGACCAAAATGTGTAGCATGTGGGGAGGAAAAAGGCTGAATGAGCTCAACTCTTTTCGCAGGACGAAATCCCTGTGGAGACCACAAACCCTCATAGGAGCCGCATGGACAAGCTGATCGAGATCCTTAACAGCATGCGCAACAACAGCAGCGACGTAGACTCCCAGCTCACCACCTTCATGGAGGAGGCGCAGAACTCCACCAACTCGGAGGAGATGCTCACGGAAATTGTCAGGACCATCTACCAAAAGGCTGTGAGCGATCGCAGCTTTGCTTCCACGGCTGCCAAGCTATGTGATAAGATGGCCCTGTTCATGGTGCAGGGGACAAAGTTCAGGAGCCTCCTACTCAACATGTTACAGGTAGGTTGAGGAAGCCCAGTGCTTTTAAGGAAGAGACCTTTTTTGGACCAAGGACCACATAAACGTTTGAAACTGTCTAGAGGGCCACTTCAGGCTGCTGTTACAGATAGCCCTATATAAGTTTAAAGTCCAACATAGGCTTATTAGTTCAAGGTTAACAATAACCTGAGAGAAAAAAATAAATAAATATTAAAAAAAAAATTGAATAAAACTTGACATTTGACTCACAACCCAGTGATCACCGATTACCTCGACCCAACGGGTAACTGTTCTACGTGATAAACTTATTTTCTCAAATTTGCTCTCTGGACAAAAAATATCTACGGTTCATACACTCCTTCAAAAGCTCCCCTTTGGAAAACAGCTTGCTTTGTTTAGCAATTTTATATGAAGGCAGGTAGCTTGCCTTTTTGCTGGCCTCTACTGGATAGTGGAAGGGCGGGAAAATCCATTTTGCTGAGCCTGTAAACTAGAGGCTAGTTTGGAAGCTCTATTAGCCCGCTCCTCGCATGACAGATTGCTAGCATAGTTAGCATGTTTGGTAGAAAAACGCCAACTGAGGTTGTATTCTTTGAACACTGCGACACTTTCCTTAATAATTTAACATATAGCCTTTGTTCCAACCTCTGTGAAAAAGTATTTTGCAGTCCCTTCTTTGTTGAACACTCTGCATTCACTGTCAACTTTCTGCTTCTTCACTCAGCTCATTTTGGCGCAGGTTCCCTCACAGTTTGATGGACCCACTCTAACTGGTGAATCAAATTGGTAAAGCAGGGGTTCCCAAATTTTTTTTATAAGTTCTATGGCAGTGTGATATTTTACAAAAGATTATAAATTTGAAAAGGAAATGATGGGTCAAAATAAAAACAAAGTTGATCCAATTTTTATTCTTTTTAATTATTTTCAAAACCAAAAATACTTGATCAAAATTTTAAAAATACCTGACAACACATTTTATTGAAATTATTTAAATGTGAAGACAATTTGAAAAAAAATAAAGTCAACATCCTTGTAAAATGCAAATAAAATGACTTAGAAAAAGTAAATATTCAACATTTTTTTAAAAGGGGGAGAAATACAATGTCTTTTTGTTTGTGCCTCTTAATGGGTAAGTGGGCTTGTTTACTAATGTTAACATAATTCACCAAAAATACTGGGTAGTATTCTTGAAATGGCAAAGTGCATCTCCTTCTCAACATTGACTCTGATCTGATCTGAACTTGGATTTGATAACCGCAAGTGCTGAAAACCCAGCTTCATAAAGGCAGGAAATTGCAAAGGGAAGCAGAATTAATAGAGCTCTGTTGTTTATTCCTTGGTACTCCAATAGTATCAGTTTTTTTTGCATTGTGCTACTCGGTACGCAACTTTGTATGATGAAAGAAGAACTTTGCTGGAGACTGTAGTTTGGTTAGAAAAAGCAGCTTTCTGTTCATTCATTTAACTTGCGCGAAAAATACTCACGGGGCTTACTTATCAAACTACTTTGAACAGTTCCTAAATGACGTTTCGATTTATTGGGGAGCATGCTCTCAGCAGCCAACACTTTAAGGCAGACAACACACTGAGGACATTCTTCAGCGTCCATAATTGTGCACGTGAAACCGAAATTCAAGAAACTGTCGTCATACGTTCTGTATTTGCATTTCCGTTTCTCTTTAGAACTAGGCTCCGTGTCACGTTTTGTATTCATATTTAAAAACCTCTCAATTGCGATCGTGTAACAAAAAACTCACAAAATGACCACTCATAGAAACATGAAACACCGAAGCCGCAGTTCACTGGTACACTGCTTACATACGGCCGACACTCATGGCCAGTGTCATGTGACACAATCCAGCTAGGTAGCGCGCGACTCGTACATTCTGTGTGCACGAACAGCGGGTTTTGCTCGTAATAAAATTTTCTTTGACTGAGGATACCTGAGATGCCCCTGACCGATAATGGCGCCTCCCCAAGGTAGTGCGATACACAGTTTAGAATTACTATGGTAAAGCGTTCATGCACCATCTAATGGCACAAATAATAAAATGTAAGAATAAACAGCACCAAACAAAGTTACTAATGAATATGGCACACATTGAGTAATTTATGGGCCGGTTAAAACTGGCTGGCGGGCCATAGTTTGCCCACAGGTGCCTTAGAGCATCACGGGAATGATGCAGCAGGGTCTGTGTTTCTTGGTCTCCGACATAGTCATCTTTGTGATTATGGACATGGAGCTAAAGGGCTATATTTATACTTGCCTCACATTTGCAACAAAGTAGGACATTTCACTATTATTTTTTTTCCCTACACAACAAACCCTAAACAAAAAAAAACTCATGGTGTTATACTGTTGGTTTAAAGCAGAACTGAGGATTAATTTTGTTTTGGAGGCATAATCACATACCCCACTGTTTAATCTTAAAAATTATATTCTGAGCTACTGTATTTAAGCATGAACTGTCTTCAGCAAACTGTAAACAAGATCTGCCTTAGCATGATGTCACTGCTGCAATTCTGTAGTGAATGAAACTGTAGGGCTGCAGCCAGGGCCAGTTCTAGGACAGGATTAAAGGTGTCATGGCAACACAAGGCCAGAACAGCAGGTCTCATTGCAACATGAGGCAGATCCAAGTGCCTGTTAGCAGTGCTAGAGAAGGATTGATGATGGTGGATGATGAACTGGATAAACTGAGAAAGGACTGATGGGGTGGATGGTTAATTGGATAAACAGAGGACACAGTTTTAAACTCACACATATGAATACTGCGAATAAGGAATGCCCAAGGACCTGAAGAGGCCTGAAGTATTTTTTGGACCATAAGAGACCTGACTGTAGTAATAGTTTTATTGGATTAAATGTGTCACCTCATGTGGTTGACATAGGTAATCAAAAACTGCTTTTGCTACTGTCAAGACATTTCACATCATGACATATAAGTCAGAAGAACAACTGGGGTTGTGTTACTAGAAAATGATTTAATAGAAAAATAGTGTCATATGTCCTCTATTTTACTCCAGTTCTTCTGTTCAATCCTGCATTGAACCATTCGTCATCAAGGTTTTGAAGTTGTGACTTCAACACACAGTACAAACATTTTGGTACTTTTTTAAAAACGTCACACAAATGCTTTCACAATTTGCTGCTTTGATTACACTTTAGTGATAGTGATCTGTCAGGAAGATGTGCTTGGGTAGTGCAGTACAGTATGTAGGACTCTCATGGTTTTCTTGTCTGTTCCCTGGGAAGTAGAAAATGTTAATTTTAAGGTTTTTATTTGTTTATTAATAGTGTTGGAATGATAATCCTAGTATGTACATTAGAAATAAATGATTCAAATAAGTGATTGAAGTGATTCTGCCTTGTTCTGACAGTGAATGCTCATTTAAAGTCAGAAGATTATTACATCTCTCCATTTGAGTTGTGTAGTGCTGCTCAAGCACACACATGGTTTAAAATCTAAATACACTGTATATATTTTGGATTCTTTGTTTTTCATTAGATAATCCAAGTGTATGGTAAATCCTCAATACTGGAGATCATTGGGTCAGACTGTGGAAGGATTGCACATTGCAAGGGAATCTGTAATGTGAACAGTCTTTCTTCAGTTTCTACAAGGTGAAATTGTATGGGTAGTTTTGCTAGGAAACATCCTCGGATGGGTCACATGTAGCCCTTACACCCTGTCTGTATAATACATTTAACTTGTAATGGAATGTTAAAAAAATTGAATTCGTGTCTTTTGTCCACAATTCACATCATATTTGTCACATGGATAATCTTGTTGACTTGTTATGCTTACTTGACCACTAAACTTTTGATAGGATCTTTAGGCTCAAAAATCATTTAACACTTTGTTTAAAAACAAGATTTTTAAAGGAGTTGCTAATTCTAGAGATGCTCTTTTTGTCTTGGGTTAGATGGTGAAAAGGAAGTTAAAGTCTTGAACCTCATTCATATCTGTACTGGTACCAATCTTTTCAGAGCACTTCTGCCTTTCATCCTACCTTTGCGTTCACTGGCATAGTCTTGTTCATACAACATTGAAACTTCCAACACGGTTTGTCCAGTTTGCTGGTTACAGCAATGTTTGCTAGTTTGTCTTTCATTCTTAGCTGACGTCAATTACTCCTTTTCCTAATAGAGCTTGTAGGGAAAATGTCTCTCAGTTGCAAGAAAACGGTGTGGCAGTCAGTATCTAAAAAAGCAGGAGGCAAGAACATGGTGTCTGACCCTGCAACTAATCTGTCTGCTGACCCAGAAAGCCATTGGGAATCTCCTGAGTATTTGATTATTTGCTGATGGCTTTTTGTTTGCGAGTGATATGGATTTGAATGTAATTTTACTGGAAGCGTACCCACAAGAAGAAAGGCTTGGTTGACATCATCAACCTATATGATCATCGTAATCTCAGAGGTCTCAATCAGGTTTGGCTTGCGTGCTTAACTAAATGTCAAACTACCTGCGTATGACATTTTCTTGTTTTTTTCCTTTTCTTGTCAGCAAGTGTACGCAGAGAAGAAGATAAAAGATTGTTTTGTTTAAGGGCTGATGAACCGAATTTAAAGCTTAGTGTTTTTTTTTTTAAGTTATGTGCTTTCAGGAGAAGGATGTGTCTACAAAACCAAGAAGTTAATTATGGTTATATAAATATAGAGGCATAGACATTTAGTGGCATTCTCATACAGCATTTTATACCATCTTAAGCCTAATGTTAAGTTTACTTTTTACAAATATTGAAATATAAGCTCATGTTGACAATGATCCTTCAAACACCACCCAGAATGACTTACCTGACATAATAGTACTTCATTAGAACTAAACATCTGAGAAATTGATTTGCCATATTGAATAGGGGCCTTAATGAGTAACTGTCTTAAATGAACTTGTCATTTAACAGACAAGCCCAGACACTGAATAAAATGGCACACTCTGGTGATCCACTAGGCATGTGAGTTTACTTTGTTAAAGAAGATTATAAGGTTGTTTTTTTTGGAGACCGCACAAAATACTTTTCTGCATAAAGTCCTAAAAACAAACTACCAAAGAACATCATTTGCTTAGGAGCCGAGTCAATTTCTACCTCTTTGTGATTTAACTTTTACCAAACTAAAAAAAAGGCATTTTGTAGTAGTCTTTGAAATCTATATATCACATCAACATACTTATTTCATTTGTTTAGTGCAGGGAGTAAAAATATCCTAGCAAAGGCTCCTTAAATTTAAAAGGCCAGTGTAGTGACCACCCTGTAATTGGGGCTGTGCCATTTTATGACATGTTTTTGTAACCAGTCGTTTGAGTCGTGCTGCTAGCTTCAAGACATCAATAATCTTTTATCTGTTAAGTCATGTAATGAGTAGAAATTGAACATTCATTCCATTGGGTTACTTTAATTTAGACTTTGCCTCATCAACTATGAATGACTTTTGTTGCCGTGCATTGATGGTTTTTAAACAGTACGTCATATGCATTATTTTTATGTGTTTATTCATCTGTTGCTAATAATAATAATAATAATAATAATAATAATAATAATAATAATAATTGCTTACACTTATATAGTGCTTTTCTGGACACTCCACACAAAGCGCTTTACAGGTAAGGGGGATCCCCTCCACCACCACCGATGTGCAGCATCCACCTGGATGATGCGACAGCAGCCATAGTGTGCCAGAACGCTCGCCACACATCAGCTATTAGTGGGGAGGAGAGCAGAGTAATGAAGCCAATTCATAGATGGGGATTATTAGGGGGCCATGATTGGTAAGGGCCAATGGGAAATTTGGCCAGGACGCCAGGGTTGCACCCCTACTCTTTTCGAGAAACGCCCTGGGATTTTTAATGACCACAGAGAGTCAGGACCTCAGTTTTACGTCTCATCCGAAGGACGGCGCCTGTTTACAGTATAGTGTCCCCGTCACTATACTGGGGCATTAGGACCCACATGGACCACAGGGTGAGCGCCCCCTGCTGGCCCCACTAACACCTCTTCCAGCAGCAACCTAAGTTTTTCCCAGGAGGTGTCTCATCCAGGTACTGACCAGGCTCACACTTCTTAGCTTCAGTGGGTTGCCAGTTGTGAGTTGCAGGGTGATATGGCTGCTGGCATTAGATCATATAATGGTTTGCTGCTTACAATAAACTAGATATGGAATGATGATATATGATCAACAAACAGCAGAAGAATTTCTATGATAGATTTCATGAAGAAATGCAAGCCTCAATCTCACATATCTAATTCTATGACATTTGTAGTAGTCATAGAAATCTATATATCAAATCAACATATGAAAATCACTTGTGAATTATTTCCTTAAAGAATGAACCTCAACAGGTATAAATATATTAATTGTTGTTATTATTGTTGTTGTATTTCTGGCATGTTTACATACAGTGTTACATATTTTGGAAAGTTACTTCCCTAAAAAATAGATAATATAAAATGTCAATAAAAATGTCATAGAATTAGATATATGAGATTGAGGCTTGCATTTCTCCATGAAATCTATCTTAGAAATTCTTCTCCTGTTTGTTGATCATATATCATCATTCCATATCTGGTTTATTGTAAGCAGGAAACCATTATATGATCTAATGGCAAATGTTAGTTCCAAAAAACAACAACACCTATAACGCTCAAATCCAAATAAGCAGACAAGACAATAGTTAGACGCTTACTAAAATTAACTATGGGATACATAAAATGTATTTGCACACAGTTGTATTGTTTCCCTGTAATCAGGAAATATTTTCTAATCAGACATTTCAATTTATTTAGATATTTGTGGGTGAAGGAGCCTGTATGTGCCCGGATAGTTAAACTATTGTGGTATTAGTATGATTATACATCTAAAAAAGTTAATATACTTTTTCTTATTTTCTGAGGGTTGCTGTTCCACCATTGTAGGTGAAGTGAGTATTGCAAAACCTAGGGAACCCCTTCCTTAGACCAAGGCCTTCTTCGTAGGTGGCTTCAGCATAATGCCTGAAAAAGAAATTATCTCGTGTTGATAGCTTGCACACGTTAAAGAAGCACAATTACATTGTGTACAAAGAAATAAAAAAAATGCTAAAGCTTGTATTCCTAGAGTGTAAGAGGAATGTGATATTTTTATAATTGTTTGTTAATGGTAGCTACCTGTAGGTGGTGTGATATGTACTGTACAATAAGTCTGATCCATCCAGCTTATAATAGCTTTTCTCGTTAGTCTTTTGAAGAGCTTATGAGCACATTGATATACAGTAGCTGAAGCTGTCACCAAATACTGTATGTGTCCACCTCTTCTATGATTTGAGTAGAAATGATTTTATTTAAGAGTACCTCACTACACCTGATTGCTGTACAGTTCAGTTTCCTCTGTTCCTGTCAGTGATAGGTTCAAGAAAAGTGTACCAAAGAATAAGGAAGTAATTTGGAAATTAATTAGGGCATTTGTTTCCTTGAAAAGAGTGAAGGATGTTTGCGTAGTACATGAGATAATTGAACATTAAAATAACCTCTCTCTTAGAACACAGAACAAAAATAATATCCAAACACTAGTATATTAACCTTGAATAGCACTAAGTAATTAACCCTCAGAAAATTAACTTTATTCTATTAAAAAACACAGCTGCACTATCTTTTATGTATTTCCTTTTTTAGAAATACAAGAAGTGAGGTCAATATACATTCCAAGTTCAAACTATGAAAGAAGGGTGTTCTTACAGTACCTATTCCATCTTGCTTTTTGTGTGTTTGGAGTTCTGTATATTTTGTTTCTGATAGAAAATGCACATAATACCAAAAAATGCCTGTGTGCCCACTTTCATTTTTGCACTTTAGTGTGGGGTCTTTTGTGGGTGTAACATATTTTGGAAAGTTACTTACCTAAGAACTCTTCCCTGAAAGAAACAAATATATGAAAAATTGGTGATTCATGTGAAATCTATATTTCATTTTGTTTCTTATGAAGTATGTTTCACTGTAGAGACAAAAAAAAAAAAACACAAAAAGGGAGAAGTCAACAGTACGTAACTAAGGAAAGACTTGAGTTGGTTGCCCTGGCAATAGGTTTCACTCTCTAATTTACAGCTTTACTTAAATAGCAAAATAATACAAGGATCGGCTGGGTGGGATTATGGTCATTTTAATATTAGGACTCTAGTAATATCTGTATGATGGTAAGGGTTTTCCTTTGAAGAGGTTGAATCTTCAACCATGTGATTTTACAGTGCTTTACAAACAGTAAATCTTATGTTTTCTGTTATTGACCTCTTGCCTCAAACCATCTGTAGACAGCATGGTAACTTTGTTCACCTGTTTCAGAGGTAAAGCTTTCAGTTACAGTTAAGTGTTCATGTTAATATGAGCTCTCTGTATATCACAGCAGGTGTACTCATGTAATGCTCATTTTGTGTTTTATTTAGGTGTAGGTCATTCTTGTGCTACTCAGTGCTACTGTATGTAAAAACTTAAGGGTTAACAAATACTGTTGCTGTTTTGGCTGATAGTTTCCATCTTCTCATGCCAGTAGAGCATTATAATTTCACTAAAGGTAGCAACATATGGAGTTTTAAATGCGTAAAAAATAAATCCTTTTTCTAAAAAAACAGTACATGATTTAATGATTGTGATTTTGTGTAATCTTGTCATAAACAGGTTTTCGTAGCTACTGTAGTGCCATTTTAGAACACAGATCAGCCTCTTGATCAAACTAAGAGTTCAAGCTAATGGTAATCTGAAACAGACAGTAGCTACTCCGGTTTCAGCTGTTAGGCTTTATTTATGTCTCCTTATCAGTTGATGATATTTGCTCTTTATTAATTGGTTAAAATTAGTATTTGTTGTTTAAAGGACTGGTCATTATTAACAATGGTGATAAACGGCACATTTTAACCAAAGTGAAATTAAAACATTAAACTGTTATGGTTTATTTAAAGGTTTTTCAAATATCAGAGCATTTAATGGAAAACATCTAGTATAGATTTGACAGAGAAAAGTACTTTGGAACAATAAAACTAGCTAATTCCAGGAAGGATTAGACAATATTGTGGTGATATTTACTTCATAAAGAATTTTGGTAATTTATTTTCAAATTTACTGGATATGAAGCCATGAACCATGAAAGACCAATTTGTTTTATTTGAAAGTCTATTTTTTCACATGTATGTGTAAATTTCAACAGATATGGCAGTACTTTAACAAGCTGTTTAACTTTGGCAGACAAGCCATAGACATTATGCTGCAAGGTAACTTGTGTGATTTCTGTGAATTATGGTCTCCAAATACTCCAAGTACTGATCCACTAGTGTTTTTGTGCAGTGTTTCTGATTGGGGGAAAAAAACAAGGCATGCTTTAATAATTTTTGTTGATTTTAAGTGGTGTAAAATAAACCAATAAAAAGTCATTTTTGTATTATTTTAAAAATCACTTAATTATAGGCGCAATGGCTAATTTTGTAAAATAGTGAACCTCTGAAGATGAGTCGGCTAGAAGTGTCTTGTGGTTTGTCTTTCACACTCTAACGCTTATCGCCATAGAAATGAGAAATCACACAAGCAAACACAGCAGTTATGTTTAGACTTTTTTTTTTACTCTCTCTTGCTCACCCCATCTGTGACCTCCTGTCTGCGGTTAGCCTGTCTGTCTACACCGCTGAAGTTTCACAGCTCCCTGCAAAGTGCTGTCGGTGTCTATTAGGAAGTGAGTGCGGCGCTTGTTTCTCACTGTTGTGTCACGTTGTCAGTTTTCCCCAGTGGTGCTCTGCACTTCCTCCCTGTCTGGCACCAGGCTCTGCATTCGCACCCCCTCACAGACTCGCACTTGAATCTGTCGCGGCCAGTACTGTGGTGTCAGAAAGCACGTAAACAGCAGAGCTGGTGCTTTTTATCTCAGTTTCTCTGTTCTTACACTGCTCTCTGTGTTGAATTAAGCAGCGGCTAGTAAACAAGCAAGACTAAATGTTTGCTCACATTTGTGCAGATAATAGAGTATGCATTTTATTGCGCTAAAGCAACTTGAATATAGATTAACTTTTTTTTTGCTTGTTTCCCTTTTTATACGTCTCTTAATGGCTGTTTGATTATTTCACAATTGTGCGATTTGTGTTTCTTTTTTTCTCAAGGACATGAGCAGATACGACTGCACAGCCAGCGAGCATATGCAGTGACAGTCACAGCAGTGATGCCCGCAGAAAAGACCAGAGGCCCTGCAAAAATAATTGCAACAAAAACATGAAACTGCTTAAAGCACGTAAACGTGAATTGAACCCTTTTGGGTTAAACGTTTACCATACACATCAGTTGCACATCAACAGCTTAACACTTTATCTCTGCTTCTCTTTAGTCTGCCAAATCTATTTATCTTCTCTATTCTTAGTTATGCCATTATATCCAAGTAAATAAAATAACCCCTAAACAGTCGTCATGCTTCTTTGCAGCAAAACCTACTATATTTTTTTAAATATTAAAAAATTCTCAGATTCTTTGGCTGGCTGTGTGCAGAATTCTTTTCTAGATGCAAGGACCTGATGTGTCGATTCAGTTGTCTCTCTAGTTGTCTCTGAATCTGCTAGGGGCTCATGTTGTATTGTCAGCTTTCAGCTCATGTGACTCTAGATGAACTAGAAATGGAGTAAAATGCTCTCTGGAGTTTGTGTAATGTTCTCCATACGCAGTTACTGTCTGTTCTTCCAAGGAAGTGTTTTTCCCTCTCCAAGTCCTGTATTACTTTAATTAGTTGACTTAATTTAATTGGTTGCTTTCATTCCTCTTGGAACTATACTGAGCATCAAATGAAGCTTATCACTTTTAAAATTGCAATAGTTTGCAGATGCAGTCTTCTGGCATTCTGTCCCATTCCTCTTGTAGAGACTGGACAAGCATGTGGTTGGTCACTCATACCTGAGCCCTAGATGTTGCACGTTATCCTAGCTCATCCCACACATCTTCAATGGGGTTTAGGTGTGGCGATAGTGGCACTCACTGTTAAACTATCAGCTTCTCATCTTGCAAGAAGGCTGTTGTTACACAAGCATGTTTTCCTGCTGCAATTAGGATCAGAGTCATCTTACTATGAAACATTGATTTTGTTTGGCGTTGTGGTCATGTTTTCCAAGTGATAATTAAGTATTTTTCATCTGTAGTTTGTCATGTCAGGATGAAACAGCAGGAAGGGCAGCAGTGATTTCCCAGCACTTGACCAGCGTAGTACTGTGCAGATAAGTTGTCACTTCTGCTGTAGATGGGTTAAAGTTCAAATTGATACTTTTGAGTTCATTTGGAGGAGTTGCTACTTATGGGAGTAATACTACTATAACTATGTTCAATATTGGTCAACAATAAAAAAATAAAACAGCACTAACTAAGTATTAAAAGCTTCTTTAAAGGTTATGAAATGATGTGAATCCAATCTTTTTAATTTGAGAGGAAAGCTCACACTAACTCTAATGGTGGTCTTATTCAAATAGAAATCTGTCCAAATTAGGATTTTTTATTAGGATAAGCATGGTATTATAATAAAACATTGATGTTGTTTTGATTTTGTGTTTTCAAGTGAGAACTAATTTAAGACAATAGCTAAAGCAAATCTGGAAATATTGAAATCAAAATCTCTACCACAATAGGGTTCGTATTGGGATCAAGGTAATATTGCTGCGAGACTAAACATTTACATTTAGATATTTCATTGTGTTTTCACTGCAAGAAGTATTTTTCAGCTATAGGTTGGGTCGATGTTAATGTTGATGCTGTGGTTAATTGTCCTTGCTGCGGTCATTTGGAGAAATTGTTACTGATGGGAATGATAATACCTTTATGTACAATTATTAGTCCACAGATAAAAACTGGAAATACCACCAAGTAAATCCTTCTTTAAAGGCAAGGAAATAGTGTGAATAAGATTTTTGTGGAGATCTATTTTAGAGGAAAGTTAACCTTAGTTTTGGGTTTATTAAAATAAATCTGTCCAGAATAGGGGTGATACAGTCCATTGTTCATTTGATATGTGAAGCATATTGATTCCTTTCTGTGTTGTTTTGATTTTCACCAAGTTTAACATTCAACAGGTTAAATCACCTTTTCCCCTATGTCCATTCAACTTGTTCACTACTGAGATGGTTAAGTAATCATGCATCATTCAGTTACTCTCATGTTTATCGCTGTCAGTGATATAATTCAGTAGTCCAAATAGGTACATTTACATACATTTTCTATAGAAATACATTGGCTTTTAATGCTTTGTGTAAAATGTTTTTTTCTATGTATACCACACAGACCACTTCACTGAAGTATGTCCAAGGTATATTGCTGGAGCTGCTAAGGTGACAGTATGGCAGTGGGAGCAAGTGCAGTCACATTCTTTTTTCTCTGCTGATGCAAGCGCAGTTATTTGTAATTCGCTGTTCTTATTTCCATCATTCCTCTACACTGTTGTATCTTGGCGTACAGAATGTGGAGCTCACAGGAAGTGTTGCATTCTGATGGGTGCAATTATTATCCTCATTGCGGAGCCAGCTGGCTCTTCCCTCTTTGTGTGCACAGAGTGAACTCTGCCTTGAAAACATTTTAAAATAAGCCTTAAATTCTGGGATTCTGTTATTTGTCCATTTATAGGCCCATTTTCAAGTGCTCTACTCTACAGCAAAATTAACTCAAGTTTTCCAAAGCATTAAAGATATAATCCCTACAAACAAGAAGGTTACAATGGAATACTGATAAAAACTGTGGAAATAAAGTCCATCAAAGCAGTTTAGGTTTAGAGTTGGAAATGATGGAGTACACAGTTCAGCAAAAAGCTATAGAAGCATCCTACCTGTCTATAATATGACACCAATAGAGGAGAACTACTCTGATAATTTTATTACATATAAAAATAGCTTGAAGTGTTGGCTGGACTTCAGGTTGGGAATAAATAACGTGCAGTTTAGTTTGTAAATGTATCTTCACTTACACAGATTACCTAGCAGACGGCTTCCGATATTTAGGGGACATTTTACTTAAGTAATATGAACATCATTTCAGTTTCATGAGTTGTGGAAACACTGCCGAAGTGTTCTTCTCTGCCAGCTTTATGCCATGTTGGCAAATTGTGATTGCTCTGATGTTCCGGAATGACCAGGGCCTCAGTCCTAGTTGTGAAAGACCCTGTGGTCATCCCAGCCCTGCCCTTAACATCTTAAATCACCTTACTCCTGTCTTAATTGAACCAGATTAACAATTTCTTAAATCTTCAGGTTGTGGTGTTTTAAAGAAATTTTAAAACAGGCTCAGTATTTGGAGAGTTATATTGTATGGAGATCTAAGTTTTGACAGCCTTTTTGTAATGTGAATGGACTTCCATTGTTCTGTTAATGGAGGCAACAGGCTTGCTTTCATTTCTTTTTTTCCATTTCTTTTTTAATCCATTGGAGTCTGCCTGTGACTCTTGCTTGTAACAATATTACAAAGAAGCTCTTCCCTTTCACTTCAGCTGTAACGTCTTAAAATCTCCTTTTGCTTTATGATTCACATTTTCTAATCACAATTTTCTTGACACAATAAAAAGCAAATTTGTTCAGCCACAAAGCAGCCTCAACCCTAGACTGTAAAGATAAAATGTTTTCAAACTTCTTTTGATTTAAAGAAAAGTTGTGTTTCTTTCCCCCATTGCTGTCACCACCAGCAACATTACTATTGCTGCATAATATTGAAGGGGAAGGACTTGTTACAAAGTATTAAAGAAAACTGTCTAGTCTGTTTTATTGTGAAGGGTTTTCTTGTTTTGGAGACGATGTACTGTATGTATTATTCAATTGCTTTTCTTAATTTTCACAAATGTTTCAAGCATCCGTGCTTTAGTTTTATTTGATTCTATAGTTCTTCAGGACTGCAAGTTAACACATTATGGAGCAGTTACTAATATTGATAAACCCAGATATGTTTTTCTACCAGTGCACACAGTTAATTGTAGTGGAGAAACTTTGTCTTCTGTATTGCACAAAGTAGTAAACAATGGAAAATTAAAACATTAATACCGGACTATGGTTTAAAGATGCTTTTTATAGTGTTTGATAGCCAGTCTTCTGTCTTTCCTCAGTGTTACTTGATTGATTTTGGCCTTCATACAGATGTATCTTAATTTCTATTCGCTGTAAGGGTTTTTTATTTTCTGTTTCTGGCCTCTTTCTTCCAACCTGTAGGGCAAATAGCTCAGTTCTAATTTATCCTTCATGACACTTGTTTATCAGAATTAGG
Organism: Lepisosteus platostomus; assembly: GCF_059453375.1. NCBI lineage: Eukaryota > Metazoa > Chordata > Actinopteri > Semionotiformes > Lepisosteidae > Lepisosteus > Lepisosteus platostomus. Next base: position 21,255,066 of record NC_142614.1, read on the forward strand.
GAAGCGTCTGTGGGCAGTTTGAATTTTGTCTCTTGGGAACTGGAAGGGATTTGATTTCATTTTACAACAATGCAGTAGGGCAGTACAGCTCCATGCCAAACTAGAGACTTTGGATTTGGTTCATGGGGATGTGGTACAGTGTTTTATTTGTTAAAAGTTTTGTTTTTCCTACTTCATCCAATAAATGTGAAACTTCTGTCTTTATTCTCCTAGTTGCATGCAGTTCATTAAACATGAAGTACTGTATTTGGAGTCTTATGTTTTTCCTGCTTATTTTTTAATCAGTTGTTAATGACTTCACAAGATAAAGGAATTGAGGAGCAAAAAAGGAGCTGAATGCTTTAATAAAGGGATGCAAGTTGCTTTATTCAACTGGAGTTTTTGGAAATCATAACAAAAAGCTTCAGTGATATCTGCAAGGTAATTTTAAACAAACTGCATTAAGTGTACAGTTTAACAACAAGATATGAAATTAGTTCAAGTAGGTAGCTGTGTCAGCATGCGTAGGATGCAAAGGAACAAGTAAAGGTTTATTCTATGCTGTAAAGAGAAAAAAAGAAACATAACGTTTTGGCTGTAGAGTCTTCTTCAGGTCAAGAAGGCAGCTCCAGAGCCAAAATGTTATGTTTCTTTTTTTCTCTTTTCAGCATGGAATAAATCTTTACTTGTTCCTTTGCAAGATACAAAATTGTATTTTTGAAACTTAATTGTATTACTTGGAAATTTGCCACATGATTCCTCATTTCTTATAACTGTTCATCACCTCAAGTTCCTCAAGGGCTACAGCAACTTGTTTTGTTTTCTATCTCTGTTAGGTAAACTAATAATAAAATTTTTTGAGAAAGTAAGCTGTTCCCATATCTACAGAGGTTGATATTCTAGAGAAGCCTACAGGTATAATGCTCCTTAATGGCACAGTCCTACAGATTGGGAATCTCCAGTTCAACTCTTGGCTGTGTCACTTGCTCAAGAACATGAATCTGCTGCAAAGATATGGCCAAGTTGTTGTGTTGCGCGAGCTCCTCCACCAGAGCCCGAAAAACACTCTGGTTTACATTTTGATTCTGTAGAGTTAGAAGAGGCTCACAGCATGTGCTCTAGCAGGTCTTGAATCGCCTGTATCACTGTGGGGGTGTGGTATGAAATGGAAATCAATTTAAATCACCAGTTTCTAAAGATCCAGAATAGTTGAATTACTCCTTTTTGGTGAAAAACAAGGAAACAAGTTAGCTAGCAAAATTGTGAGTGTTAATAATTAACCTACACCACCTCAGTTCAACCTTTTCTGTTCAGATAGTACTATATTCTTTGGCCTGTACAGTAATTAAATGCCCACAGAAATCCATTCTTTAGCTACACAAAGCCTGATATCTTTCCTAAGTAACAAGAGAGGTATAGTGAGTGGTAGAGGTATAACGAGCAAAGAAGAATGAAACTGAAACATTCTTAAGAAGGTTGGTCAGCTTGGCAATACATAAGTATAACAAGCTTTAGAAATGCATTTTCACCACTGTTTTGTGTTATTTTTCTAATAGTGGACCTGAAAAAAATTATCTACATGTTTAAGAGTATATTTGTCTGTTTTGTTAGGTAATATAACTTGTATAATCCATAACAGAATAATTAAAAACATACTTGGATTGAGAAAAAAAAACCATCCATTTCAGCAGATGCTTCGTTGGCCTTTTAGCTATATTTTAATTTCTCTCATTAATAATAACTGATTTATAAAACAAATTATGAAAAAGCTGGCAGGTAGACAGGTTTTCAGATACTTGTGCTGATCTGTAACACAGGATGTGTAGGAGGAACAAGCTGATAAAACTAATGTTAAGAATACAGATGCTGTACAGTTTCAGAATGCAGGATATTGACAGCAGCAAATGAAAAGCTTCGCTTCAGATTGCCTTGAAAGGAAGCTCACAAGACAGTTGCCACCAAGTTTCGTTACTCCTGTACGTGTTTTCTGGAATTTTGCTGCTCTTTGAGCGTCCAGCACAGGTAGGCTTTGAGTCAGTCCTTGTGTACTCCAGTGCCCAGTGGGACTGCTGTTCAGATCTGTTCAAGGAGATGAAACAATAGCTTTTGAACCTCCCTCTTTGACTAAAGTTGTTCCAGACTGACAATGTAGCACTTGTGGCTGCATGTGGCTGGCTACGCAGTGTGTTTTTGTTTCTCCATTCTTTTTTGTCTCTCTTTTCTGTACTTTTTTTTTCTTAACACGAAAGGTTCACAGGGCTGTCGGCGGGATTTCTCCCCATTGCTGTGAGCCTGTGTTCTCCGGATGTGGTGAGAGAGAGTGTAGCTAAGCACAGAAAAACACCCACTGAATTCCACACTCCACAGGGGAGGTCTGTCACAGCAGAACTAGGTTTTTCACTGGTCCAGTTCCTTCAGCGCATGAGCTTAAGCACCTAAAGTGGGTTGAAGTAGAGATTTGTCTCTGCATCCATGTCCTTTATGCAGACCACACAGTGAAGAAGTAATTTAATATTTTGTTTTAACTGGTGGATAAAATATTTACCACATTCATACGTTTTGGGGGTGCATTTCCTTGGATTCTTTTCAAAGTGAATAATCTGTCCCTTTTCTTTGCTTTGCTTCTGTTCCCTCTTAACACTCATCATCTTAAAACAGAGGCAAGTACTTTCATTAAAATGTGCCCTAGTTAAATGCTATCCCACGTCTTAACCCCCATTTGTTCACTGTTATTGTAGTCCTGTGTCCTGTGGCAGAAATGCCATACTTGGAAAAGGTTGTACTTGGTTCAGCTTTTTTGTGAAGTGACAAAGGGAGCTGTATACTACATTTTTGTTGTTGCTGGTATTGTTTACAAAGTAGACCCTTGGGTAGTTCATTGACCCTGTTATAGCACTAAAGTAATATGTTTTTGCTTATGACTTCTTTCACTGAAGAGCCTAATTGTACTACTGGAACATCATCCGAAGCAAAAGAGACAGACCAAATATGTTCCTCACCTGCCATGTTACTCCAGAGGCTTTCTGCCCAGTGCACCTGCTCAGTTAATGTCAGCAAGCTTTTGGGATGACCACAATAGGCTTCAGCTTTCTTACTCATGATTGGATGATTTCTGCTTGATAACTGGAGATTAAGCCTGAGATATTCTAATGGCAACTGAAACATTGAAGCCTCATCCTGAAATGTTGGGAGAAACTTCACAGATATCACAGGGATCTGCTGTCGAATCTATTGTACATGCAAATGTTATTTATAAAAATGATTTGTCTTTTCCGGTTATATTCAGTAAAAAGACAAATGAAAATAAAAGTATATCTTGTTACATTATTAAATTAATGTACAGTATAGTCAGCCTCAGACAATCAAAGAACTTTCAGTTTCATGGTAATAGGCAGTATATGTTATAGCTGTTTCTTTGAAACATTCTTTAAGGTTAAAAAAAATTAAAATCTGCTCAAATTTAGATTAAATTTGGCAGATCAGTAATTCCTTCCCTTTTTCAAATTCACTGCATATCTCTTGCTATTTGTTAATGAATAAAGATGAATAGAAAAACTCCCAATATTTGCACAATGCAGCTGTGGACACTAGGTCAGACATAAATTGAGGTTAAGTAACGGAAACAAAAAGAAAAACATATCTCAAATCTCAGTCTGTTTGGTGATTGAAAGTACTGATCTAATTTGGATCAGTCTTGCTCATTGCATGCATTTCTTCACATTGCGTGCAGACTAGCTAGCAGAAGAAACCACCACTACATACACAGTATGTTGCCCTAAACTAAACTAGACATCCTGTGGCCAAAACCCATTTTCTGTCTGTCACTTGTTAGAGCTGAGCCTGTCTTCAGATAATAGTTCATCACACCACCAATTCTTAATTTCCATGAATTTCTCAAAGTGAACAATATATTGAAACAGTTCAGGTGGGTAGCTGCGTCAGAATGCGTAGGCTGCAAAGGAACAAGTAATAGGTTTATTCCATGCTGAAAAGAGAAGAAAGAAAACACAACGTTTCGGCCATGGATCCTTCTTCAGGTTGTGAGGGCAAGTACTGATGATGGTTCCACGGCCGAAACGTTGTTTTCTTTCTTCTCTTTTCAGCATGGAATAAACCTATTACTTGTTCCTTTGCAATATATTGAAACTTTTAAGATTTGAAATCAAAATCCATGTGCAGAAAAATATAGTATTCTGTCATAACAGCAGTGTTCAAAATACATCTCCATGGAGTAGTGAGTGTGGAGTCATATGGCAAAAGCAACCCGTTTTAATTGTTTTTTTTTCTGTTTTCTTTGTCCATTTTTTAGTAATAACAATTGTTTTTTTTCTTTTCCTCGTCACCTGAGTTAACTGAGTTTTGAAAAGCCTTTTCTGATTATCTGATTGATCCTCAGGTCTGGTGCCTCTTTAAATAGCTTTGCTTCTCTATTTTTTTATGAGCACATTTGATAAACAACACTTAATACCCCTGTTTTATTTCACCTCATAGTTAAAAGGAGGCTATATTCACACTTTAGTAGATGTGGTTGACCATACTCCACAAACGTGTTTTGAGAGTATGCAAAAGGCATTTAGGACAGTGCTTTACTTCAGGCCAGACTGACCGGTCCAAAGCCTGGCAATGACGATAGGAAGTTTTATGGTTTATGTTTATGGTTTTTAACTCAGAACAGATGTAATGAGCACTAAGAAAGAGCAGTTACCTATTCACTCCTCAGCAGAAACTTTGATCAGCATCAGTTCTTTGTTCCTGTCTTATTTTTTTTAATCTCCAGTGATTTATAAAATAATTTGAATTTGGAAGAGTTTGCTTTCCTGTATCTACTAGGGTATAACAAGAACAGGCAGATGTGCTTCTCAGACATAATGGCTCGTATTTCAGAGCCATTGACCTTTTCACACACTCCAGGCCCCACAGTGCCTGTGAGGAGAGTTAACACTGATCGGAGGAGCAACAAATGCACTGCGGTCCTGTTGACGTCATAGGAGCTGTTGCACTTACCTAACATTAACCTAGATGACTAACCTGTAGTATCCTGACAGCGCAAAACAACTGTGCACCACTGCTTGGGAAACCTGATTACAGTCAGCTTCTTAGATTCTTTCATCTTAAAGCTCCCATCTGTGGTGACAGTGTATTGAAATGCAATAAGAAAGGCTTGAGCAGTGACAGAAATACTAAAGCAAGCATGATCCAAAAGGCCAGGGTGGGGGAGGTGCAGAGGTTCTGCCAACTCCTCCGGCCTGTTGCTCTATGATCTTGCTGCACGGCTGACTGTACTGTCTTGTCTGTCCGTCTCCAGAAGGACTTCAGCCGCCGGGACGAGCTGCAGCAGTCAGACGTGGAACGCTGGCTGGGCTTCATCACCTTCCTGTGCGAGGTCTTCGGGACCATGCGGAGCAGCGCAGGGGAGCCCTTCAGGGTACTGGTCTGCCCCATCTATACGTGTCTCAGGGAGGTGAGTGTAGCCAGTTTACACACCTGTCTCAGCTGACCAGTGTTACTATCTCCTGATCCTGAAAAACCCTGCAGTTTAAAATCCACCATGACTAGAGCCTTCAAATCTATTCATCCATCAGTTTTCTAACCATTTTAACCAGTCCATTGCAGGGCACATACAGACACTAATGGGCACTCACACCAGGGACACTTTTCTTCAAAGCTTGTTAACCTACCAGTATGTTTTTGGACTGTGGGAGGTCCACACACATAGCACCTCCAGAATTGAACCCAGGGCCCCAGAGTGTGCCACCATGCCACCATAACTTCAAATCAATGAAGTCAATAACTGATGTGATGGTCAAAGCCAACTGCCATTGTGTCTCACAAGTTAGCAGGAGTGAGGATCTCTTCCTCACACACTTTACCACCACATCTGTTCCAGGCCCAAGTAAGATCAGCTGACAAATAAGGGTATTACTCAGTTTTTCACTACACAAGGCCCTTATGGTAGGTGAGCAGCACCGTTGTGCTTTTGTAACAAAAGAGGTTATACACATACTACTGTATATACAGTCTAACTGCAGTAAAAGGGCAGGAGCTGTTCAAGTTAAACACATATCTCAAATCAGACACATATCTCAACATAATAATGAAATACATTAGCATAATTAACCTTCTATTTTTCATGATTGCTGGCACTTTACTAAAATTTGAGCATTATACAGCAAAATAAGGAGTATTAGGTGGATTTCATTTTCTCAGGGAGGGTAGTTCCAGTGATGCAAAAAGCTGTTTATGTCTGCTTTTCAGGGTGACATCATAATTTTGACCACCGGTCATATAAATAGCAGTATGCCAAGGGAATGCTCTTTTTCATCTTCCTGATAGGGTCTTTTTTTGGTTACAATTGCTATGTTTCACTTTTCATATGCCACTTTTCAAATATTGTACTATCCAACTGGAGTCAACCCTGCTACTCAATGTTCCAGACTCCAGGCAGAAGAAGCCAGGGCCAGGGTCAGTGCAGCTTCCACCAATAAATTTGTGGGGTCAGTTTTGCATTACACACAGGGATCCCTAAACTAAGTCACCCAAAAGCAATTCAATCAGTTTTGGGCCTCCACTGGGCATTCAGGCATGGGCAAAGTTGTATAGCCTGTATCAAGTCATTGGCTCACCCCATACTCCTGCTAGAGACTTTTACTGGAACCACAATAGAAACAAGGAGATTTTTTTTCCTTTCACCCTTATTGTCTTGGATTAGTGGAAAAGCGATGTAGTATCTGTGGGGGATCATGTTCTTTTATATTTAAAGAGCTGTATAGAATATACCCTGTATGACTATGGGTCCTGAATTATAAAAAAGATTTCACTTCCTTAAAAATTTAAATGTTCATATAGAGAGGCCATAACAAATATTCAGAAGAAAAGGCTGAAATAAGCTACAAGTTCCCTTTTCTTTTTTGTAACCTTCCCAATAGTTGTTAGGTTCTCATAGTAGAGCTCACGCTGAGAATTAAGTTTGATTTAGACAAGTGTTTCCACTCTTCATTGGTTAATTTATAAAATATACAGATTATTGTACAAATTAAACATCTGACAGCACCCTCCCCCCCACACACACACATACATTTACACTTGCACACAGCTATTTAAATTATCCTACACTTTTTTTTATAAACTGAAGCAGTACATTCTCTGTGGACTACTTCTCAATACTTGTAGAAGGAACTCTCAGCCGAAAGTGTGAAATCTAAGTGACACCCACCTACTCACAAGCTCTGTTGCCACGTAAAGTCTACTGGGCCTATCGACACACTAATACGCCCACTCACAGATTGTAACAAGCTTACCTCCTCCACACAGACACTGATCTCAGCGAGTATTCTACTGGCATCAGATGAATATAAAAGATTCCTGTACTTTTTCTTTAATGTCTATTCAAACACTCAAAAGGGACAGACAGGAAGTGTCCAGTAAATGACTTTGAATTATAAACAACATTTGAACGGGAAGCTGTTTTTTCTAATAGTGTGCAGCATGCAGCCTGTGTCATTCTTATGCCTTTACCGTATCCCTTTCTGTTCTACAAATGTTAAGATGTTTTGTCCCTTCAATGTTCAGTTTTTTCAATCAAATACCCACATTTTCACGTTTTCAAACCTTTACAGCATGTTCTCCTTTCAGGAGATGTACAGAAGATGGGATTCTGGATATGAGTTTGTCAAAAAAATATATTTTCAAGTGGATGAGTAGGACAAATCTGTTGCACTGATTTGTGAGACGTCGCGTTCACTCTCTGGAGTTTATTAATGGAGTAAAAATGTTGAAAAATCTTACTTGCACGGGCATAGTTTCAGTGTCATGAAAAATAACTGCTCTACCATTGGAGGGACGATCTCTGTCATGTTTTAATGATCCTAATACTGTCTCTGTATCCTGATCCTTCCCTTGAAGGGTGATATTCTTCTCTTATGCAGATGATGCAGAGCTCTGCTGTGTTCAGATGGGTTACCATTGAAAAAGAAGTTGTATGTGTGTGTGCATATCAACACCTGGCATAAAAACAGGAGGCAAAAACTAACTGGTATCTCCATATCTTCCCCTTGAGCGTCGCACAGTAGGCTAATCCTTTCTACTGTAGACGCACATGGTAGTGTGAGAAACCTGGATAGTTCCGTTATATTTTCACATGGTGGAAAATCATATGGGATTGGAAATGATAACTGACTTCTTCATTCTTTTCAGAATAAGTGGCCCAAAAAATCTTCTGCGGCATTCTGCTTTTAATTGAAGGCACATTGAAGCTGACGATGGTTAAAGATTGCTACCACTGGCCACCCACGCACCAATCAGTCTCCCTCTTGCCTTCTGCACATTTGGCAGTCACTCCCTCTGCCAGCCACTCCCACCCCCATACCTCTATGTTCAAACCGCGGATGCAGACGCAGTCACCCTCCCCAGCTTGATCCTGCTGTTAGCATTCTAATTACAGACTTAACAGTAGTCTTGCGCCTCAGGATATTTCCATTCCTCCAGCACCTGACATTCTGGTTGCATTGAGTTCTTTAATTGGCAGATGATGTAGGGGGGAGGAGGGGGGTGGGTATTCCTCCAGGTTCTCTGCCTCTCTGTTTGAAACTGGGATAAATACCAGAGCAACAGCAGTATCTTCTGTGCAGTTCAAACTGTGTGCTGTAACTGTCCACTCCCACCCGCTTCACCAGAGTCCCCTCAATATATTCTTCTGCACAGGATAAGCCATAATGAGTTCCAGATAGCAGAGTGCTGTCTGATAGCAGAATATTGCTACTGAATTGCACAGTGCAGTCCCCTATAGGATTGGACTCCCTGCATCCAGCCAGGTGCTTCTGGTTAGTTAGCTTGCTTTCATGCATGTACAGCAGCAGGCCAGAGTGAATTAGCATGTAGTGTTGCTCTCTTAAATGAGATAATGGTATTAATCCAGTAATTATTCATTTCTTATACAGTACTTAGCTTGCAGCTTTTAATAGAAAGTTCAGAATTTAGCACAGATCATTTTTTCCCCATCGCTGTGTTTTGTTAAGACGAAGATTGTGATCGACTGTATAAATTAACCAATTTACATCTCACCATATTATGTGTTCTAATCCTAATTAAACTGATTTGTCACAGTAGCCACTCCTAGGTGAAACAATGCTTTTGCAAGACCTTATGCCACAATCTGACTTTTAAAAATGCCACTACAGGCTCAGGTGAGACAGGCTTAGTAACTGTAACTCAGTAAGGGCATGTTAATATTGTTTTCCAATGAAAAAATTTTTAAAGCACACAAAGCATGGATCTAAAAGCTGTGTAGCTAAATAGGTAGTTCTAATCTCTTAGAGTCCAGTGTAAATACATTAAGGAAATGAGCAAACTTTCTGATGATAGGAGGCCATTTGGCCCATCCTATTGTTAGTGGCTAAATGATCTAAGATCTTTTCCAGGACTAAACATGACTTAGGAGTTTCTTCCATTCACTCCCAGCCATACCTATTGTGGGCTGATTGCATTAAACTCTCCCATGACTAATTCCATTTAGCTCCCATTTTAGCTGCAGTATTCGTACTTAGACTGTTCACCCCAGCTTTTATTAGTCGTCTGCTGTGTGTAAGAGAATCATTGTAAAACATTTTCTTAGAAATAGACGCATTTCTTGACTCTTTCTCTTACTTCTTAAAAGCATTTGTAGTCGACGCTTCATATTGTGGTATACATACATCACACCAGAGTCTTAATATACTTTACTCTGACTGTATAAAATTCAGAACCATCTTTTTTCACAGAACAGACTTCTTTCTAGAAATTAGTATAAAATAACAGTATGGGGTTTGCGAATTTAACTGTAGCACTTCGGTACTTTTTTCCGACTGATTCATGAACATGGTATTTTTTTCAATTGTTGTTTTCTTCTGTGAGAAGCACAAGTTCATGTATGTGACTGCATCTTAATACTAAAGTGTGAAAAGACCTTAATGAACTATCCTATATTATCCTCTAGTCAGTCTTGAATTTAGCTAAACATAATTACCATTTATGCCCTGCAGTATTTTACTGATATAGCATGACATGCTTTTATATTTACTTATATTCACGTTTCTACTAATGTGCAAGCATTTGTTATTCTTTCTTCACATCCTAACAATGCGTAGATGTTTCCATTTTTAACTTAAACAATAATTATTTTATGGGTCACCAGCTGTGGGTCCTGTACAACTATTGTTTGTGCATTATAGAATCTAATTCATAAATATGCCTTTATTTCAAGGACTGAAATGAAAGATATTTTTGGAAGAGTCAGTGCGAGTTCAGTCTCAGTTTAGTTCTGCAGTATTCTTTAGGGGTGTGACAGCAATATTAACACTTTTTGGTCTCTTGAGAAACAATCTTTGTGTTTATGGTGTAGGCATGTGGAACACTACACACAGAAGAATTCAAGTAACATTCACTTAATAATAGAACGATAGTCACTAGGACTTGTGTAGAACAGTCACTTTACAAAAAAGTATTTAATTGATAAACTCTGTGGTGTTTTAATCAAAGTATTATCACAAATATACCAATTTTCTAAACTTGCCCCATCAAAAAGGCCAAAGCTCGGATAAAATGCATAATAGATGCACTAATGTGGTCAGGGCTTTTCTGATTTTTTACTGTCCTTTATATTTTTAATATTTTGTTCCATTTCACAGGAATGAAACGCACCCATACTCAGGTCAAACGAACACTGCCACGCCGATCATATGACTGCCCCTCAATCCCAGGAACAGACTAAACAGATTTCATTATTTACATTGGCATGTTTGCAAATGAGACAAGGCTATTTGGCTCATTTATTTCATCTGGGGTTTAGTAGCTAAATTGTTCTGGAAATCTTATCCAGCCGTTTCTTGAAATGAAGAAGTGGCTTCTCAACAACATGGTCGGGTAGCTAGTTCCATAATCCCATGGCTCCTTTTTTCTCACTTTTAAAAGCACTTCCCCATTATTTCCATTTTGCACCATTTAATATTTTACTAATGTCTGAGGAAGTACATTGAGTTGTCAAAAGTTTTGAGGGTTTTAAATACGTGGACACATCCAATTTTCTTGTTTTTGTCCAGATCTAGAGTAACATGTTTACTTTTTTGCATTCATTCACCCTATTTAAAAAAAAGTCTAAATATCTCAGCTCCCAATAACTGTTTATCATATTGGGAAGTAACTTCTGATAATGCACAATACAACAAATATGTACTGTGCTGTAACTGGATCTATGACCAAATATAACAGGCTGTTTACTAAAGGGGCTTATATTTAGTGCTGGTAGATTAGGAAGCCAAACCTGCTTTAAAGGTTACTTTGTTTTTACCATCATCAAACCACGCAATTCTTTCTTGAAAGGGCTAGGATACGCCTAGTTTTACTTAGTAACCTATTTCACATACATGCCTTTTGAGGGAAATGTCATTTGTGTCAGACAAATGACAAATGTCGCTGTTTACAGCAGAAACTTCTTTCATAATGGAGTTAAAGGGATGCTTTTAACATAAATCGTAACCATGTCATTACGAAATTGACATGTTTCATCCCTTAAGGATTTTCCTGGTAAGAGATTGTTTATTTTAGTAAATAAGGATGATTTTTATTGAAGTTAGTTTGCCTATCCTCAAATTTTCAGTTGCAGCAGATACATTGTTTCACACGTTTATAAAGGTGAAATCCGTAATGTAGATGAATTGTACATTGTGAAAATGCAATTTTTCTTTCTGGTGATTGGTTCAAAACCACTGTAGCCAAAACTAATAGAGCTGAGGATTTTGAAGAAATCTCCATATGCAGAAAATTTAGTATAGACACCAACAACCTAAAAACCCATTCAAACACAGCACAGTACTATGTGAATTTCTGTACCAACCAACAGTATGCCCAAACCAGCATTTTAATTAGAATTAGACTTGCTTATCTACAGTATGTGATTTTTGTTTGTTGCACAGCAGAACAAAATTCATATATTTCAAAGTTAACTGTTTTATGGAAACCGAATGACACATGTCATTTACTTTCTTGATTTGAACTCTGCTTCTCTGCTTGGAGTGATGACTATTAAGCTGTTTGGAATTCATTATAAACTTCAACCTACCTCAAGTTATTTACAGTGAGACATACATGTCCTTTTAGTCTTTAGAAATGGGTGGGGTGGGATTCATTAATCACTCTGAAGCTTTGCAGAAAGTATTTTCAGGAATTTGAGACTGTCATGGCTGGGTTATTAGTTTTTACAAAGTGGAGACATATGTTTTAAATTGATGTGCTCACATGATTTAGTTAAATGTAACAATGTTACAATGCTACACTATATATTAAATGTTCATGTTTTATTACAGAATTTTGATAAACCTTTGATAAGATAAACATTAAGCCAATTCCTAAGATGTGGAATTTATGTATGAAATATGTTTATTGTAAATTAAGTTATGAGGTAAAATGGCACATTCTCTAACAGTAGTTGTTCTACATTCTTTATTTATACTGTATGTTTATTCTGAACAATCATTCAAAGCATGATTTTGAGCAACAAATTGTAAGTACAGATGTCTTCAAAGAATATTTGTATGAATATTTTAAAATCAATGCTGCTGGTTGGCAAAAAGGAAAAGTCTATCACTGGAATACAGTGTTTTGCCATTTGGATATATGTTGCCTATCACTTTAAGTACTTCCATCTAGGCACCATGCCAGATTTGAACCCAGAGTCCCTATTTAGATGTCTTGCCTCAACCTGCTTTCATTGACAGAATAAGCACATGAAACAATAGAGGCGGTCCTATTTGCATGGCTTTCACCATTTTTTTCCTTTAGTGTCAAGAGAACCGCACCAGAACTCTGTTGTTTCCTGGTGGAACAAGTCTAGATAATTGCTTCAGCCTTATTAAGAGATTAATAAATATCTAGTGTTGTTTTGGGTAAATGTACAGTAGGACTACATGACTGTCTTTAGATCTTTTCTACAACTGCTCTTGTAGTTTTTTTGGTGTTGAAACTGGTGCATCTGGAGGGGAAATAAAAAAAGCAGTACTGTACAAAATGACAGTTTTACAAATAATGTTTTACATTGTGTGTTCCTTAAGAAGATATTCTGTTGGTGTCATATATTAAAGCATTTTATTTAGTGTTATTCTGAAATGGTTTAAAAATGTACATCTTAGACTGACAAAATACAAACTAATAATTTTTCCTTTCTTAAGACAAAAGAAAAAAGGGAAAGAAATTAAAGATTTAGGGCTACAAAAGACTCATACATTTCTTATGAAATTCCTTAATATAATGCACAACTGACTTCGTTTGGGCTATATGGACCATAATCTAGTACATCATAGAGTATGAAGCAATGGTAACCCAAAATGTGTCTCTAGATTCTTTCAGGTGTACTGATGAACAAATATATTTCTTACTGCATTTCCAGTTGCACCCCCTGACACACACACACGTACACACAATGTCTGTGAAATTTTGTGTCAGTACGAAGTGAAAACTCACTGACAAGTTTCTGAATTTTAGACTTTCCGAATTTCATCAAGTGAAAAATTATTCTGAAATGCTGCCAAAACAGCATTTTCTGCTTTCAGCATATCATTCTATGAAGGCAGACTTCAATATTTTTGGTACAGGGAAAGCTAGTTTAATGTGCATTTTAATTTAACAATATCAAGAATATTCCTGTTCATGTATCACTCTTTCTTGTGTCTTTCATGTTTTGCAACAGGGGGGTGGCAAAACGCTGATAACAAAAGATAATATTTATTTTAGAACTGACATTTTGAAATGTTTCAAAAACGTTGCAGTTTTACAGAATAAAATCTAAATGTAAGAAATGTTCTGTTCTCATAAATAGTGGACACACTGTGTTACGAATGTGTTTTTTATTGATCCCTTTGTTTAGCACATGGGATTGTAACCAAAAATGATCCCAACAGTCATGCTTGTGGCTCACATTTTCATTGAGGATGTGCAATTGCTTTTAATAAATTGTTAAATTAGGCCAAAAGTGAAACTTAAGTACTGTTTTGAAAGCTTTGTATTGCATTGTAGATTAGTAATATCTTAAGTGACAGATACAGATGATTTTGTTGTGATTGGCTGTTACTGTTTTCAGTTAGGATTGAGTTTGTGCTACACACATTCTCTTAAAATATTCCTCCTCCTATGAGCTTTTGTAAGGTTGATTTGAGTCTTCACTGCACCACAGAGGCGGATTAGAATGGCTGTGTAGTTCTGTTTTTACTGCACTAAACCAGCTAAGAAACAACATGAAAACCATCTGATAAATGTATCTTAAAAGTACCTGAAGCCTGACTGGGGTGACATTTAGGAAAAAAATAGATTTCTTTCTATTTTCTTTATTTTTCTTTTGTGATTCTCTTTATTAACTCATTTTGATTAATTTGCATAACTGAAAATACTTACGTTGGATTAACATACAAAAATATTCTGACAACAATATTAAAGAGCACAAAAGGGATAAAAAGGTCTTATGTCTATAACTTGTTTCTGTGTACAGGAAATAAAGTGCACAGTGGAAAAGAGTGTAAGTATCTAGTGTGCATTAAATTTATAATTTCCTTTATTAACTGATTCTAATTCATTAAACACTACTGAAGTACAAGACACATTTCAGGAATCATCAATTCCATTGGTAAATTATTCTAAACAATAATAAATAACCACTTAGTTTTAACATGCTAGGAACTTGTTCCTTTTAATAAGTGGATGTTTATTAACAAAACTCAGATTCTTCTGATTTTTAGATGCTTTATCAATGTATCCTTGAGGATTAATCATTTATGTAATCATAAAGTCATTTGCAACCCCTAAACTAACATGGTACCAAAATCTGATACGTTATTATAATTGTTTCTGTTCTACTCAGCTCTGAAATATTCATTCTACAAAGGTTGGTTTCATAGAGCAGCAAACTGTAAACTACTGTATCAATTACTTTCTCTGTACAGTTCCGGCATATACTGTAGCATAGATAAACATGATATCTGTGTGATAACATTAAGATTTCTGGAGAAGGAGTTGGTATTCAATGACATCCAAATAAAGCAAACATCACCTGTATGTATTTTTCTGTAAGTCTATAAAGGAATAATCACATCCATGTATGATATAATGGCAAAAGAATGTAGCTGCTTAATTTTCTCAGTAAACTGTAGCGAACATAGAAACATAATTTGAGGTTTCACATTACTGTTGAAAAGGAAATTAATGTATCAGTTAGAATCAGTAATATTTGGATTGCCTTTTTTTCTCATCACATCACCATGTTGCTTAAGATCACATCAAACATCAAATACTAACAAATCCCTGCATGCCTGTTCTCCTTAGTTTCCTGTGGTGTGGAGGGCAGTTGGTACAGGCTAAGGTTCGCTACCTTTATAGCCCTCACTTGTCAGCCATTTCTGAGACAGTGTCCAGACCTGCTCTGCACTGCTTTTGATCGTCTCTTTCACAAAGTCCTCCACCTTTAACAAAGAGGTGCTTGTGTTACTGCCCTGCCCTAAATTTAATGTTTAGCATGGTTAGAGTATTGCCCGCTATTTATTAAACAAGGTAAGAAGGGATTGGCTGTGTTTAGGTGCTCTAAATAATGCCTTCAGAAAAGTTTATTTTGAAAGGGTTGGCATAAACGTCGTATTCTGCTTCATTTGGTTTCTTTTCTTTCTTTACTCAAGCTTGAGTGTCTCATTTCTCATTGGCGTTTGAAGATGTAAATGAAGTATATAGGTTCAGTGAATCCTGGTCAGCTCTTTCTGACATTCAGTCACCTCCTAGCCTCAGGGAGGTCAGACTGACCCCAGTGTTTGATCCAAAGGACTTTTAAAATCGGTTTAGCCACATGAGCTCAGTCCATCTGGTGCAGGTAAATCTTCCCTCTGGACTGATCCAAAAGGCAAAGCTGAAAATCTGTCTCAAGTGTTCTGCAGGACACATGAGGTTACAGGTTGCTGTCTCCTAAACTAACGTAATTGGTGGTCTTCCTCCATTCATAATGAGATTTTTCAGAAGATACCACTCCCGAAGGAGTGCTGCCTTGTCTTTGTGGCAGAGGAAAAATAATTTAGTGGGCAAAACAAATTTAGAGGCAAAGCTGATACGCTTATTAATGGACATGTTAGGTACTAAAATATATCATGTGTGCTATAGTCTCCACAGTGATGGAACCTTAACTTCTATTTAAACTTCTTTCATATCTTCCATATTAAAATCATGAGTAAATTTAATCCCATATTGGATTGCTGCTATGAAACTCTTAGTTTATTAGAATGTTAAATTACAGATGATTTTGTGCTTTTAACAAGTGAATTGGGAAACAAAAGTACTAAAGGGATGTAATAGTACTCCCTCATAAAACGTGTGGGACGCACAGGGAATTTTCCTAGACTTGACTTATCTACAGTATATCATAATCGCCAAAATGCGTCGTGATGAGCAGAATACTCAACTGCCAGTTCGCAGATCCTAAATTGGCAGAGTTTATATATTGTAGAAAGTTCAATGCAATCCACCTCTTTAGTCAATATGAGTGTTTTTCCTTTCTTCTATCTATATGAATGCTTGGAGTTCAAATTATTTCTCTTAAAGCTCTGCTCTCTGTACACCAGAGGATTTCAATCTTTTCTGTGAGTTAGAGAGCTGCAAAATTTCAGGAAAGGTCAATGCCTGATATTTATCGACAAAGTATCTGTTCCAGCAGTGTGCTCTGCTTTATAAACTATGAAATGTACTGAATGTCTGAGGAAACATGTCATATGCTTTCACTGTACATTTTTTAAATAATACAATACACTGCAGGGGAACCCAGAACAGCCTGAGGCAACCACGTCAACTCCTAAGCTTCCTCCGTGTCAGCCTGAATTACGTTTACTGAGAAACATTAAACAGTGCTTGAAATGTCCATTTTCTAGAGCCTGACCACCAGTCTTTACTCTGAAACTTTACCAGAAATTAAGTGCGTCATGATGTTAATTATTTATGTTTTCATCTGACATCAGGAGGTGGAACATGGGAGAGCTTGGGAGTATAAAGAAGTTTTATATAAAGCCTGCATCTTGGTCATTTGAAATTCCCAAATTTGGACCTGGTCTGTTTATTTCTACTCTTTGCAGTTGCTTTAACTATGAAAACTACTCTGTACTGGTCGTACATTAAGCATAAATCAGACCTTAAACACCTAATAAAAAATTATTCTATCCTATAATGCACTTTTTCCAATTTATTACTTCTAAAGCACTTCAGAAAATAGTCCATCATGAATTATCACCAGCACCAGGAACCAGTGGTCACAAGGATCTTATATTAAATACAGTTGCTCATGTTGTTACTGGGAGCATCAAATAACCTGCGCAGGAACTAGTTGTAGATTATTCCAACCTTGGAGATGCACAATCCTTGTGCTTCTTGCTCTTTGATATTTAAAAACTTGGCAACAAATGACAACCTACTGATCAAGTCTAAATAAGAAAGGAAGAGTGTAAAAATGAGATGAAAAGTAGAACCCATCTTGCTCTTGGGACCAGCCTGGGGAGCTCACAGGTCATCACTGATGTAAACTAGTAAACCAAGTCAGAGTTGCCCCTCCAGCAACCCTTCCCCCAAGTATATAAGAAACTAGGTAGGCCCTTAGGATGTGACTTATGAGTGGCAGCAGTCTGTAGCAGTGGCTTGGCATAGAGTAGACTGAAGGGTTGAGGGTTTAAATTCCTGATGGGACTCTGCTGTTGTACACTTGTGAAAGGTATTTACACAGATTGGTCCCGTAAATGCCCTGCTACATAAATGGATACCAACCATGTTGTCATAACAATGATGAGAAATGGTTCTCATTTGGTTTATGTGGTTGTAATTAAATAAAAAAACTGCCCATGAGGACATGCCTTACAGAAGGAACAGGAATGAAAACTGCTGTTCCCGTTTTTTTCTCACAGATTCTCCCAAATGATCTCATGATAGGAACACAGGTCTGTCAGTCTTTGTGCTCCTTTTCTTGGAGAAGCCATGTGAGCTTCACCTTTGGATGATGGAGGAGCAGTAAAGTGAACCACTGACATTGTTCATGTGGTGAAAACTTAAGTCTAGCCTGGACAATATATTTGATTTTCCATCTGAACTAAAAACACCTTTTGGTTTTAATCAACAAGAGCCATTTTAAAAACAAGTTATCCTAGCTGGAACAAGTGATTATTACTTCATTATTTGGTTTCTATGGTGAGTTTGAGTCTTGGAAATAAATGACAAGTGAACTTCTCTTACACTAAAAAAAGTGTATTTTTGTGAAAGAATAGAAATTTTCAAATGTTTGAGGATTAAGAATTTCTCACTAATAATTCATTAACAGTGACTGGTGCATACACCTGCTGTGTTACGTACATAAGACAGCAGGTGTAATATATAATGGCAGTATATTGCTATATGCCTCTTTTGTTTAGTTAAGCTGACAGTTATATAAATGTGTTTTGCTTTTTGTTCTTTGCAGTTGCTAGAATCACAAGATGTAAAAGAAGATGCTGTCTTATGTTGCTCCATGGAGGTAAGAGTATAAAATATGAAATATGAAATTCCTCCCATACTTTTTCTGTGTTTTAGGTGTCTCTTGGTTCCTTCTGTTCATTCGTACATTCTGTTCTCTTGTTCAAGCTAAAATTGAGCCATGATTCTCTCAGTGCATGCGGTTCTGAGAGAGATTTACTTTAAAGTTATTTTACTTTAATTTTACTAATTTTATCTGTGAAACAGGGAATGCCTGTCTTTTAAAGAATCTTGAAGATGTCAAAAAGCAATCATGTAAAACACTCTGGAAATAATCCAAGATGCTGATGAAGAAGCCCATACTGTAGCCTGATATCAGGTCTTATGTGAGAATCATCATCTGCTTTACATTCAGGATTCTGTAATGAGACATTATTGAAGGCAACGCAAACTAATTTATACCTCAATGGGCCTAGTTCGAACCCATTTCTAGGACTTTGCCAGTAATATTCTATTTTAGTCAGAGATAAATATTTCTGTAGATTTTTTCTTTGAAGGTTAAGCATTGCTTTCTTTTACTAATAACGGTACTGGACAGTGACAGGCAAGAAGAAAAATGTTTCTTCAAAATCTAAACCTTTACTGAAGCTTTTATGAATATAACAATTTATTCATCTACCACAAGGAACTATTTAATTAAATTAAATTTTGTCCTAACCAAAGCTTAATGCTTTATTGTTAATTGTGAATATACAAAATTTGATATGTATTTGTATGATAAGCACAAATGTTGTTGATGGTTCTTTGTGCAATGTGAAAAGGGAACTAACGTTCTGCAGTATTTTTCACAACAACAGAAAGGCTTGCTTGTTTTGTACTTCACAGATTGCTCTTGTCTGGCCAGTGTTATTTGCCTCATAAAAATACAATTAAGTCTTGAAGGAGACTAGTAAACATTAGAAAGCTGAACTACCAAATGAAAGAGCCAGAAGAAAAATCTTTTTTTTTTCTTAAGGTACAATAAAAAGTTTGTAAAACAAATGTAGCAGTATAAACTTTTCAGCCATGGAAAAATGAACAGTCAAAGGTTTAACTTGATCTGTTTTTGGAGAATAAATCATTTGCAGTCTACATCAGCATTGGTTGCCAGCAGTTTCTAATGCTCTTATCGGATTTTACAAGTAAGATAATACAGTACATCCATCCATTTTTTAGACATTTTGTCCAATACAGTCGAGGGGGAACTTGAGCCTGTCCTGGCAAGCATCAGGCACAAGGCAAGATACACTCTGGACAGGATGCCAGTACGTCACAGACACGCACACACACACACTTAAATCAGGGACACTTTTCTCAGAAGTCAATTATGAAAAAGCCAAGTATGTCTTTGAACTGTGGTAAGAAACCAGAGTACCTGGAGGAAACCCACAAAAAAACTGAGGGAAAAGATACAAGCTCCATGCAGATTGCACCCCAGGAAAAGGGCTCTAGGGTCTTAGAACTGGCAACAGTTGCAAGGCACCATTACTAATCACTGTGCCATCATTCCACAGTGCCATCCATCTAATGTATAGTATAAGAACTGCAGTGTCATTAATTTGGAGACACAAATCAACATTAAGGTCATGCACTTAATGTAAATTCAGCGGGACAGTCAGGACTAAGCTGTAGGAGTTTGATGAAGATGGGGGGTTTTCCTGGAAGAATCTCATAAATTATGAATCTTGGCTTGAGCAAGTTTAAAGTGTGGCTTATCACTCCTAAGTCCCTCTTCTCTAGGCCGGTTTGTTAAGATCAGACATAGTCTTAGGGAGGTGAACTTAAGGGCATGATGTCCTGTATGATAATTTTATGAGCACCATAGGCAATGTACCTTTCATTTACAAAATGACAAGTCAGCAGCAGTATCGCAACGACACTGTTAATGTACAGTAAAACTCACCACTTATCTACTCATGATGTAAGTGCCATACTGTGTCATTTCAATTATCATTGCACAAGGAAAAAACGTAGTGGCCCCACATTAATATGAAGTAGATGGAGGCATGTTATGTGTTTGTTAATACAAAGATGTCCAAATCTTTTGCTATGGGATTGCATTTTTAAAAGAAGGCTTTTATTAATCCCTTTGCAAAATCCATTCTGATTCACTTTATTATACATTGGTGACATAATTATGAACTTTGTGAAATGAATTCATTTTTGCACTCTGAAACTGGCCCTTTTTTTAACAATAACTGAATGTGTACTATTATCACTATTTTACAGCTTGCCCTTGTTCCAAAAACAAGATTGGAGGAAACCTTTTTTTTTATCCCGTGCCAAAAAGTAGAACGTTTTTTTAGACGTTTGTATTTACGCTTTGGAGCCCTCTATAGGTTTGAGAGTGCTTGAATTTATTCAGAATAAATTAATAAAACTAATGTAACCCAAAATTTTATAAAGTTCTGTACAATCAACAGCATGTAGAGAACAAAGAATGTGTACCTAGTAGGGTGACTACTGCTGTAGTGAGTAAGGATTACTCAGGGATTGACTGCCCTGATTCAGAGATTATGCTGTACATGAGATAAAGAGCCCCTTCCGTAAGGTCAGTCAAGCCCAAATGCCTATTAAATTATTCCCAAGCATGTTCTTTAAGCATGGCTGAGTGGCTGAGGTGGTTTACCCTGGGAAGAAGCAGGCATCTCTGACTCTTTGCAACCAGCTACGCTTCTGTCAGGGTAACTGCTTCTTGAGCCTAAAAAAATATGTAACATAGTCTATTGGGCAATCCAGATTGTTTCATATTACTGATGCTTCAGTTGATCGCATCCTCAGTTCTGACAAGGCTGTATTATAATTATGTTTCCTAACATTTACTCTTCATTAGAAGACTAATGGACATCGCATATGTGAGCAAATCGCATATGGCTGTCATCTTGTTTTGACATTTGCTGAAATACACTGCTTGTCTAAGCCAGTGGTAGACTATAATTTCTAACAAATGTTATTTGCATACTCTCCTTGTATATTTACTAGATAAATGGTTCAGGTTTAGTTTTCATTTTTAATTATCAACCAAACAGATATTAGGGTGACATGGAGGCACAGTGGATACATTGCTGCCTCGCAGCACTGGGGTCCTGGGTTGAGTATTTGGTCTGCTATCTTTGCAGAGTTTTGGTGTTTTCCCCATGTGTGCTCGGGAATCGTCAAAGTGCTCTGTTTTCCACCTACAATCCAAAACATACTTGGTAAATTAATTGTCTTCTGGTCCTGAGTGTGAGTGTGTGTGTTTGTGTGTGCCCTGCAATGAACTGGCATCACATCCAGGGTGTATCCTGCCTTGTGTCCTTTACTACCTGGAACAAGCTCCAGCTCCCCAACAACAAGCTGCACACTGCACAGAATTAATACAATCCATATAAAATTATGAATAGTATACCCAGTATAGTATTAATCCTATACCCTCTAAAATATGAATTATGTAGTCATGTTTTAACTTTAATTATACTTTACAGTATAAAACATTAGTAATTCTTGAACCTAGTAAATCTTATACCACATCCTGTAAACTGTTATTGCTCATACTGTATTACATAAATATTACTGTAGCTCTTGAACAGTGTCATTCAGTTTACATAGAATACTACCATTCTAATACTACTGGTGCTATGATGGATGCAATATTGTGACCTCTTTTGACCTAAACCTAAACCTTACAATGAGTGATCATGAGTTGCACAAAACCTTGCAAATTACACAGGGTTATAGTATAAGTAATAAAATATTATATTAACAGATTTTTTTAGCTATGTATTATCTGCTACCTTATTTAAGAAATGTGTACTGTATATTGAAGCATAGGCTCACAACAGTTACACGAGTTGGGTTCAGATTAGCTAGTTTTTCAAAATAAAGGAGTGAGATTATTTTTTATTTTATGTTGCAGTAACATTTTAGGTGAAAGCACTCTGAAATAGAATGCTCAGTGACCTTTTTTGAAATATACCAGCAAGACACATTTGGAATCCTAAAAGAAACAATAATGTTACTTCGCTTTTAATTTCTATTCTTAAAGAGATTTCATTGTATGGTAAAAAGAACTGCTTGGAAGCCAGCCTGCAGTCAATTGAGACCTTTCAGGGCTTTATTTTGTCTCTGTAGAAGATGCCTGCTTTGAAGTCTTCTTTTTCCCTTGACAAATTAGAATTTCAGAGCGTGCGTTTGCAAGCGCTGACCTCAAGTCTTCCTCGCTCCACCTCTCTTCTTTCTTTCCTCTCTTCGTCCATCTCTGTGTTTGCCGACAGCTGCAGAGCACTGGCAAACTGCTGGAGGAGCAGCTGCCCGAGATGATGACAGACCTCCTGGCAGTGGCGCGAGACAAGATGTTGTGCCCTTCTGAGTCCCAGCTGACGCGCTCCCTGCTGATGGAGGTCATAGAGCTGCATGCCTATCACTGGAACCCACTGGAGGCCCTCACCACCCAGTACTACAACAGGACCATCCAGAAACTCACAGCTTGAGACCCCGCATCAGAAGAGGAAGCCAGGCTGCGGGCGGGGGTGATGGGATATGTGGGTGGGTGGGTTGGTGGGGGTGGGGCGGGTGGTTGGACAGACAGGAAGGCATGTCAGGGTTACCATCGCCACCGTCTGTGCTGAAGGGTGGGCTCGTCATTCACACACCGTTGATAATGAGACACAGTGAAGCTCATCAGACTGAGAACAAAAAAAGAGGAGTGCGGGGCGATGTCCCAGCATGCTGTGAGGGAGAAAACGAGCAGGGGACAGATTTGGGGATGTGACTTGGGGTGGGAGGGGGGGATTCTCTTTGCTCTTTTGTGTTCGCGTGCCAACCAGCCTCCCCTTTTTTCAGACACCCCCGTCACCATCCTCCAGCACAAACACTTGCGTATTGTTTCGTAGAGACCCTTTTCACAAGCCAGGGGTGTCTGCTGTCAGAGAGGTCAAAGGAGTTAGACTGGAGAGAGAAGGCGAAAGCCGGGGATGGCATTGTTTCTCTGTGCCATTGTGTGCGGGCCTCTCTGGCCCACAGACTGGCTGCCAGCAGCAGATGGCTTCAGGAGTGACAATGGGAAGGCACGTTCCGAGTTAGATCTTTCGAGCTGAACAAACAAGAGAGAGCAGCAAGCCGCTTGCTTTTGTCTTTCTGTCTACATCAAACCGGGCTCGTCCATTATGATGTCATTGTTGTTATTGATATTATGATATTATTATTATTATTATTATTATTATTATTATTTTAAATCATGTTTCGAAAATGATTTGAAATTCTAGGGTAGACCTATTGCACGGGTTTAATTTATTTTGCACTGTTTTAAGGCGATTGCTTTAAAAGGAAAAAAAACTGATCAGTCATATGGGGTAGTGTCAGAAGCTTCAATAGCTAAAGAATAAAGGGTTGGACTATAGGGAAGGCTTTTGACTAGAAGAATCATTTGAGACTAGTCAAAGAATTGGAGAGACCAGAGGCCTTGTCAACTGCTACATTTTGTAGTTTACCGTCACTGAATGTACATACTGTAATAGAAATGGACTATTCCCTGCAAATTGCAGCTTACAAAAAAGACTTGAAAAACATAAAAAGCAAGCATGAAATTAAGCTTTCTCTAGTAGCTGAAAAGCCTTCCTAAGCGTGGGACGTAATTTAACCAATTTGCAGTGGATGTCTTTGCAAGTTTTTATATATACACACATGTATGTATATATATATATTTCAGATTTGTTTCTTTATTTGCAGGTGATTAAAATCATTTACCATGTAGTATTTTCCATTATCCCAGCTTGAGCAAATGTGTATACATCAGGCAAGTCAAAACAATTATTTATGATTTAAAGACATCTTTATAAAATTATCTAAAATATTGTCATGGTTTTCAAGCAGGGTGGATATGTATCTCAAAATATTGTGGAACATTCTCATTATTTAAGAAGTATTCTGGGGTGCCTGTGACCATCCTACCAAATTTAAATTTGCATTAGCAATTTTAGAACCGCACTCGGGGTGCATTCTTAGTTTTATAGTGCATTATGGGTGGATAGTCATGTCATTTTCTCTATCAACAAGAGTACAAGCCTTGAAGTGATATTTTAACATAGCATTCTTTTCTTTTTAGAGATTTTATATGATGTGGTTTTGATGTCATTTTACTGATACACATGGACACTTAACATCACAGTGTGATATTTGTACATTTTGAGTTTCATCTGTCACTTCGAGAGGCAACAAAATATCTTTTTTTAAATCATAAAGAGAGGTTCCAGAAGGTTGTGTTGTTGTAAGAACATAGTCTCCCATAACTTTTGAATGCAGTGACCTCTGCTGCAGCCCATTTCTAAATACAGCTCATCTGTGGACAGTTGGTTATGTAGAATGTTCTTTCACATGAAGTTGCCTTTGATCAGTGCTCTCTGGTCTGGTCTACTCTGAAGCCTCTGTTTACACTGAGGTATTGGTGGCTTTTAGAATCACTGAGATCTATCAAGAAAAGTCCTTAAAATTCATCTGAAACTTGTCTGTGAAAGCCATTTAAATGTTAGCAAGCATTGTAGGACACACAACCTCCTTTTAGATGTAGCTCCTTCATTTCTTTCCATGAGTAAACCTTTACTGGGTTTTCTTATAATGGTCAGAATATCTCCTGTCTTAGGTGAGAGAAAACTCCTGATTAGTTAAAGCAACTCTGGCTATGTGCTGCCACCACTGCAAAAATGAAACAAAAGGCGAGTTGTCTAATTAAATCAAAATTCAAACAATTCTCCCTTAAAGGTTTAAGTGTTTGTCATTAAATGAGAGAAACATCACTTTCATAGCAGTAACCAATTAAAATTCCAACACTGCAGTTGTTAAATGCCTTTGCTCTTTCTTCATTTATTTAGTAAATGCAGCATTATTGAAATAAAAAAAAAGTTATTTTATAATATTAAGCTATGGATTAAATATGACAGTAGAACCTTTACATCTTGATTAGTCATCCCTTTAAATTGAATAAAAAGTGTCACCATTATGTCTGGCTAAGGAAATTCAGTGATGTTTTGTCTAAGACTCTGCTGCTTGTTTGTTTGTTTTTTGGTTTCAAAGAGGTGTCCTTGTTAGAATAGTGTTTTCATTGCAGCATAAACCTGTGCCGCAGGCAAGCCTGCAGTTGTAAACCAACCAATACACTCCCTCACTGGTACAGTAACAAAAATCTCTAAGGGTTCTCCTTGTTTAGGAAGCACAAAGAGCCAAAGTCATAGCTTAAAGTGAGAAAAATTCCTTGAACACCTCAGCCATTTCACTCCTGTATTTGTTACTGAAATATTAGTGAAGCAACATAAACTGTTTTAAAAACTATAAAGTAAGAAATCCACAATGTACATGATGGCTCATCTGAACATATTCAGTATCAGACTTTTGTGTTGCTTTAAGAAGCTTTTTTCTTTTTAATTTTAAACTTTGTAAATGCTGGTTTTTCTGTATATGTATTTGAAAGAGACAAGCTGGCCACACTGCTTCTGGTGGCAATGGTGGTTAGAATGCAGACAGAGGGCACATCTTTTGCAAAGGAAGAGTACAGTGTAGCAGGTGAAATATATCAGATTTGAATGTAATTGAAAGTGCTTCAGTCATAGAGACTAACTATAACACTAACAGTTGAGGTGCAGTCAAAAAAACGACAGCAGAACAATTGCTGTGTGGTTTTAATATTAGTATTTCTAAGAGCATTGACGTGTCACTACCTAGTTGCATATCTAAAATATATATTGTATGCTAAATAATTGAATAAAAAAAAGATCAATGAAACCAGTTAATGAGCAGAACATAAACTAGTGGTTTAATTCATTGCTGCACTGTAAAAAGGCATTTATGTTTTGCTGCTTTCTTTCGGGGCAAGGTTAAGTGAGAACAAGTCTGAAATGCAGTGCCTTTTACACTGCCACAGGATGACACAAACAGCCTGTGTGAGGAGATTCCTTTTGACTCAGATGGTCCAGACTGTGTTTTCATCACAGGATTAAGGATTGGCTAGCATGAATACATGCCTAAATAGTAAGAAATAAATTTAGTTAAGACGTTTATGTTTTTTTACAGAGCTGCCAACAGCAAGACATTTATCTGTCCTCTGTAGTTTTCACTGAAGGATTATCTGGGAAACCATTTTAAAGTTACCAAAGCCTAATCCCTTAATTGTGGAGAAACAGCACTGATCATCTGCTGACCAAAGATTTATCTGACTAGATATTTTCTGTTTGGTTTAATATACAATATGCCAGGTAAAATGAATACACATGGCTTACACTGTGTGAAAAACATGGAAAGAACCAATGCCTAATAATCTTTTCCATCTTTGTGTTTAAATTACTTATGAGTTCCATGTGTGTCTAAGACATAATACACTATATAATATAAATGTGTTAAATTTGTCACATATAAGAATACAAGAGAAAACCTAACAGCAGAAATCTTTGTTTTCTCACGCTTTTGATAATAGCAGTATTTTATTAATGTGACTGTCTAAGGGAGAATTTGGTACATGAGTATGGAAGGATCCAGCAGGCTTCTCTGGCAGTCTGATTCATTTAAGCAGATAGGAAAAATATTCTTCCAGCATTACGGAGGAGCTACATGGTGGACTCATGTAGTGAAGGAGTTCAGCCTAGCACAGGCTGAGCCCATCTTCGATACAGGCATTGTGGGCTCAAGCCTGGGTTGGTAGTCTGCTGTGACCATGATTCCTCAGTGTTGTGCAGGGTAGGTTTGTGAGAACTCAGGCCTTCAGGCAGCACAGCAACCCCTGCGACGTTCCAGGCACCAGCAGGCTTGGGGTGCCATCAACAAAGGGGGCATGTCTCTCCTTCAGTCCGTACGAGGCAGCTAGTGGGTCACGTGTCAAAAGATAAATGGGCTCGAAGTTAAAGGGTCAGAGGAGTCGGCTTACATCTCCCCTCATCTGCAACTGCAGGATTCATATATGTGAGCCGACTCATGAGCACCACACATTTGACAATTCAAAATTAGTTAGCTATACAGTATGACAGCATATCAAACTGTTGTGAAATGCAAGTTAAAAGTATGGACATCAATATTAAGCAGTGAATTCTGATCACCATCGAAAGAGACATTGCTTTTCCTTGCCATATGCATTATTCCTTCATGTTTATCAGAGCATTTGGCTTTTCTCTGCCTTTTTGAAAGTACTTTGTATATTTAATTGGGCTTTTAGCACTTCAGAGTGAACCGTTAATTATCGCTGTAGACTGGCTAGAACAGACACAAGACCAACTGCAAGTTTGTATTTTTAAGCTTCATAATGTTTTCTCTGTGCTAAATCTTGCATCCCCTAAAAGTATTTTCAGTTTCCAAATGTTCATACACATTCACCATTCTTACTTTTTCCCAAGATTTTCCTTCAGGAATATTCAAGGTTTAAAACACACAACAGGTTCTTACAATGCTGACTCGTTGATTAAAGCTACCATGATGTGTAGTTCACAGCTTAAAGGCCAGTTAGCAATTATTTCTAGATCATATTTTACCCAATTGCTTAATGAAGCCATTTCAACTGATATGGAAATACCTACTTGGATTGGGTTTGAGCAATGAGAGGAGAATGTATTTTGCTTGTTTGTGTATTCACTGAATCACATTTTATGTTTAAAGTGCCATATCAGGTGGACTGTGTCTTTGCATCAGGAGCATAAAGCCCAGAACTTGAATCATTCCCGACTGGCTTAGCTGTGTAGCAAATGAATGTTGGTCAGATATATTTTTGTTGTTCATTTTTAAAAGTTAGGAATTAGAGGTTCGATTAATTGTCTTGCATGCTGAAGCTTGTATGGAACCTAACAAATATATTTAAATACACACAGATAGTTCACGTTCATTCCTGGTAGGACATTTTATATTCAATCACTTTTATTATTGGAGAAGGTAGTGAAATCTATCATTAAGAATGTATTAAAGCCAATAATATGCAGCCAACCTGTGACTGACTATTATCCTACCTCAGAGGAATCTAATAACGTCAAAGTCACTTAAACCTGCTGAAACCAGGATGGCCCTCACAAGCCTCTTGGTTTGTAAAAAAGGGTTTTAACCTACAGTAACTGAGTAATTGTGTTGACATGTGTAAGGCAGGGAGCAGTTTTTAAAACATATTTGGAGCCCTGAGAGAATTGTCTGAGAGAATCCAGGGAATAATTATATGCATACAAAAGCTATCATCCTGCCATTGCATATATGTTGGGTGAGATTGGTATGTTTTTTGCCAGTTACTCCATTTTTCCCCTCACCTTCCAAAGACATTTTGGTTGAATTGATTGCCGTCTCTGAATTGTCCTTGTGCTTTGGATCAGCTTTCTGATGGTGGATCAGTTCTCCTTGCGTTTATCATCAAAGCCATTATTTCAAATTCTAAAATAATTTGCTCTTTATTTTATCTACAATCTAGTTGGTAGTAGTTTGCTTTTTCATTTTTGACAATTATGAAGTTGCATCCAAAATCAATTGAATTTGATGCCTTGCATTTAAGCATAAGAAAAAAAAATGGAAAGAACATAATTTAAAACAGTTTTAAAGCCATTTATGGTATACCTGAAAGACATTTTAATATCTACCAAGAACCTTGTTCTTATCCAAGACAGATAAACCAGGATATGCAATCCTTTTAGCATTAGACTTCAAGGTTTTGCTTTTCTTCAGTTACAGTAAGATTGTAGCCTTTTAATAGTAGTTTTTATTTTTCTTTATTTTTGCTGCCAGAGAAAAATTCCGGGAAATGTAATGTCGAAGGCAAAAGTCTTACTATTATTGTAAATTACAAGGTAATATTAGTTAAGACAGCAAACATGATTTCTGTTTCAAAAACAATTTCAATATTTCATTAAGTAAGCTGAGCTTTTATGTACAGTATAAGGGAACCAGAAAGTCATATTCTCACATCCTGGAATGGCAACTAGGAAATGATGTCATGACCTGTTAACTTCCTGAATTAACTGTTTAATGATTCTTTGGGTTTCAGTTGCTGACTAAAGCTGAACTTCACACAGTGAAGTCTCTTCCATGTTGAGATATGCGTTGAGCACCTGAATGTGTTGAGTGTTTTCCAGTGGTGGAAAGTTAGGTTTGAAGTCTGCCTACTTTGCCAGACTCAAAAGATTCTAATTAATAGAAACAAAGGACTACAATGCCTAGGTTTCAGACTAGCATAATGCAGGGCCTTTTAACTCCAAAGGTGTCATCTGCAGAGTGTATCCAGTTCATGTTATGCCATCTAACACTGACAAAAGGGATTCCTATAGTAAACCCTCTGGTTCAACTGGCTTGGACTACAAATTGGTTTGAATGTGAGCCCTTCATCTGCAGCATGTTGTGAAAATTGGTCATTTTCAGAGTAATTAATAACACATTTTAATGGAGGTTGAAATGTTTTCTGTTTTCTCGTGGCCCACTTCTTGTTGCGAGTATAACGTTAAGTGATTTGTTTTTTTAAATACTTTTTTCATCATTTAAGTTATGCATCTATAATATCGTTGTATTATGTGTCCTTTTATACTATGGAAACTATCAGCACGCAGCACCAGGTTTAACATAGATGTTGCAAGAGAGTTCCCTGGTGCTTTGAGCTGGATGTATGCCTCATCCTGTTCTGGTCTTCAAAGCTTGCAGTTAGAGAATTTCCCTCCTTCTGGAATATGTGTATATTATTTATTAAACAATGGAATTAAAGTTTGATGGTTATGAATATAGGTATCTGAAAGTACAGGACTGGCAGCTTTGAAGACTATGGTCCATTCCATACACTCTGTGTGTAGGTACAACATACCAAATGTTCTGTTTTCCATTCAGGGTGTCCAAATGTGTGGTCTAATGTCTAAATAAACATTGAGTTTTTTTTTTAGAGATGGAAGTCAATGTTAATTTAATCTTGCTGTAACACTTGCCATTGCCACCCATACATTGCATAATGAGACCTCGAAGAACAACCTCCAATCGCCGTGCTAGCCAGCAGCTAAAGCACAGTAAAGAGAAAAATGCAGTAACAAATGGGGACTACATTACTAGGAAATGTACTAAGCAGTAACAAACTGGTGGCTATATTACTTGGTTTTCCAATACATATATTGGAAGCTCTAAGGTAGCCATCCAGTCTTTTTTTTAGCAAATCAAAATTTATATTAAATGATTTCTGTATCATGGCATTAGCATGTCTTCTTTATACAGTTTGCAATGAGAGTGAGAAATGTTTGAGGTGTTCTAAGACTAACAGCAGGAAGTAACACCTGATGGGTTGGTTGCTACACTTTAGTACTTGTCTAGCACTTGTAGCATTCTGCCCTACTTCCTGACTGTCTCTGTTGCTTGGCAACATGAACTTCAGTGACAATCTTTAGCTTGTCTCTTTTGGCCTTGCTAGAAATTGCCAGTTATTTGTGCATACTCAGTGTAACTTTGCAGTTTTGGGAGCAGTATGTTGGGTTTTTTTTAACATTATGGTCAGTTTGGGAATTTTTAAAAATACTGTAAGTGCAATTTTCAGGCAAAATTCACATCATAATGTTTTAAACAAGGAGTTTTCAGATTTGCTTTAAATTGAAGTGCATAAAGTTGACTCATGGAGTGCTGTTTGATTCCAAACATTGCATTATCCATGGGTCAAAAGACTTGATAAATATGGCACTTTTTGTACACAAAAATTATCTATTAGGTTATCAAAATCCAGATTTACAGTTTTGAAAGAGGACAGCAATGTAATGTATTCTTTCACATTAAAATAACAATCTTTTTTTAAGTTGGATCTATGGTTGCTTTAAAAAATAAGGTGGCTTGTTTTGCTTTGTAATTTAGAAGGCAGGATTTTCCTCATCATAATCTAGAAGATTAGCACAACAACTGACAAATTTGTGTTACTCTTTTGGTTCATTTTTTTAAATATAGGACATGATCAGACAATGAAAGTCTGAAGTCAGAAGTCACCGTTGACTGTGATCTATTTCCAAAATGAAGGCTGGGAAAAGGGGAAAACAGGAATTCAAATTTTGTGGAGGAAAAAGAGACCACTGTTTTTAGAGGTGCTGCTCCTGAAATTGTTATTTTCTAAATTAAGAGAGTAACTCTAAAGCCATTCTCTTTTCAGGTTAAAGTGTCTCTTTGAATATCAGTCAGCTGAAGTGGAGTGCAAAACATGTAGATGCACTTCATAGTGGCCTCTGAACTATTATTGGGACACTATTATTGGCAGGTTTGTTTTTATTTTTTTTAAGGTTGTTCAATTTTAAGAAGAAATTGAAAATGCCTGTAAACACTAATTGAGTTTATTGAATGTGGAGCTAACTATTGTCACATATAAAGAAATGTAAAATGGGTTAAAAGGGGGCTCCCTTCAGTCTTTTTTGTCTTCTGTCTGAGCTCTACAGATATTGTTAAGCATCACAAATAACTTTTTTAAAGAATTACCAGATTCAATAGAACAACATTTTTGGAACCCGCTGAGTTTGTACAAATGCTTACTTACTAAAATGGCAGCCTAGTAGTCCCTCAAGTGGACTTCACTTGGAGTACCCTCACTGCCGTTATTTCATAAATCTGTCTTTATCCCCATGCTAACGTAATTGCAGACAGTGCTGTACAAGGCTGATTTTGCAGGGCTTCATACATTAAGCACAGTAACCTTAAAAAAAAAAGGTGTCCCAATAATCATCTTTATATATGATGGCAAGCTCAGCTCCAGACAAGTGGTAACTTCAGTTAATGTCACTATTTGGTGTCATTTGTTACCAGACTTTCATTGTAAAAAAATCATACTACAGCAGTAATGTCTCTTCAAGCCTTTGTTGAGAGATGAAAATGTAAAACTTGTGTGTCTGACACATTGCATAATTCTGGCTATTTTTTGCACACAACAATTAAAATCATTCAATGCATACAAGCAAGAAATCCATGCAGAGTTTATGCACTGTGAAACGTTTTGTTTTGTTAAAATACACATTTTCCTGAATAAATACTTAGTAAATATTAATGTTGGTGGAAAAAAGTTGATTATTTTGTCTGGATTGAAGCATACACTGGTGAGGTGCTGAGCTGCTTGAGGATATGTGCCTGTTAAGCACAATAGATTGTATGATTTTAGCTTTCAGTTAAAACCTTGGGCTTCACTGAGAGTTTAGGATGTGTTGACAGAACATCATGGATAATACGAATGGATACATCTGATTGACAAAGCAGGGTGCAGTGTGAGGTATGCTGCTTTGCGTGTGCAAATGTATTTAAACCTCCATGCTACTGCATGCCACTAGAGGTGAATGTGTCTTCGCTATTTACAAGGTATGTCCTTGTTTGTGTTGAAATTGTACCCCCAATGACACCTCATGGTACAAATAAATAATGATGTGGCTACAATTTGTCTTTGTCATCATCTTCACAGACTTTTTTGATGCAATAAAATCAATATTTAGAGTTTCAAATGCAGATGTTTTTTTTTCTCTTATTACTTTACAAATACATCAATATGTGGTGCAAAGGTTTTAAGCATATTTCAATTATAGCCATTTCCAAAATTATCTTAATTACTGTTATTAAAATTTGTTCTAATTTATTTAATCAGTGATTTCAGGTCAGGGCTGTCCTAACATCATTTTTGCTAAATATGTTTCATTTACAGTACATATTTAATCAAGTCCAGATCCTCATTCATTTTATTTTAGTTGTGCAAGGCTTAACAGCGTGGGGCAAATTCTGAGACAAAACGTTGTCATCAAAAAGGCAGGACAGTTTATTAATGATGAAGAAACATTCCAAGACAGGGCACAAATCCATTATCTGTTGTCCCCACTATTATAAAGATTTTCAAATTTGATTGCAAAAAAAAATTAGACAAAAATTCTGCTTTAACGTAGAAAAATGTCACCATGCCTGTTATTCTGTGGCTATCAGGCCAACTTGATGACAAAGTGGCTCTTCCCTTAAGAATGTTTGGACAGCCCTGATTTTGCTATAACAACATGCAAAAGTAAACAGTCAGCAGAAAAGCTTGCAGCATAACCAGCTCATTTTACTGCTGAAGAACTCATGAAAGGATGAACTCAGTGAACCCAGTTTTTATTCATTTCTTCCCTCCTGTTTTGTTTGGGGTTTTCCCTCATTTTCTTTTGCTTTCCGTGACGTCATTAATAGCATGACTAAATACCTCAGTATACAAAAGAAATGTTTTTAATTTTTTGCACATTTTTCATTTGTATGTATCTTGCTATTGTAAATGTATGCATTTTAATATATGCAAAATAATGAAATTGCTTAAAGTTATCATTTTTTTGTTTTCGTATGGACTGATGCTGAATAGTGCTACCATTTATGAGGATTGTTGTGAAGGTGACCACAACTTTCATATATTAAAATTCAATTCAGCCATGAAAAAAAAGTGTTTTGTGTCCGTTGATTTGGAGTGTTTTATACATTTTTGTTTGGAAAAAGGAAGAACAGTGCTTTATTTTTCATTAGCTAACTATACATGTTTTCCAACATGAACCCCTCTCCTCCTAAAGCACACACAGATAATTTGGATCTGATCTGCACAGATATTTGTGTGCCAAAGCTCAGAAACATGGGCTACAGTCAATAAAATAGCTCAGGTTCAAGAGGTCAGTGTCTGGACTGTTGTGGTCAGCCTAAGGTCCAAGTTGAGTGCTTGAAGTCTGTTGAGCCACTCAGGAGGAGCAGGGTTTTTTTTTAGTTATTTGATCCTTAGGTCTGTTGGCAATTTGACTTTGATTCGAAATATTGCTGAGAAGGCTTTTACTCCAATCTCTCCAGTCATATATAACAATAGACCCTTCATTTTCTAATTTTTGATTCTTGTGTATTGTACAAGTGATGTTGGTAAAGCACTTCTTCAATAACATGCATTATTATTTCATTACTAGATTGTTTAAGACAACAATTATATTAACATTTTGCTATTCATTAAATTTACTCTGCCAGTGCTTTTAAGATCATTATTGGATAGGAAAATAAATGCTTCATCTACAAGCCACCTATTACTTATTATGGAACAAGTAATAGGTTTATTCCATGCTGAAAAAAAGAAGAAAGAAAACACAATGTTTCAGCGGTGGAGTCTTCTTCGGGGGCCTTCTTCTCACACCTGAAGAAGGCTCCACTGCCGAAACGTTGTTTTCTTTCTTCTTTTTTTCAGCATGGAATAAACCTATTACTTGTTCCTTTGCAGCCTACGCATGCTGACGCAGCTACCCACCTGAGCTACTATTACTTATTATTGCTAATATTCTACTTATTATTTGGAATTGGAAGAAAGAAATGGCACTTTTGTAGTATCTCTTGTTTTGTACATC
Organism: Lepisosteus platostomus; assembly: GCF_059453375.1. NCBI lineage: Eukaryota > Metazoa > Chordata > Actinopteri > Semionotiformes > Lepisosteidae > Lepisosteus > Lepisosteus platostomus. The sequence continues at coordinate 21,289,859 of NC_142614.1, forward strand.
CATCAGCCAGTTACAAACCCTCACTTTACTTTTTGCAAATAAAGTGGAAATTTTACTGCAGACAACTTGTAACACTTATAATATTATGGCCATGTCTCAGCTGTGTAACTCGTCACTTTCTGCATACTCTCAGATCTTAAAAACACTGTTCCACCATAAAAAAATTGAAGCTAAACCCGTTCTGACACAAGAGCCATATAAACATACTCATTAGTTAATTATTTTTATAATGAGAATGTTTGTGCCATGGAAACTTTAAAATCGTGTTTTAGCCCATTTCTATCCCTAATTCAAACACCGTCTGAATCTGCAGGCTAAATTTACAACAGCACTAAAATTTAGAAGAACTTAGCAAAGTATTAATCTGCAAGAATCCAGATATAGACAGAAAATCAAAACCGTCCGAGGTGAACTTAACCTAACATAAGCTGGAAGGGTGGCTTCCAAGTGTATTGGAATAATTTATCCAAAGGTCTTGCTGAGTAGTTGAAATGTGATTGCAAAAGGACTTTCCAGCAGGATAAGGACATAAAGTACATTTAAATAATATCTACTGCCAAATGATTTAGGAGGAAAAAATCAATTTTCTTGATTGGCAATCACAGTTTTCAGAACATCTGGTAAGAGCTAAAGAAAGCTGTTTATTTGTACAGATTGTACAATCTGAAGGAGCGGACGTGGTTCTATATAGAAGAATGGTGAAAAATCAGTGAGGTAGCTGTTCTCAAACCTCGGAGAATAATAGTGGATGACCTAATCAGGAGAAAACTATCAATAAAAAACATTGATATTCTTGCTCTGATCTGTCCTTCTATTATGTTTTGAACATTTGATTCAGTCCCAAAATCTAATGGCTTTTGATCTTATTAAGAGTTGTGCATATAGCAATGAGCTGCGAGCTCTTGTTTTTATTTCTGTCTGAGAACTTTCAAGTCAAAGTCAAAGCACAAAGCAATGTGGTATGGTAAATGTCCAGTCCAAAGATAATTGCTGTATGTTATGTTGCTGTAGGTCTTAAATCAATGCTCCACATAATGTTCTTTTATTGTGTCATAAGAATTTACCTTCAATTTGCCACATGCCACCAGCCACACATTTACACATCTTTAGCTGTTTTGCTGAAAATTGCCGCATACACAAAATGTCAGAATTATTCGCAGCAGTACTGTTGTGGCTTAAAAACGTGTGTAAAGGCTCTTACCACTGCATACATGTCTGGACTTCTCCTTTCTGAAAGACTGTACTGTAAGGACATCCACCAGACTATGAAAAACCCCATGATGAAGACAAGGAAAGAACAATGAGCGAAATCGTATGTGCAGATTTGTCTACTACTCCACATCCCCTTTTTCCTGCTGAAACTGCACAGTACTTCTTCCTTTCTGAAGACCAGAAGTCTGGAGCCAGGGGTTCACCACAGTCCCGCCTTCTGCTGCTCTAACTCGCGTCTTTTATGTATATTACTCATATACGCTAATCTGTACTGTCTCCATTTTGCACAGTTTGACATTGTTTCTCAAGAGATGGCTGGAATTTTGGTGGGCACAGAGAGTCAGCTGCACAGAATGTGCTTTTTGCTCCGTCAGTTTACTTACACAAGCGTTTGTGTGGCCATTTCTTTACATCTTTTAAAAGGGTCGACTGACAAAGAGGTCTTTAACTGTGAGCCTGCCTGCACATCCTCTGAGGCTAAATGCTAATGCTGGTGCTGGTTGTTGGAAGAAAGATGGACACTTAAGCTGGCTCTGGAATACCAATCAAAATGTGAGCCACACTCATAACAAAAGCATCTTCATATTGACAACCATTCCATATAAGTACTGTTTTTTGGCTCTGTTTTTCAAGCATTACCTTCTATGCTATCATTTTCCATTGGTGGGTGGAAATCAGCTTAAATCTTTTAGATCAAAATCTTTTTTTTCCCAATAAAGCAAACGTTTGGACAAAAGAAGATGGAGATATTCTGCATCCAAAACAACCACCCTTGTACCATCACAGTACCTTTGTAATATTGTTTTATGGTTCGTTCAAATGTAATTAGATCCATTCCTCAATGGAATTCTTCAAAACAGTACAATTTGTTCTCAATGAGTGATGGCAATGATGAAGATGAAGCCAAGATTTTTGTCAAAAATCAGACGTCCCCACTACCTTCTTTAGTTAATGCCTCATAATATATGTAGAATCAGAACTGTTGTCCTCCTGGAACAGTGTGGAACAAACACTACGTCCATGCTGTTGAAGGTGAAGAGCCAATGCTTATGTACATCACCTTTCACACGTTGACGTGGACAGTTTGGTTGGACTTCATTATAGCTGGCACTACGGTTTAAGGTCAATGCTCGTTCTTAGTCACAATCTGGGTTCTGAGTATTCTATGTTTTTTCTAAAAAAGAACACAAGGTTTTCTTTTTGCTTTTCACCTGTTCGTGTTCATTAAGCAGTGGTTAAGTGCTCCTGCATATGCTGCTCTGGCTGAATCCCAGTTATTTGCAAGTGCTTGATCAATGTAATTGAGCTGTAATTCCACTGAACAGCCTGACCCCACATCACAGCTTTAGCCCTGAGGGGGTCGCAGGAGTGTTCCTGCATTGAAAGTAAGGATAGTTACAAAATGAAAGGAAGCCATTCCGCCCATTTAACCTGTTTGGTAGAAAGCTGCTATATTCTGCAAATCCAGCCATTACTTGAGAGAAGCCAGGGTTGCTTCTCCAACAGCATGGCAAATTGTTTAATTTACAGAGTGGATTTAGCTATAAAACCACAAGGCCTAAATGAAAATAAGAAAATGTAACAACTGGGAAAAAATTGCTTTGATTTCCTGTGGGGAAAAACAAACTGTTTAATAATTAAGAACATGAAATTAAAATATCCAACCGGAGAGCCTGTATTGTGAGTCTGTTGAGCAATGAAATGTTTTAAGTCCCATAACAGGGAACAACTGAATAATAGGCGATTTGGTCTATGAGTCATCATCTTTTTTGTCCTATATTCCTTCCATTCCTATTTACTTTCCTGAAAACAGAAGCTGATAATGTTGAAGACCTTTATTTGTAATTGTACTTGTGTATTTTTTACAAGTTTTATCTTTTGTTTCATTTTGAGCTTTTGTGTGTTTAAAACCTAATTCTATTTCTGTATAAGATAAAAGAAAATGAAAATGTTCCTTTTTATCAAATGTTAAGGTCTTCAACTGCCTCCTACCTGTCGTGAGAGTAAGATATTTCAAACTAAAATGAAAGTGATTTTATTAGCGAAAAATGCACATGTACTAGTCTCCGTAAGACATTAAATCCACACAGATAGCAATCATGTTTTCAAAACTACTTTCTTTTCATGTGCTGCCATATTGTCAGATATGATTTCTGCTGTTGCATTCAAAGTGATGCAAGCAGGCTCTCAACCGCATGAACTAGCATGCTGTAAATAATTACTTCCTGTCTCCTAGTAACCACACTCATACTGGCTTACAGAAACTCTGTCAGCACATCCAAGAGCCCATTTCCGAACTGCAGAAAAGGAAAGAAATTGTAGTTTCAACAGAACTTAGTTCCCAAACTCTTAAGGACTTTTACTTCTTAAGTAAAAACATAAAAATATATTGAATTATCCACCTTTCCTGCTTACCTTTCAGTGTTATACCATATTTCTACCTTTAATTAAGAAAAATATGCATTGTTCAGTTACTTTTGCATTATATTAGAATTTATGTGACAAATTAAAAAACAATGTCACACAGCACAGCATATTTTGTAAACCTCATTCCTTTATTTTAATCTTATGGAAGAGACAAGTATTTTTTCCATAAAGTTGGATCTAAAGAAAAAGTAGTTGAAAACTGTTAGACTAAAAAATCACCTTTGTTTCACAAAATAAAATGTTCTCATTCCTAGAAAGTCTTTTACCTCTTCATTTCTGCTCAACACATAGGCAAGCTGGTATATTTTCTGACATGTTCTGCTTAGTGAACAATTTTCATTATCAGCATCTTCTGAAAATACTTTAAAAATGGGCATAACAGAGAGGCTGCACATACGCATAACATTTCTGGTCCAGAAGTTATTTTCTCATTTGTTTGTCTGTGACCTCAAATTGGTTAATTTTGTGATTGTTCTGAAGTTGTGTCCTACCATCAAAACAGTTGTGACCAAGACTTTTAGTTGCCACGCTTCCAAGATGTGGCAGTGAAATAATTTGTATCCCTTGTATTCTATGAAGTTTCTTTACTGTATTCAAATATTCTTTAATTCTAATATCTGTTCCGTACTACTGCACCAAATGCCTGTACTGACTGTATACTTAATGTTACTGGAGTGTGGAATATTTACATCTCATTTGAACGTTTCACCTTCACTAACAGATTTCGACCATGTGGATTTTTGTCAGATTTATAGGAATGTCCTGGTTTATTTTTCCTTGTTTATTTAACACTGGGAAGTAATGATGGTGACAGAAAGGAAAAAACTACTCCACAGCCCTTAAAGCAGGACACTGTGTTGAAATCCATTGGTAACTGTGATTCAGTTAATAGAAAAACAAAAGAGGGCTATAGAATTTTGAAATACTAACATGTTTTATGTGTATCTCATTAGTGTAACTGTAGATTACAAAGAGACACACAACACAGCAATGAGGAAGAGTGTGCGTTAGCATTGATCAGTAGGTGCACAGCGCCCTGTTATTGGACTAAACCCAAGCAGCCTTCAAGAACAATCTAAGCCTGTTGCTTAGCAACAATGCCTCACCTAAGGCACTCTCACCCTATCCCCAAACTATAAAACCACTCCAGAGTTTTCTAAACTCCATAAACGTAAAAAAAAACAACCTAATCTTAAGAGATATGAAAAAGCTTTGCAATTTGAAAAATCCACCTGCAGAACCACTGACACTTTCAGGCGAATAATATTTGCTGTACTTATCTAAATACTCATCAGTCACTTTTTACATACTTTTCATCAGTGTTTCTTTTATTTTCTATTCTGTTTTATTAATGTAAATCACTAATGTTAAACTGTTAGGGCATTTTATTTGTTAGTTTTGTTGTCTTCTGACTGAGTCTCTACTCGTTTTTCTTTCTTAAATATTTCACCATGGTAGGATGCATTGTGTAGCAATACCTCTAAAAAAACTTCAAGCACAAAACACTATCAGTGGCAAAAAGACATCTGATACCTAAGAAAATACTAATGCAGGTAAAAATGTAATGCACCTCAAGATAATATACCACTTCTTCTGGGGCTAAATTAACACAGCTTCTTAATTAGCACAACCTGACAGAGTGTTCGTGACAATATATGCATACTTAGTTGCACTACAGGATGAATAATGAATAGGATACAGGATGTCATCTCTGTGAGTGACACACAGGCTTCTTCATGAACTTTAAACCTTATCATTCAAATAAATAAAACAAATAAAAGTCTACAATTAATAATGGCTTAAAAACCATTAATAATTAAGGAAGACATTACTTGGAATATTACTTATGGGACTTTAAAATAAATAACATTTAAAAGGCTCATTAAGAGTAAAAGGACCAAAGCTACTGTTGTTGTGCAGTTCTGGTGAATCTTTGGCCTCGTGACTCATGCGTTTTCCACAGAGTTTACCACCCTCCACAAACAATAGACTTCCCTTCATATTTAAAGTACCCTGCAAAAGTATTCAGACACTTCTTTTGGTGTCCCATTTAGTGAAATTATAATTTTTGTATTTACTCGAAACCAGCATGCTCCAAGATAAATTAAAGTAACTGTCAGCAAAACCTAAAAAGAAAAAAAGGAAATACTCTGATTGCATAAGTATTCAGCCCTCATATGGACAGCAGTTTTCCAGTCTATCCACAGCTTCACGTTAGGACTATGACTATGACTTAAGTGCATTCACTTTCATATTCTTAAACCATTCCAGTATAACTTTGGATCTTTGTCCTGCTAAAGGGTGATTTTTTGTCACAACTTTAACTTAAACAGTTTTTCTTCTGGTATTTGTCTGTATCTTGCTCTGTCCATTTTTCATTTAATCCTAACAAGCTTTCCAGTTGCTGCTGATGACAAACATCCCCATAGTGTAATGCTGCCACCGCCATGCTTAGACTGTATAAGATGTTGACTGGGAGCTGTGCTGTGCTGAAATTGACCATTTTGATTGTCTCATCTGACTTCAACGCCCTTTACCCCAGTTTTTCAGGATTACTCAGGTGCTTTCTCGCAAACTCCCAGCGGGTTTTGAAATGACTTATTTGTAGTAATGACTTCCTTCTTGCATCTCTGCCATACAGGATAGTTTTAGGAAGTGTTCCGGATACTGTTGACTAATGCACATTTTCTCTGATATGAGCCAGTAAACCCTGTAACTCTTTTAAAGTTATCGTTGGCCTCACAGTTGCATGCTCAACTGGTTTCCACCTTGCCAAGTTACTCTGTTTGAGGAGTCATCAATATTTTTGTCCCCTTTTCCTGAACAGTGCTTTTCAATGACTTTATACCTGACTTGATTTGAAAGCTCTTTAGTTTTCAAAGGTTGAGTATCGTCTTGAAATTCACTACCTCAATCATTCTAAAGTCATGAGAACCACTATTATTATAGACAGACAGAGGCTACTCCACTAATTATGTGACTCATTAAGCTAACTTTGAGCGCCTATATTAATTTAGATGCATTCTTATGGAAAATTAGTTTTTATGTTTTTATTAGAATGTTTAAATTATACTGTATTGTTTATACTGTATTTTAAATGCATCGACCAAGTATGTTTTTATGCCTTTTTGCCATTTTTTTATTTCAGTGCTCATCAGATTTAGATGGGGGGTTTCCTAGGGGCAGAATCAACCTGAAAGAAGCCCTTGTTAATATTCAGGTGTTCAGCTCTACTCTGCTGTTTTAGGATCGAGAAGTATTCTTTGATTTTCGTGACTTCTGTCCATTACATTTTTATGTCTACAGTTCCTAACATTTCAAAAACAGCAGTAACACACTAACAGGCTAACACTAACTTTTCCACCTAACTTTTTACCAACAATCTTTCCTGACATTCTGCCTCAAAATTCTGACATCATTTCTACCCCAAACTGTTCTCAGTGCTGGTGAACTGGTGAAGGGCACCATCAGTGCTCTGATTGTTTCTAAAAAACTAAAATGCTCTTTTGTGGTGCTTCTGAAAACAGCAATTATGACATACAAAGGCAAAGAGATTTCTCGTCCCTGACCTTCTCATTGTTGCGGGTGCTTATTATCATTTTCTGCCTTTTATATTTAGGGCTAAACATTGTTTTGATTTTAACCAGTTTTCCTCTTGCTAGCAAACCAATGCCGTTTTTCACCGTTTTTAAAAAGTGTGGCTTGTACAGTATGTTCGGCATAATACATGTAATTTAGCTTAAAGCCCCAAAAATCTAAACTGTTGAATATATGCTACATAATTTGGAAGCTATGTAGGTTTACATTTGAACTGTATAGTGATTAAGCTTGGGTAATTATGTGTATAATAGCTTTTGTTTTCTAACATCCTGTTTCCCCCCAGGACTACCCATCAGCTTAATGGCTTCATCTTTAAGAGGGGATGACAGCTATATTGTCGCCATACCTTGGTCTGGTCAGGCATTGATGAGTTGCTCTGGCCTAGGGCACCTTGAAGACAAGGCCAAAATCCTTAATGTACTGTATAGTGCTGTATTGTGCTTTGCTTCATATATGGGTTTAAACAGTTAATTATGTGAGTTATTATTGAATTTATTATCTAATTTGCTGTTCTTTTTAAAGCTGTTTGCTGTAATGATTTAGAATCTACACAACAGCCAGAAAGTCACTCCTAGTTATATAATCAGCTATGAGCCAAAGGGAACAAGTGTTGTCATTGTAAGACAATGGTGGGTGGGCTAAAGATGGATTTTAATACAATTGACATGGTTTCCTCTGTCTCTATCCTACACGTCTGACATGACTTCATGCAACTCGGCATCCTTTTAAGATAAGGTGATGTAGACACACCAAGAATTGACTTGAATAGGATCCCTCTTAGGATGCAAGATAGTGTAGGCACATTTCAGAGGGTGGGTGGCTGGAATATTTTTCCATGAGTTTAACTTAGTGTAGCTTGGTTTTTACTATTTCCAGCATCTTCTGTGACAATGATATGTTCCTTTTGTTATTGGAAACAATATTTTGCATCTCCTGAGATATAAAAAATGGAATTTTTGAAAACAGCACAAAACAATCCAACATTTACAAAATAATACAAGGATGAACTATTTGTGAATTCTCCATTTTAGCTAATGATCTACTACCCAGTGGTTTACTATCTCTCTGTAAGTTAGTCTATTATAGCATTCCAAGGTCAAAACCTTACATTTTGTATTTTTTACCATGTCAGTTGCCACCACAAGGTCCTCCCTGCAGTCTTGACAGCCAAGCACTGAATACAACAGACATCTACATGAACAATGACTCATTTATCACACTCCTACTGTCCCATTCACATAAATGATCCATAGTTGCTGTACGAGCTATTCAGTCCTGCACACCAGGAACACTGAAGGATTAAATTTAAACGGTATGTGGTGTGTGGCTTAGATTGCTTTATGCATTTGTTTTATTAGCATAACCCTCCAAACCCCATGTCATTACAGCCATTTTTGTGTGTGTATGTCTCTGAAATAACGAACACTGGCAGTTTGTGAAACTGGTTGTTAAGAATATTGTAATTACCTGAAAAATGGACAGCTTTTCAAATCAATTTTGTGGTGCTATTTGGATGTTTTTTTCACAGAGCATTCTTTTCTGTCTTGACAGAAGCAAACTCCCATTCACAGCAGCTATGACATGAAAATCTGTTGTGATGTTTAATATTTTACACCACACAAAAAGAGTGTTCCATTTTGAATGACTGCTTTAGTAGTAGACTGTACGTAAAGGGTTGTTCCAGAATGATAAAATATAGCACAAGAGCATAAAATGTGTGGAGTAATCATGGTAAATGCAGATTTAACATAAAGCTTTTCATGGGACTCCCCTTAATACAACCACTGATGTACTCCAAAAACCAGATTTTATTGTTAACTGTTATGCTCCACCATTTCTACTTTGAATCTGGCAAGACAGAGCACAGTCCCTAATCTCTAACTCAAGTCACTTAGGCATTGGTGTGGGATATAAGTAGAGCTCTGTGCAAAATCTACATTTTTTTAAATCTACTTTGTGTGATCTACTTCAATACAAACACTTTCTTGAAGTGTTGTTGAAATGGCTGTAAAAAATACAAAAGGCAAATGAGAAATATGTATCTTTTACAAGTATTTCGTGAGTCAGATGTTAATGGCATTCCCTAGGAATCAGGCATCATTGCTTGCTGCCCTTTACTAAGACTGGGGATTTGAGAATTAGCATAGGTTTAGTTGTTTTTTTTTAAATAGATAAAAAAGACTTGTGAAATACACTTGATCTAAAATTAATAATTTGTCAGTTTTATGAATTATTTAATAGGTACAGTATATCAATGCCGTATTATACATTTCTTACTGAAAGTTGGAAGACATTATACTCTACTATCTTGGGACATAATGTTTATTCTATCCCTCTCAGAGGTTCATCCTGAATCACTTTGCAGATCTTAGCTGCTGTGCTCTAACACACGCAGAGCTAGGAGCTTAATCTTTTCCCAGAAGTCTAAATCAGTCACCTCTTCCAATCTTCCTTCTGTCCTCTAGCTGTAATTTCTGATGCTGCCTCATCTCTGAGCTCATTTGTTTGTACCCCATCCCTGTGTTCAGAAATAACCTGGTTTGAACTGGTCAATTTTGAACCCCAAATGCGCATACATATGCCCTCACGAATTTCTGACAGCTGGCACCATGTCTGGTGCTAAAAAATGGCCAACAGACTACTGCAGTTCCATAGTGCTGTCACAGTCATTTTTGCTCTCACGTTTTAGCAAAAAGGACCTAAATAGAACAATAGGCAATGACAATTAAAAAACATTACTCTATAAATGTAACAGAGCTCGCTGTATCACCTGCAAGTACACAGCCACCACCACACTCATTCAAGGCCCCTCAGGACAATTCCGGATCACCCAGACAGCATCTTGTACCTCCAGCAACCTTATTTACTGTATCTCTTGCTGCAAATGCCCAGCCATCTACATTGGAGAAACAGGAAGGAGACTCGGAGACCGCTTCAGAGAACACGTCAGGCCTGTGAAGATTAAAGATCTCTCCAAGCCCATTGTTTCTCATTTCACCTCTGACGGCCACGACCACTATAATCTCTCCGTCTGTGTTCTCAAAGACGGTTTTCCGAACTCATACATCAGAAAGACCACCGAAACTAAAATTATTCTGCAGTTAGGATCACACATTCTCCCTTCCCTTAACGACAGATTACTGTTCTTTTAAATTTTCTCCATTCATTGGAAGTTTCATTTCACACCTCTCTGCACCCATTCTGACTTCACACCTCTTGATTGGCCTCTCTTTCTGTCCCCTGCTCCCGCCTTTCACTCCTCCTCCCTCCCAACCTTTGTTCTCCTGCTACTTTACCTTTGCCTACTGCCCTGTCTCTCTCACACCTGAAGAAGGCTCCACGGCCGAAACGTTGTGTTCTCTTTCTTCTTTTTTTCAGCATGGAATAAACCTATTACTTGTTCCTTTGCAGCCTACGCATGCTGACGCAGCTACCCACCTGAACTATTACTCTATAAATGGCAATTAAATATTTAATATATTAATAGATATACAAAATAAATAAACACTTTTTGACTGTTGACTGAGGATAAATATTCATATTTTTGGGTGGTGTTGTTCAAAGAGTCTTAGCTCATTCATTTAGCCTCACTGTACCTCTCTCTTTTCATGACTGTACACTTCCAAGTCACAGGCTTCAGTTCAGGGATGCTGATTTACCATTCCAGCAATTTTTCAAAATCTCAGCCTGGTAACGGCTGTGCACCACATAACGGGGGTGATATGACCTCGGCTCCACAGGTCTTGAAGTGACAGACGGCAGAGAGCTAGGCTTGGGACTGCTGACTTCAGCACACAGGGACAGATGGAAAGCACAGGGGGATCAGCCTACATAGACATGTCTGCCTGTGTGTGTGTCCTGCTAAGCATGTGATTAGTTTCTGCAGGCCACTTGGTCTGTGCCAGGATAGCAAAAAACAAACATGATAAATACAAGTGATGCAGTCCCAGGACTTAGACCAGTGGAGTCATTAAAGTAGTATACAAGTAGGTGTTTTGAAGAACACCCAATGCTCATTGAAGCAGCTGAATATTTTGCACACTGCCCACAAGCATAGACAGTTGTGTGTGTGTAAGTGATTAAAATGAGGTTTGGTTGAACATGGTCCTGTTTAAAGTACACCAAGAAAAAAAACAGCAATTCTATTATGTTGTGAACATCAGCTTACCACAAACAGAACCAGATGTTTACCAAGAAAAAGCTGAAATCACAAAACAAAATTAAAACTTGATCCAATCAAAGTGTTAACTGTAAATTTGTCAGGATAATAACTGTGAGTTCATTAAATATCACACTATATGCAGATTACATCTGCTGGAAAGGCAGTCTTGTTTTTGTTGTGGCCTGAGTTTTATTGCAGTAAATCACTGTGTTTTTAGAGTACTGTTAAGCTGCTTTAGGATTCTCAGTGGCTTGACTGGCTGTGAATATCCAGGTTGGTCATCAGAAGCTGAAAGGAAAGAGGGAGTGGAAGGTGAATGGCATTGCCCCTTTCATTGTCACTGTGGTTACGGTTGGGTTTTTTTCTTAAATGAGCTCACCACACTCAACACTTAATGATCACTGCCAATATGAAGGAGAGTCCCTCCAGAATGTCATACATGTGCAGTCATGTACATCCATACACATATTAGTAATGAGTATGGCGGGTTTTACAATAGATTTGATTGAAAAGTATTTGAAACACTTTTACTGTGTTCTGAAATTTCTGTAAATGTGATAAAGGAGTCATATTTAATAATGCAGTTACCCAACTGCACAAGGGTTTTTCGCAACTGAATACTCTCTTTTTGCCTTAAATGGTGGGCTAAGGCATAAAAATAAACACAATGGAGGCATTTTATCCCCCCCAGAACCTCATACAAAAGTGCAATGTAGTTCTTCTTTTGTCTTTTAACTTCTAAAAGATGCTGCTTAGATCTCCTTACTAGGTCCAGGCACTTCTCCATGGGAGTTGATCAAATTTCTGTTTATATAACAGTTTTATCTTTTGGGCTAAAGTCAGATTATTCTGAATGCTATTCCAGACATTGAATCTTGTTCTCTTTTAATCCAGTTGGCTGTAGAACTGGACGTTTGCTTCACATTTTTCACATCCTGCGAAAAGAACAATTTGTCACCAAAGGTCATCATCCCAATGGTCCTTGGACTTTCAGAGTTCTGGAATCAATTCCACCTTCTATCCAAACAAGTCTATGAGCATAACAGATCCTCCTCCATGCTCCACAAAGACTGTGACAGATTCATTGTGTTGTGAAATGATCTGCTGCATATCATGTATGAATTATATTTAGTTTCTGTTACATTTCTTTCTAAAATGATGCTAATGATGTGTAGCAAACCAATTTTCAAAAAGGACAGAGTTGCATTGTCTAGAAACATGGTGTCAGACAAGCAGAGAAGTACATAATGGGGTCAAAAGTTTGTTAAGGAATTTAGCACGAATCAGGGAACTGGTTCCAATGATAAATTGAAGCAGCACTTCAATTTATGTAATTTATTTACTTAATAAAATATTAAGTGTTATGCCACGGCCTGGTCTAGAATAGCTTGCGGCTGCCTGAGGGAAAAAGGAATCCATCTGTGAGACACTGTGCAAAGGATGAAAAAGCCGGCTGGCCACAGAGATCAACGAAAGTCAAGATTTTAGACTAAGTCTAACTCTAGCTTACCGTGTACAAAATGTGCAGGTTTTATAGCTATATTGTGCATGTAAAACATTTCAGAGCAGCAGCATCTAATTAATGTGTGGTGAACTTCGGTCTTTACCAAATTTGATCATGATTATTCCACAATTACCAATTATTGCAACAATTTTCATATATCGGGCTGTAAGACATTTAGAAGACCAATTTAAATATATAGCGTTCCTTATCTTTGTCACACAACTCTTTGATATATGTTTAAATATAGCTTTTAACAAATGTTCAGCAGGGAACACAGCAAGCAAATTCTCCTTCTTCTCTGCTACTCCTACTCTTAATCCTCCATGTAGTAATTTCTTGAAAAGCTATAAGTAAAAGTAAATCCCCCTCTCTTCCTTTCATTTGTCTCTCCACATCACACTTCAACCCATCTCCACATTTTCAGCTTTTCCTTGAATAACTGCTCACTCTGAATGGGCATCCTAGCTTCCCTGTCCTACAGCCAGGTGGTTGACCCTCAGTCAAGCAGGTTAAGCCAAACCGCTATTTGCCTGACTTAAGGCACTTTTGGTTGTTTGGTCAAACTGGAAATATGACAAAACAAGCCAATGGATATAAAGGGGTAGCATGCTTAATAGTTTATTGTTTGGTAATAACTTGCTTGGCTGAGGAAATTATAGCCCTTTCTATAAGATCAAAGCTACCAAAATCCCAATCACTGGTGAAGAATGAACCAGGGAGACCGCCACAAGGGTGCTGTTGGGGTACTATAAATATAAATATAAATTTATAAATATAAATACTATAAATATAGTAAGGAAGATATGAATATAAAACACTTTGATTTCCTCATGAACATCTGCTTAACAACACCTTTCTAACTGGGTGTTATTATACTTTGTGAAGGTTATTTACCATTTTCTGTACTCAGTTAATGTGACAAATCCTTTTATGATTTAAATCTAGGTAGATATATTTAATTTATTCATTACTGTTAACATGTGATGACAAAACTAAACAATTTTTAAATGTTTCCTCAGGTTTCCACAAATACTCTAACACCTGCCAGTTGTCCTTGGATCTTGCAGGGTATAGTGTATGTTTCTGCTAAAATAATACTACATTGATTATCCTGAGGAGAAAAAATAATGGTGGTGGATATTCATAACCCAGAATACTCAAACATACAGATAAAATATAGAGCTTTTTGTTTATCTGGAGACAATTATTAGGTGTGATAGAAGCTGTGAAACTACAAGTATCTATTTTCTGGCTGGCAGCCAAAATATTTATGATGTGTGATGAAAAGTGTAGTTTGAAAGAAAAAAATATGAAGGTCTTTATGTTATGGAAATATGCATTACTACAGTGCAATAAATATATTTCCTCATTATTACATGAACATAAAAGAGGATAATATGTTTATGAACTGCAGCAATCTTTTTTTCTATTTGCTAGTGTAGCATACAGAATTGGAAATAAAGTAAGTAAATTAACAAAATATAATTATTTCACAGAGCAATGTATAGTAAATCTGCTTATTTTAAAAAGTCAGGAAATAAAATGTTTGTTTTACTTCTTGTTAACTAGGCTAAAATAAAAATATTGAGATATATAATTGCTGATCACATACTAAAACACAAATTGTTGTCTTTATAAATCCTGGGAACAAATATTAATAAGAATTAATATTAATAAGCTCAGATGATTATCTTCATATCTTGTGTTTTTTTATTTCTGGTCATCTTAAATAGAATACTATTCTACTAAATAGAGTATGAATACTAAATATTCCATCAAGAGCAGCTCTTAGTATATGACTTAAGTACCAGGACTATGTAGCTCTGCTTCAATACAAACTTTTCTCAATTTTTTGTATTTCCATATAAATCCAACAAGTTACAATACCATGCTTAACTCAAAAGCATAGCTATTTTATGTTATGTCTGCACCTATTTAAAATGTAATACTATTTAATACTGTTACTGTTTATTTGCCACAAAGAGTGCCTAGCACCATCCTGATGAACTGACAACTCAGATCCCCTTCTGACTTGACAAAATGGGATCATAATAGATAAAGTATAATTTAAGCAAAATAAAGGTTCCTTAAATGCTATTTTCTGCCATATAAACTCCAACAAAAAGTCCCAGTATATTTGAATGTCCTTAAGACAGTATTTTAACTAAACATTGTGTCAATAAAATGGGTTTGAAAGCTTGTGAATAACTTTATATTTGGACATTTTAAGTCTTTCATTTGAACGTGCAGCATGTGCCATTAGGCACTCTTGCGTCAGCTGAAGTTTCCTAGGTTTAGGGTTAAATATTTTCTGTTTGATTAGAGATATATAAGATATAAAAACAGTAAATAGTCTAAACCTGATGTTAATGTTAATTGTATTATTCCAGTGACACAGTTGTTTGGAGCTAAGAGGAATCTGAAGATGCATACAGTAAGACTCATTACTTTGCATACTGCAAAACATTTCAATGTTTATGATCTCAAAAGACACTTACAAGCAGCTGGGGCGAGCATGTGACTTTCCACAGAGCAGATGGCTGAGAGTTGTGACACTTGCCCAGGACCATTTAATCAGAGCAAAGCATTTTCACAATCACTTCCAAAGTGGTCAGTGAACTTCAGAAGCACTCCCTGGCAACTACAGGATAAATAAGTAGTGGCACTGATGAGTCCATTCCCTAATTTGCTTCCTGTTCAGTAGAAGCACAAATAGGGGCTTTTTAGTCCCTGATCCACAGTTGTTTATAAAAGATCACAGGATTTGCCTTTTTTTTTAATATCATCCCAAGAAATCAAGACTGTTCCAGTATCTGGTCAGGCTGGTATGGACTCTTTATGTAGGAGATAGTACTGAAGTTTCCATTTAATACAGAAAGTTAAAGACAACATTGGGTTTTTTCCATTATATTAAGCTTTCCAGTGCCATTTTCATGTCCTTACTATGTAACCAATGTCTCATATGTGTCTCAGAGCTGTAACAATTGAAGTAAATTCGTACCATGTCTTCTCATTTGTTTTATTTCCGTATCAATGTTCAATATTAGAACTCAACAGTTTAGAAAAGTGTGCTTTTCCTAATGACAGGTGGAAACAAAAACTAAGCATTGATGTCAATCATAGACAGGAATTTACTGAAAACAGCACTGGCTTTATTTTGACTTAGAGTAGAGTATGGTTTCTCCAAAATTGCAGTACCTGGAATTTAATTATTTTACTGGTATTATAGTATGACTGTTTCATTTAACAGTTTCAGCAAATAACGTTATATTATACCACAAGGATTGCAGTGACTAAGACTTTCTCCATTTGCCTGATCCTTGTTTGTGATAAAAAAATAAAAATAAAAATGTAATACAGTAATTTTGCATTGGTACTAATGGCATGGTATGTGGGATGTTAACGTGCAAATGGGAAAGATAGATCATGAAAACAGGAAACATTTATCTGAGAAGAGAAACCACAATACTGCATTTAATTTAATGTATTTTCTGTAGATTTATTGGGTTTGACATATCCCCTCCCCACTTGTAAATCTGTCCTAAAAAAGATCTTATATTGTCATTCATTAATGTCTTAAGAATATATTTAAGTAAGAGACAGCTCTCTGTTGAGGGATGCCAAGATGTTAGTAAGAGCCAAGGATTAGTGAGTAAAACTGAACCATATCATTCTCATCCTTGTTCCTATTTATTCCTTCCAAATGTTTTAGCTACAATACATGTACCAACACATTGATTCAGAAAGCAGCCACTTTAGTGCAAAGTGTCTTGTGATTATTGGTACTTTGTTTACCATTTTCCAAAGCTATCATTTCAAAATGGAAAGATTCTCTACTATAGAGCTCTTCTTGTCAGTCAGTATCTTTAAGTCCTTGCCAAAAATAATGATGGTTTTTAACACGAAATGGGATGTGAATCACAGTTTATAGCATGTGAAGCATTTCTATTTTTTTTTGCAACATTATCAAAACATTCTTATTTGGCTGGGAATTTTGTATAGCTTTAATCTTTTTTCTATCTGAAATAAGCTACTTTTAGACCAGAGCGTAAAAAAGGAATCTTGTAACCTCAGGAATCTGAGCTGAGGGTTACATATCGTTAGCTTTAATTGCCAATGATTGCAAATTCAGAAAAAAACTGGTTCTGACATTAGTGAGAGGACTGCCGCTCCTCTGATAGCAATGAAGTACTGCTCTTGACTAATATGGAGGGGAGAGATCTTAGTCAATAATATTTTAAAGTGGTGGGTGTTGTGAAAAACCACATTAGAAATATGATACAAAGCGCCAAATTCCTGCTGTCAACTGTGGGGATGATTCAGTGATGGTGTGGGACTCTGTGTGTGGGCAATTGTGTTTCATTCTCCTCTTTTTTTGCAGGGACTTATTCTCTTGATGAATGGAAGTAGTTAATATCAATAAGTATCATATATTGTATGAATAGGAGCTGAGAGAGCTCAGCTATATAGTCAAGCACAGTTCTGCAAAGATTGTATGTTTATGCTTTATGACCTAGCTTCGACTTTATTTGTGTAAAGCTTAAAAAAAAACAAATGCTTTCAGGTCTGCTGCAGTGGGATCCCTCTTAATTCCCAGTTAAGAAATCTGATTATGAAAGCTAGCTTTTGGGGGTAATGAAAAATACTTTAAATATCTGAAGATCCCAGAAAATAAATGTGTTCTGTCAAGGTAAAAATTATAGGTGAAGCAGATTTTCAAAATCTGTCAGCCAGGCAATTAAAAAGCACTGTAACCATAGGAATTGGTTCCTGTGCAGAACACAGAAGGGATGAGGGAGGAAGTATATTCTCAATCAGCATCACCACAATTAGCACAAACATCTCGGAGCTTCCCTTTTCCACGTTCTTTTTCCTTGTTCGTTGTAACACACCCACCTAGGCTACACAGATAAAAATAACATCAGACTGAAAGGACAAGAATAAAGCAGACATTTTAGCTCATCAAATCTTCACTTCTCGGCATTTAGTTAAATCCTTTCTAAAGGAATGATCACGAGTTTTATTGTCCTGTATGGTGTAAAGATGTAAATAAAGCCCATACATTCCAAAAAATACAGCTTAAATCAGGGGTTATGATGCACAGCAGGCTGAATGGGAAGTCTTTGGGGATCTTTTTTTCCCTTGGAGGTTAGGGAAAACAAACAAACACATGGCCAGAACTTACCTTTTGTTCACAACATACTAAATAATCAGCATACAGCATGACTGAGTCTGGAATGCTTGTTGGTGTGCTCCTTATCCAGCAATTTTCACAATGACCTTAAAAAATGAAATAATAGAAACAACATGGCAAATGCCTTGTGCTGAATTCAAATTGCATTTCCACAGAAGAGTTTTTTTTTTTTCATTTTTATTGATGTTATGAAAACCTTGTTCTGTGGAAATTAATTGAATTTCAGCTCAAGGTTATTACTAGAAAGAAAATTATGAGTGTGTATAGTATCAGACATGGCCTCAATCTGAGAAACAGAAAACTAGCTCAGGACATTCAGAATTTCCATGAGCAGAAGGAATCTTTGTAGGAGCTTTGAAATTCACATTGTTTTTTGCACTTGTTACATTACAGTTGTAAGGCAGTTGCTTACAACTTCATAGATCTGCAAATGGAATCTTACTCCAGACCTTTTCATTTTCATCTCTTTCTATCGCATTCTAATTACTTTATCAGCTTGTTATAAAATGATGCCATATCATGGCATTTTTTTGATTTATTACGATCTAATCTAAAACCCTTTAGGGTCTCAAACCATAAAACAGATAAGAAGGCTATCGTTATTTTCTCTTAAAGAAAAGGATAAATAAACATTTCATTCTGAGGTGGATAAATAATGGTTTTCATCTATCCATTTTCTAACCACTATATCCAATACAGGATCATGGGGGTGCCGGAACCTATTCTGGCAAGCAATGGACACCATGCAGGATACACCCTGGACGCAACACCAGGTCATTGCAGGTCACACACAAACACACGCTCACACCCAGGGCCAATTTTCCCAGAAGCCAATGTATCTACAAGTATGTTTTTGGACAGTATGAGCAGAAGAGGGCACCCAGAAGAACTGTCTGATACAAATACAGGAAGAACTTACAAGCTCCACACAGATAGCACCACAGGAATTAAAGACAGGGCCCCAGCACGGCATGGCAGCACTTCTAACCACTGCTCCCCAGTGCCACCCAAATATCTGTTTTGTTAAGTTAATTTAAAATAAAAAACAGGCCTGAACTATTTATCTAGTAAATATACAGTACATGGGGGGTAGATGAATAACATTTAAAGTTATAGTCAATCACTGGCTTAGACAAGCATCGTGTTTCAGCAAATGTCAGAACAAGAAGTTGTCCAGCATATGTGCTTTTTTAATGAGACGCTAGAAGCAGCCTTATAAACCTAACCACAGCGCCTAATTTCCTAGCAAAATCTTTCCATGTTCAATGATTGAAGTGCCAAAAACAAATGTTGCTGTAACACGGCGCGTTGTTGTTGTTCGAATGAAGAACCCTATGCCGAGGTGGGGGAGCCGAGTCAGGAAAGATTTCTGGTGATCCCAAAACGTTAGGCAGAGACGTAGTCGATGGCGAATTCCGGGTTCGATACCAAAGGTTATCCAAAAGGAGAAAGGCAGACAGATCCAAAGTGCTAGACGAGGTCAAGGTCGAAGGTGAGTTCAGGGTTCAAATATCTAAAAGCAAGATCCAAAGGTTTGTCCAATCGAGGCAAGAAATTCCGAGGAAGCTAACAATACCGAGCAATGTTTAATGAAACAGAGAAGGCTTAAGTAGGTTTGGAAGTGGAGGGTGTGTTAG
This sequence comes from Lepisosteus platostomus, assembly GCF_059453375.1. NCBI lineage: Eukaryota > Metazoa > Chordata > Actinopteri > Semionotiformes > Lepisosteidae > Lepisosteus > Lepisosteus platostomus. The sequence goes on from NC_142614.1 coordinate 21,309,595, forward strand.
CAAGTGAGGCGCTCTGATTGGAAGAAGGGTAGATCAGTGACGTTTGAGGGGATTGCCTGGTGTTTGATTGGGGTGAGACCGTTTGTGTGGAGAATTCCTATTAACAGCGGATGAGCTTACCCATTTGCATGCATCATACGAGATACAATATATACAGTCTATATAGCATTTGAAATAACTTATAGTTTCTTACATCTTAATATTTTTTACATATCTCCCTTGACCAATATGATATTTAAAAGCAAAGAGCCCATTCACTGCATCAATACTTGGTTTATTGCCTTCAACCACCTTTAATTGTCTCAGAAAATAATTTTCAATAAAAAACAAGCAAAAAAGTAAATCATGAAAAATCATTGTGTATCCAGCTAACCCAGATACCTACAACACCTCTGCATAGTAATCAGTTACAGGCTTTAGTAATTCTTTGTGTATAAAAATATTAGTAGTGCAGTACTTATTTTTCCAGTAGGGTCTCCGCATCTGCTTACTGAGGTTAATTGCCATTGCTCTTGTTTCTTTCCTTTCAGATTTTGAAAACTCTCAGACATACAATATAATGTAATTTCCTCCTGGTTATTCTCATAGGACCTTAATGAATTGTGCCTTTTATTTGAAAAATAAACTTAAAATACACTTTTAACAAGCAAATGAATGAGTCTGACATGGCACACTCACTAAAACATTCTAACTTACTAACTAGTAAACTGTCAGAATCTATATAAATGATATAAATTAAGAAGAGCAGTGGTCATAGTACAGATCCTTATGATACTTCATTAATTAGATCACCCCAAACCTAAAGAATTAATAGAAGGATCCCACCTATAGCTCCTACGCATGCAGTTTGGAATCAGATTTGTATTTGTTTTAGCTACGTTCATAAAGCTCAAAACTACCATTAGGTTACTGCTCTCAGGCAATGTCAAATCTTTGTTGATGGAAGTTCCAGTGACCAAAACCATCAAACAAACAAATGTAAACTGAAAAGAAGCAACTTTAGCAATTGAATTAGTCTGGGACTCTGGCATTCAATTAGGCTATGTAATTACATTTGAGTTGTTTGGTCATGTACTGTATACAGGAAAGAAACAAGCATGATGTGGTGGGAACCTGGCTGGTAGCTACAGTGCTCTTTGTAGGAAGTACAAATTAACCATATCTTTTTTTGCTGAGTGTCTTTCAATCTGTTCGTAAAATAGGCCACCTCCCATTACATGAGTTGTAGAGATTCATTAAAAGTACTGTTTCAGCATATTCCACAATATTATTATAGTTTTCTTCCTGAAGTCTCTCCAAAAATAATCAAATGAGATTCTTGGATCAAACTGTCACTAACAAGTGAATGGACAGGGTGCCAGTCCATTGCAGGTTTCACACAGGCAAACAACACCAGGCCAATTTTCCCAGAAGCTAATTAACCTACCAGTATATTTCTGGACTGTGGGAGTAAACTCAGAGCACCTTGGGGGAGACCCACACAAACTCCCTGCGGATAGTACCCCAGGTCCAGAATTTAACCCATGGCCCTAGCACAGAAAGGCAGCAATACTAACCACTGCCCAACTGTGTTTATTGCTGACTTTAATTTATTATTCGTTTTAGATTGGATTTTTGGTATTTTTAAAAGGCTAATTTTCACTGGGTGGTGAGGAGACCAAAATGAGAGAATTTAGTTTCAGAGATGTGGGCTGGAATTGCAGGGTTCCTGAAATAGTTCTAGTTTGAGTTTTAGCTCTTTTATCAAAAACAAAATTTGTTGATGAAACCCATCAGGCAAAAGCCTGAAGTTTTGTTCTTGGCAACAAATCTACAGGAATTCTCCAAGAGTCTTCCTAGTGATGCCAGTTGCTTCACTTATATAACAATGAATGTGCAAAAATCCCCAGGCTATCTTATTGAAAGTTTTAAATATACTGGATCATTTATTTATATGTTTTTATTCCTTAAAATTAGGTAGTTGAAGATTAAAGGGACCTATTATGAATAAGTGAAAAATCTAATATGATATAATTATCATAATATAAAAAATATATCAAATTATGAAGCTGATTTTTTTAAATTATTGACACATTAAAATTTACTTTGTTTTCAGGTCATTAGCCCATGACAATTTTTGCCTATGAAGCCCTCTGTTGTGTAACACTCCAGAACCAGATTACCCTTAAGCTATGGCATCACCAATGGTATAGGTACTTGATGACTAATGGAAAACACATGTTCCTGGCTGGAGAATAGATTGGTGGTTCCTGGCTAAATTTTATTTACTGCAGGAATTATTCAAGGATTAACTAGTGGAGACATTTACCATAAAGAAATGGGAAACTACATAGAAACTCATGGGAGAATTAAGGTTTCATTGTGATTTGATGACCCATGGACTAGTGCCTTTGTACAAAAGCCATTCAAATGTTGTCTTCAGGGAATTATACAGACTGAGTTTGCATGAGGTTCATAATACTGCTGCATGCCAGAGCTGCTGTATACAGTAATTTGTCAAATGTGTTTTGTCATAGCAGTCTGTAATGGTGTACAAGTTTAATGAATTAGACTCAGTGGCCTAATTAACATTTCTGTTGCAATTGTACCATTGTTCATAGCAACAGAAAATGTGTGCTTTTCATGAATTCTTGTGTTAACACTTCCTGGCTTTGTGTATTTGTTTAGATTTTTATTTTGCATTAAATATGGAGGGATGTTTACATTGCAGGTAAGAAGGCAAAAAAAGTATAACAGTTTACCTACAGTACACATCATTCTCCAAGGTTGCCTTTTTGTATATTTTTCTATGCTGTTCTATAAACACCCAAATTAAAGGCTAGCATGTTTCCTGACCTCACCTATTAGACCTAATGGTCATGGCATCATGTATTTCAGTAGGCTGGTCAAGTTCTAATTATGTCTAGAGACAACAAATGTAAAAGGATAATATTGCTTAAAACTGCTTAATATTTTAACGTTTAGCATTAACTCACCTGACTGAAGAAATGACCGCCCTGGCCTGTCAGGAAGGCGTTCTTACCAGACCCTAAGCAGACGACACAATCTGGGGTAGAGTGAGGAAACACGGGGAAAAAAGGGAGTCGGGAATGAAGACAGGGGGGCGGGACCATGATGTGCTGGTGGTCAGGGGAGGTGTGGCTGAGGCAAACAGTCCGGAGCTGAGTCCAAAAGGGGAATCCAAAAACAGGGCAAAAGTCCAAAGCCAGGCGATCCATCCAAGACAACAAGATAAAAACAAGAACCGGGTCGGAACTGGCACGGGAACGGGAACAGGAACAAATACAGGAACTAAAACCTTAATGGGATCAGGCGCTGCCAGGTCCCGGACTCGCCTGGGACGAAAACCAATGCAGAGCCCGGAATAGCGTCAGCATCTGGCTTTTAAGGGAAACTGAAAAGGGGGCTGGTACAGGGAGCAGGTGCAGGAGATGAGTACAAAACAAGAAAAGGCTGGAGCACCCTTAAGAGGAGGGGTTTACAATCGTGACATGGCAGTAAGGTCAAGAATGAACCCGGGAGGCAGCTGTAATGGTGAAGATGGAGTGGATGGACAGATGCTGGAAAAGATGACAGCAAAATGGTGCACAGCAGCAAGTATTTTTAATTAAGAGCGAAGAAGAGTGAGAGCACAACTTAACCTTGACTCAAACTTTATGTTTACATCAAAATTATTGGATAATTATGGCAGTTGTCTAAAGATCAATCTGTAGTTGTTTTTTAGGTTTTCTGAAATTTTTTTTTTGCATGCTTCCCACCCGAACCCCAAAATGTAAAAATTGCAAAATGGTTAAGAAAGAACTCAATGTGGAATTATTGGTACAATCCTGAAATTACTTCTATTTTGATAACCACGCTACTGATTGTCATCTATTTTAGTGGTGAAAACAAGAACTAACCCCATGTTAAAAATTGCAGGCTGGGACATACCAGTAAGACTACATTTTCTTTGAAATCTGATTACAAAGAGCGTCTTCAGACCCAGCACACTAATGCAGTTTTTAAAATTAATACATAATTAGCCGTTCAACATCATTCTTCCATGCATGTTTAGACCCTGCTGTGACAGTACATTAGTACCAAGTAGAGTCCAGGACAGTCAATGTGTTCAGAATTATTAACACATAGTTCAGAAATGTATGCTGGGGAGCCATTCTGTTAATTGAAATGCTTGTGGGGGATCTGAATCAGACTCTGTTAACTTTTAGAGGTGAGGTTTAATCCTGATGTGCTGCTGTGGCTGCAATGAAAGCACATAATCTTTCAGAAGATGGGAGGCTTTTCTTGTTCTTCAGAGCTTTATGTTAACACTGTGATGTTATCTACTCACTGAAAGGTTTCACAGTGTATGCATCCTGCTTTCAATATACAAATAACACAGATCAGACTAAAAGTCTAAAGAGGCACTTTGAGAGACATTCAAGGACAAAATACATAGTTACTGCTGTCTGGTTTTGTTTATATAGGTTACATACTCAGTTATGTCTACGATTCGGCAACATCTGCCAGTATCATGTTTCAACCAAATGGTCCAACTTATACCATGAAACTGTGGTGTTCTAGTCAGTATTGTGAAGGTGTAACTATTTAAACATGGTGCAGCATTAATTTTATGTTCCCTCTATAACCTTCTGACATGTAAGAAACCATCCTCTTGCATTTCTTGACAGCAATCTCCTTTGATTACAAGCAAAGTAAAATGCCAAATTATAGATTGTAGGTGACTGGGATTTGAGGACTGGGAAGTGTTAATTCTATCAATAAGTTCTAGCAGTTCTATATGATCTAATAAGTGTTAGATTGCCACGTCACCTGCTTGTTTGATGTGAGACAAAATGACCAAAACAAAAAAACAAAAAAGCAGTTAGAATGTCATTGTTAAGATTATCTACAAACTCACTTACTGTACATTCTCCTATGCTGTTTGTGCCACCTACAGAACACCAGCAGCTCTCTGCCATCTCAGACAATCCAACCTGTGCAAAATGCACAAAGCCAACTCAACAAAAAACGGCTGCTATATTTAAAACAAATGCATTTTTAAAAAGTGTGTAAATTCCTTAACAAATGAAAATACAATCAAGTAAATCCCAGCAATAAGATGTAACAAAGCCAGACAGGCTTCCAAAGTGTGCCTCACATGCTGTCATAAAGCCAGTGTTTGGTTGCTGCTTTTTCATAGCAGTGTATGTATATGTCCATGTAATAATAACAAACTATTTTTTGCTCTTGTCACAGAAAAATATCAACATGATAACAGGAGGATAGTAGAGACATCTTGAAGTCTGGCTGGTATCACTTTTGTACAATATGTGACATTTTCTTCCAATTATAAACAGATAGAAACAGCTGAAAAGATCAGCGTCATGCTTTGTGCTCCAGTGACACAAAGGGCACTTCTCACACCAACACACAAACGCACTCAATCACACAGCTGGTGAAGGAGCAGGATAAATCAACCACTACATCCTCCTTTGTGGTTGACATTGGGTATGAACAGATTAAAAAAGAAACAGGTTTAGACAATCTGAAAGCAGACATGATCATTTCTTGGTACTGCAACAGAATTTCTTTGATATACCGTCAGTGAGACCTGATTAAGTCATCAATTTTCTTTCCATGTTCGAAGAAGGGTGTGCGATTTTTTTATTTAATGTGTTATAGACAAGATTTGTTTAATTCCTGTTGTATTTATGTATCATACAATAAAATATTGGAAAACTGTATTAAGAACAGCAGCATTATCTGTTGAAGTCATTTACTGAAGACGCCTTAGCTTGATAATCAATGATATCAATGTCATACAACAGGAATATTTTATCCAGTGAAAAACTGCACTGAACAAAAATAAATACATTTCCTGTTAGGTTTTTGAGGTGTTGTTCTATAAAGGTCAAAAGACTAAAACCCTTGCTTAAACTATCACAGAAAAGCTTCCAAAAACATTTGTTTACAATGAACTTAATGACAGAAAGCAGATAATTTGGGATTAGTAATCTTCAAACTCAAACATGAAAGCAGAATTTGAATGTAAAAGGATAGAGACTATTTACAATTTTCTATAACAGCATTGTGGAAGGGGTGCAGTGAGTTCAAATGGGTCTGAATGGGTATGATAATTATACAGTACAGCTAGGCAAACCCTGAATGCTTATTAAGATCATGAGCAGGTTCCAGTTATTATCTAAACTTGTTCTACCAGGAAACAATTGTAATTTTTTTTTTGGCTCCTAAACCTACAACTCCAAAATGCATTCATATCAACTCTCCTTTTTTCATGTAAAATAGTCTAAGGTATGTTTATAAGTTTAGAAGGAGGTCATTTTGTAATCCTGTTCATTTGTACCCTCGCGCCCCTCCTTCTACCTCACTTTCACCCTTGCAGCAGCTCCCTGGCTCATTCCTCATGATGCAGGAGGGGTCCTGTCAGGTCTTGCCTTACTGTACATTTGTCATTCCCTCAGATAGGTGAGTTATACCAAATGGAGTTTATGACTAAAGTCAGCAGGGGTGATAACAGCTAAGTTCAGTCGGCCTCAACAGTCCTAATTCGTAATCAATCCTGTCATCATTTTCTCACATTAAAAATTATAAATACATGGAAGATTTCTCTCCATCATGCTCCTCTTTTTCATCTCTCCCCCACCCCATCTCCACCTTTGCAGCAACTGTCGCAATCTCTACATGGCCAGGAGGCTAAGTCAAATCAATTCAAACTCAAACTCAAACACTCAATAAATATTTTCAATACACTACATTATCTGAAATTCCTAATGAAATAAACTTTCACTTTGTCACTACATCACATTAATTTGGATTTAACCAAATTATCTGGAGCTCTGGTTTGGCTGATGTCTTAAGAAGACTTCCATTTTCATGAGTACAGTATTTCACTCAGATGGGACAACACAGATGTCCTCTGTTCTACTCTACACTCTCAGGCGTGGCTTGGATTACAAAGATACTGCTGACATTATATGACGTTCAAGCCTCTCTGTACTGAAGACAGAAAAATTTTCAACATTTGGGTTTGCACTGTTTTTTTTTATTCAAGAGCAAATGTAACAGTATGCAGCAATTTTCTTGAGGTGAGTGTCTGAAGTTCAGGTCTCCTTCAAAATGATGCAGAATCTTGTAACTGTTGTATACTCATTAGCATTAAGCAATATCAAGATGAGGAGATGGAAAATAAAATATGTAAGCTTTTAGTAAACTACTGTCAAACAATGGAAGTATAATTTTGATAAAGACACCTCTGCACATCACATTACCTGTAAATAGCTATCTGTGACTACATATGAGCATGTACAAATTATATTCTACCAACTACATCTTTATGAATCGGTCATTTGTTTTACTGAGTAAAGTTAATGTAGACACTTTCAGAATTGTAATGAAGCATTCCTTATTTTTCTTGGTGAACATCCATCTGAAGTCATCTATTTTCTACTGTTCAGCAATTATCTTTATTTAACTCAGGACTAGAATTACATACTCCATAATAGCTGGAGTGAGAAATAGAGAATTACTTACACACCAAATTAATTAAGGGGTGGCTTTAGGTACAGTATGTTTTGTTGTGCAAGCCCAAAGTACAATTTAGCAAGGATGGTTTGCTACTCTTTCAAATAGAGCCATGGGATACTTAATGGCAAAAAAGAGCAGAGTTTAATATTTCATCCTTAGCACAGTATCCCTGGTCACTATACTTGGGCATTGGTTTAGAAATTCTCTTTTGAAACAAATAATCTAAGTATAATAAAATAATAAAAGTCTCCTAGTTGTCTACTAGCACTACTTACAGCAGGAACCTGAAATTCCTTGGAGGTTTTCCATCCCTTCACTGACCAGAAAAAGCCTTGTTAAGCTACTCAAAGTTTGACAAGATCGGGCTATAAGGTGGTAACACTGCTATCAAGACAAACTTTTAGTTGGAATGTGGAAGAAGTCCACCATTTTTCTGTAGTAATACTAATTTATCCTTCAAAGGAATGAATTAAGTAGTTTGATAGCATTTGGATCCATACGCCTTGTGCCATTTCTTACTATATACTCATTACTTAAACAACAAAAACTTGTGAAATCTGTTGATATCACTTCTGTTAATCTTTACCTTTACAGTGCATTTACAGTAAAATATGTTTAACCTGTATACTTCTCCTCACACATTAAAAAGCAAGATAGTAGATAGTATATTACTACTATAGATAGAAAAAAGTACCGTATTTTAGTATTACATTTCAAAAGGACTTATTCTGACAATAAGCTTGAATTAATGTTAATGCAGTCCATGTTATCAGACACAAACAGTGACATTATTAAAATTCACATCTAATGATCTATTCTTCTTAGCTTATGTTTTCTTAGGGATTTAAATAGCCACGGTTATATAGTTTTTCAGTGAGATAACTGAACAGACAAATTCCTCTTTCAAGGTAAATAATACATATTCCAGGCTCTTTTATTTTCTCTCTCACATGTATTTATTTTTCAGTGAAGATATTGCATAAGCATCACCTTTTCATGATGCTCATTTTTAAAATGTATTTATTGTAGTGATATCCAGTTTTGAATTGTAACAGTTGTCTCATATTGACAAGTCATACATTACATACAAGTTATACATTTAGCCAGTAAGTATGTTCAAGTATTGAATCCTTTTGATTCATTTTATTGTTTGATTGGAATCTTGAGGTTTCAAGGGTTATTCAAATGTACATTTGAGTCCTACAATGGACTTGCATCTTAATGGTTAAAGTGAATCATGTTAGAATGGATGAACAAAGCTATTTAACAGCTCTGCTTATGGTATTTCAGGTAAACACAAAGCAATCAGTTAGGTACATTAGTGTAATTATGCCTTTCGAAAATCTCTTCCTGTATTTTATTCTGAAGCTTCAAAAATGTTTCTTTATTGATTCCTTTTCATTTGTTCGTTTACATGTATTCTTTCTTACATCTCTTGGTTTTGCAAGTACTTTTATTTACGTGTGTTTATTCTGTAGGTATCCTTTTGTTCTAGTTGTACACTAAAAAAAGAGACTGAGTTTCATGTTCTACAATTAATATTTTAAAAATGTCAAAGATACCCCTATGACATTACCCCTCCTTTACTATTTTAATCAATCTTGGAACATTCAGACAATTAATTGAAAATTTAAAATACTCACTTCACGGTGTGAGTTTGAAATAAATAAGTCTCATTTTGCTTTCTTCAGACAGGGAGCCACTCAGCTCCATGGTTTTGATGCACTTTCTAGACACTTAAAGGTTAAGATGGCATCCATAAACAATGGTCTCACCCTTAGAGTCAATACTGTAATTCCTTTAGAAAACAAACAGGAGCTGAAAAGCATTAAAGTCAGGGATGCTGGGGGCCTAGAATAATCCCTGGTAAAGCAAATCCAAATGCTACTACACAGTGGATTAGGGTGGCAGAGTTTCCAGACTTTTTTGTCATAGCAGGGCTGACTATGATTGCTTGCATTTTTTAATTAAACATAAAACACTGACTAAAAGACTGATAAACAGGAAGTCTTACTGCCACATCTGTTGTGTTTTCTTAGTCACGTAGCCTCCTTAGTTTGTATTATTGACAGACTTCAGTAAAAATAACACAAATCTTTTAAATTGGTGATTGTAATTAAAGTTGTATGATTGATATACGGTATACTGTAATGTGCAGGAGTCGGGAGGAAAAAAAGTGACAGAGACAAGTGAAACTCTCAGGACAAAAGATACAGTATGGCCCCTGTTATATAAAGAATATCGACAGCATATAATATTGGTTATAACCTGGCTACCATCAAAGATGTTGTGAAAGCAAACCTGGAGAAACGAAACATCAATATCTCTCCTTATCCTTGTCAAAATGAGGAAGCAAGTGAAAACATAAAAGAGTGGATGAGAGGGATAGACTCAACCTGATATCCCCCAAGACAACAACTGCCCAACCTGCCATTGTGTGTGGATCCCCTACTGGCTCTGTCAGGAGCTACACAAACATAAATCCCCCATAAATCTGAACACTCTACAACTAATACAGCTTATTACACCACATTTAAAATTCTCAGTTAATGCATTACTTCCCAGGATAGACAGCTGTTGGAATATTAATGTAGCACAATTGTCTTTTAACAACACTTTTCAATCTCCAAGTTGAAATAAACAACAGTGCTCAAGCAATGGTGTAGCCTACTATAACTGTTCGCAAGAACTGAATTTAGTATGAAGGAGAATATAAGTCTGACACTTAAAATACACAATAATCCATTAATAAAGCCTGTTTCTGGCAAACTCTCCAGAAACGTATTCTCTAATAATGCCAACACATTATGTTTTCTATTTTTTGCTGTTGATCTGAGGCAATTTTGCACACAATACAATACAGTTAATGACAACACTCCAAACAGGTAGAGTGACAAATCTAGAGAAATTCTGCATCCATTCAAAGGCGTGTGCCCTCATGCGTCCTCCATACTTAAGAGTATACATACCTGTAGTCATTGCTATAGTTTCTGCTTTTCAAAATGACGCGTCATTTTAAATCTTCTGCAGCTACACAGCATCACAAGCATTGAAAGAATTAAGTTGTTTGCAACATTCATTTTTTACTCTTTTTTTATGTGCTTTCGTTGCATTTCAATTATTAGGCAGTCACAGATGGCATTAAAATTTCTCAGAGAATTCAGTGAGTTCCATAGACTTCATTTTTGTCTCTTTGTTTCCAAAAGAGACTTTGCTTAGTGGTAGCACAAAGTGAGCAAATTTAGCTAATACAAAGTTTTTTTTGCAGCTAAAAGCAGTAACTAACCAGAACTTGTGTAACCATCTTGGCGCGCTTCACCAGTAGAGTATGTGCATAAATAAATTACAACTCGGTATTAATACCATGCTAAATCAGTTCTAGTTTTTTAAGTAGAATGCATAAAAGCATCTTGTATTTTCTGTTAAATATAAAAATATATTTTAAATAAAAACCTAACCTAAAAGTTTGGGCCCAGGCATGAGTTTCACCCATTTCTGACCCTGCTTATCACTCACCTTTTGATTCAGAGACAGGCAATCAGCCTCAACCACAAGGGATAGCTTATGAATCAATGAATCTGGCTAGATAATTTTTCAAGGGATACTTCTAAATGTAATTTTGTTTTTCTTTCGGGTTTCACTCATTGATTTTGATTTTTCTGGTTCTCAGAGGGTTAAGTTCTTGCATACAACACTATTATTCCTTGGTTTGAGGTATATCCCCCTCTTGCTGTGGTTTACCAAAAGGAAGTTTAGCTCTGAAGTCAGTCCTGTCGAAGAAGCATTCAATGAGGCTTGAACCACAAAGCCCTAGCTCTGCATTGTTGAGGATATTGAGTCATCCCTGTGATTTCTAACCAAACAGCACCTACCAGAATGTTTTGGATTACTCTGACCACAGTGTTTTGCCTTGACTGCACACCCTTGGAAAACTGAGAAAATGTAACAACATTGCAAATAATACTGATTCACACAATATCAAGTCACTGAAAAAGAAAAATCAACAGTATGTGCATAAATCATGGGTGTTATTGTAGAAATGATAAAATAGAGATTCTTGAACCACAATATCTGGTCAAGACATCATGTCTTAAAGGGAAAAGTACAAGAATTCCAATGTTTCACTGTGGTTCTGTACTGCAGTGTAGCTCTTTTTTCCAAAGAAAACAATTTTTGTTGCAGTTGAGTCTACTGGAGATGACCGCAAAGTACTATTGACGTTTTTCTACAAAAACTGAAGCTGTTCTAGAAGTCGGCTACAGTAAAAGAACTGAGTCCTCCACACTGTAACATTCCATTACTACTTTAAGTATTAAAGCTGTAGCAAGACATCTCTCCTTTATCTCCCTGTCTTAAACCCTTTAAGTCGTCTGAGCTCAGACTTCCGAAATTAGGTGGTAATTGATGCCAGATGTGTCTCTGGTGTTTGCGTCAAGCTTTTTGTGACACTCAACTCCCTTTCTCCAAAAATGTTGCATTTTACCGACAATTTGAATGAAAAAAAGATCGCTTTATCTTTCTGTTTGTCAGCCTCTGAAAGGAAAGAGATAAACAGTAGGATTGTAAAAACTGTAATCCAGAGAAACATTTACTTCCTAGTTTTGGAACATATTTTTAAAAGTTTCAAGGTGCAGATCTAGTAAGAAACTCTTACAGTCTAAGCACAGAAAGCCCTCATTTAAATGGACTCGCTTTAATGGACTTTGGATTTAATGGACTGAATCTGCTGAATTTTGTGTGTACAATCTGAAATACCAGACTTTCCTCACAATAACAGGGAAATCCACAAATAATAAACAAGGTAGAATTAAATTCAACATATGTTTAAAATTCAGGAATATCAATGGTGACCTATAGGGGTAGGTCAACTGATGAAGATGGGTGTTGTCTGTGTTTTATATGCTTAAGAAAATTTTATACAGTATATTCATGACACATGCAATGAAGAACTTGTATATTTACTATAAAAAAGGTTCAGGAACAACTTTCATTGCCTGTGTTGATTGCAACATTAGGGAAAAATCTAGAAGGCAGACATATTGTATATATAATCATGTCATACATGATTTGATAGACATTCGGCAATAACAGACACCCCTTCCCCCCATCATTGTAAAGTTTATCTGCAGTCACAAATTTCGCCCTAGACCAAAAAGGTCAGAGGGCCGTTTGCATGTTTTCCAAGAAAAGCAAACACAAAAGCAAAAGCATTATCTCTAAGCATTATGTTTTACCAACTTCTTAACTTACTTCTAAATGCATGAAAACATGATGCTAGGCAGTTACAGTTACTGACAAATTCAAAATATCTCAAGGGACAAAGACACACAGTTTTACAGTTTTACTAAAGCTTTAGTATCACACAAAAAGTGTTAAAAGCGATACATAATGCAACCTCTTGAGACACCAGTTCTTAGCAGTTGAATGTAACTTCAATAAGCATGGAATCAACGTTTTGTCTGTTTAAACACATCATATTTTATGATTTTGTGTGCTTTATTGACTTTGGAAACACTGTGCACTCCCTTTGCAAAACAAAAAATAACCTGGCAATATGAGGCCATTGCAGTTGCTGTTATCAGTCATTAAGATACAAATGAATACTAGGAATAATTACAGCCTGCTGCACAGTAAATGACCAGGCTGGAGAACTCTCTTTAAAAATATGGGCTGATTGCAAAAATAGGATGCAGAATTACAAACAGAAGATTTATTGAAACACAAAGGGTTATAGGTATCTAAACCAAACCGATCTGTCAAGCTATTGAAACAATGTCTGAGAAATGTTTAGATTAGATATTGATTAGTAGCAAACATTTCTTCACACTTCCAATTCTATCAAAGAGATGGTACTGGAAGAATATCGAAACATATTACATTTTGATGAGGTGCAAAAAACTGCATATGATTCATTTAAAGCAGGAACAAGAATGACAAATAAATACCTGTTAATATCTTTCTACCCATTAGCATTCAGTAAAGGTTTCATCCAATACTTTGCTATTAATTTCTACAACAAATAATGCACACAATTTGCTCAATACTGCAACAAAATTGCGAATTATTCATACAGCTATATTAGAATCTACTGTAGGTAGGTTAGAGAAATTTGATATAATGGTAAGGCTTTAGATATTGTAGTACAGTTGCAATACTTTTACACCTTTACTGGTAAAGATGGGAGAAATTGAAAAAAAAATAAAAGTAATCTAATGAGCATATTCCAGCTGGATTATTCCCACTTTTTCTTTCTTTCAAGGGTCATGTCATTTAAAATTTTACAAACATTGCCTGTCACAGCCAGACTTAAGGCTAACCATGAAGGGAGAGAAAGGAGGGGAAATAAATCTGCAACACAAAAAAAGCAGAACCCAACAGATGCCGCGTCTGGCTTTGGCCCCACATGCTACCACTGTCGCCAGCACTGAGGAAGTGTCCCATTGCTGCTTTAATGCTCCCATGCTAATTAGTGCTGAAGCAACCTCTCTTTCTTTCTATGTCTCTCCCTCGCACACACACACACCCACACTACCTCCCCCACACACATGGGACTCCATACAGAGCTGTTCAACTGGACCGCATGTTAAATATTCTGCTTCACTGCAGCTCTCACAATTTAGAACTTTGTTTCTCGCTGAGTCTCCATTTAGTTCTGCAAATATGTTTATCTATCTTGATATTTTCTCTCTATATAAAATAATCTTCACAGGTGCTACTCAACATTAGAAAAGGCAAGAAAGAACATCATTTTTCAGAAGCAGGTGTGATGTTGCCTGTGTGGCTCTTTTCACATTACTGTGTTTTTATTTTCATGGACCTCTTTAAACCTAAGGCAAGGTTAACAACACTACACAAGTGGCTCCTCTGGTAAAAAACAGACTACAGAATTACACCGCGTGCCTGAAGGGTGCTTAATGAAATTTAGGCTATTGTTTTTGAAGGGGCACAATTGATTGAGTGCTGCCAAGCATGAACGGAATGGAGTTGGGACATTCACAGTTTACCACAAATAAGAGACCCCTGAGATAGGCCAAGTATTGAGGTCTGCGCCTGCTGTCCAGTTAACATTAATGGTCTGCTGTCTGTGCTCAGTGCAGGAAGGCTTGATATGTTGATGAAGCATAGGTCTCTGGAGACACATGCATTTTGTCTTCATCTCCACCAGCTGGAGTGGGGTCTCGGCAGTAAATTGGTTTGAATAATAACTGACTATTCCTCATAAAAGTCTGCGTGTGGGGGGATGGAGGGAGGACAGAGAAATTGATGGATCTGAATTTTAATAAAAATCAGATTATGAAAGATGTTCAATGTCAAATCCTTCTTTGAATGCCAAATACATCAAGAATTTGAATTATTCTATTTTTTCCAGAATATTTTTTCCAGAATGGTAACATTAGTGCTTTCAAATTTTCCTTCTTTCATTCTCATATAAATGCATCAAATATATCTGAATCCATATTTATTCAATAATCATGATAAAATTACTAGAATTATATCATGATATAATGTCATAGAAATCATCAAACATGTCTATGACTATTAAAACCTTAATATTCTCATGCTTAAAAAGTTGTTGTTTCTTTTTGGGGAGGAGAGGTGGCTGTTTGCTTTTTTTAATCGGCCAAGTTTGGTTTAACACAAATTTAACACAAATGTGGAAGTGCTGCAGCTGCAGAAATAAATGTTAGCAAAAGTCTTGACATCTGTGAGTTTTTTCAGACATACTGTAAGTCAGAATTCTGCCACCAGGACACATTTGTGCAGGATTCTATGGATTACATTGTGAGTTTCTGCTGTTGGTTTTGTTACACAGATATTTTTGGTTTATATTTGGTTTATATTTTAAAAAAGAATAAATACCTTCGGTGATAATGCAGAAATATAATCATTGCATTACCACTGTTAAGAATTAGGCACATTTATGTCTGGCAAAATTGTATTTTTATTATTATGTTTTGGCCATAGCAATCTTTCAGCAATAACAATGACTGCAGGGGCTATCCCACAAGTGTAAGACTATGCACACTTATCAGCACTTGTGTTCAGTGGCAGTTTAAGCGGAACATCTTAATTAAATACAAATGTTTATCTGCGTCGCAGCCCTGCAGCTTGCCTTCCTGGATGGGTGACCGTGGAAACCGCAAAAGACTGATAGAAGTTCTCGGCTTCATTACATTTCATTACAGGAAAATGTCTACATACTCCCCTCCGCTGGCTATGGCAGCGAGTCAAGGAGAGAGAAGCAGAAAATAGGGAAATCGTTTCACTGCTGTGCCTTTGATCTTTTGCAGTTTAATGTGCTCGCATTACTTAATACAGAAAAGTCATTCATCGGACACACTTTAATAACTTTGTTTTTACAGACCTTCTTTTAAAAGAGAAACCCAAATTTGCTTTTCAAAAAATACTCACTAGGTATGAAAGGGGGTCCAATATATTTTTTCTTTTTCTTTTTAAATGAGTTGCCAGATACTCCACCCACAGTTAACACCTCCTCTGGGACAGTATTGATTTGAAGTTTTTAATGAGGTGTAAGACTTAATGAAGGTGACTTTAACCAGATATAACGCTGACTTAGAAGCCAAGGTAAAGCTTGGCCTTAGATTCTGGTACAGACTTCATAATAGAGGTCTTTCAAAGGCTAAGGCAATTATTGTGTGAAAGATATAAGCTACTCCACCTTTAACCCTCCACCGTCTTACAACTTTATGAGAAACCTCTGACAAACTTTGAACACAGACAGCAAGTCTTGCTTTTACCTGCAGACAAGGTCTATTGATAAGTTCTTGGTTGTTGGACTTTGGAAAAGAAATTTTGCCCTCATCTTTTAAACTGTATTGCTACAACTGAGTAATGAATTGCTGAAGTAAAATTCTGCCATTCATGCCAAAAAAAGCAATTAAATGTATTTTAATTTTACTAGCAATTAAAATGAAGTTTCAGCTTATACTTAATTTAAGCTCTTGATTTATTGTCAGTTGCCACGTTCTGTGTACTTTATGCACAGTAATTACACTTTTGGGTTAACGGCTGCTGGATGGTGGATAGTTGGACAAGCTGGCATAAGAATAAAGAACAAAAAAAAACTAGACATTTAAATAATTCCCTCTCTGTCTGGGTATTCTCAGTCTTAGAAGCACAGAATACTGTTGAATGCTGCTGTCACATTCACATTTCATCTTTATTATAATGATAATAGTGTCCTTTGGTTCACTTTTAGACGACAGCAGTTCTGCTCAGGTTTCAACAGGAATAAGGGTTTTCTGCCTTTGTGAGAGACAGATTGTTGGCACAGCTATCCCAGACCACACAGCCTCTTTTAACTTTGTACGTCCCTGTATGTGATTTTTATACAGTGAAAAACTGCTCCTTCAAACAAAGCAACTGTTAGAAAAAAAGATGTGAGGTTTAGTGGGGTACATCCAGTTTGGTTCTTTCAACAACCAGGCTTAAATGAGAAATTACTAATGTGATGTACAGGTACTGTATGCTCATGGCTCTGCCAGATTTGAACAGGACATGGAAGACTTAAGAAGACAATTTCTTTCACTATATGCAGAAATACTATAACAAAATGCTCGACAAGGTGATACAGATGTATAAATACTATGATAAAGGTTGCTTTTACACAGTGCTATAATGCTGTCAACCAAAAAATTGGAACTATTTGTCTTGCATACCTAAAAAATAAATACTTTTTTAATTGAAGCTAATGAAGCTTTGGTCATCACAACAGTCGTAGTGGTTATGATACTAGCCTAAATGCCTTAATTCAACCTTAATGAACTATTGAAACCTTCAGTTACCTATTTGCTAATTGACTAGGCAGAGTATCTTTTAAAATGTTAACGAGAAGCTCGGTCTACATTTACTGTACAATAGTCATGTAACATTTCTGCAATAGAAGTAATGTTCTTAGCTGAAAGAGACTGCTAACGCTTATTCTCCCTTAATTTTTGAAAAGGGTGTCTAAAAGAATGAAATGAAATAAATAGTTTTAAAATTTAAAATTGCTCTTAATTTAAGATCAGGAATCTACTTATTCTTTATCATTTAATTTTATAATTTGACTTGCCATTCTCTCATGTGTCTTCTTAATCCAATGTGCCAAAAGACCAGTCAAGGGTTTTGAAATGCCTTTCAAGCTACTGTGGGTTATGTCACCATAAAAGGTTCGTAAAGTTTTTTTTTATTTGTTCAAAGCTAGAAAATGCCATCACAATATTCTTGAAATCAGAGTATTTTTTAAACCTGTAACTCAGTGCAATAAGATCATGTAAAGAAACTAGCTCCCCCACGATTATGCATCCTAGTGCTGAAGCCTAGGGTAGTGATAATTAAAGTTTTAATGGTGTTGGTTTAGCAGTTCCTGTAGTAAAATCCTCCAAAACTGACAAGTTGAGTATTATCATGAGTATTTAAGTCTGGATGTTGCATGTTGAAACACAGTCCTGTGACTGAGTCCCCACTGGTGCCACAGAGACAGGATATATTAGACTAGAGTAAGCTGGATAATTCCCAACTCACCTTTCCACCTCAATCCCTTGACCAAAGGACAGTGATGACCATACAAATTGGAGCTGTAGCTTTTTGGCAGTTCACATAATACTGTCTTCCATCTTCCCTATGTATCATGGACTGGTTGACATTTGGAAACAAAACCTTAATTGCTTTCCAAATACATCAAATTAGATTCGTACCATGCCTAGACCAATACAGAGAATCTATGCTGTTTTAAATTTGCAGCTGCACATAGTCCAAATGTGGAGTGAGTGTTGTTCTGAAGTCATTACACCATAGGTGTCTTCCTCATCAGACACCACCTGCAGGACCTTTAGAGAGTCCAATTTGTCCAAATAGTATATCAGTAAGATGCACCCACTAGTGGAGAAACTGAGGTGCTAGCAAAGGTCATGACCTTGAAGGGTCAGTCTCTGACTTGTGCTACTGCAGGAAACCACAGAACAAAAATGCTTAGAGGCAGCACTAAAACATGGGCCTTCTTCCCCTTCTTAGCTCCAAACAGACTTTCAGAGTAGCAGTTGCTTGGCAACTGGAAAACCTTCATGCATTTTTCTCTCTTAAGCATTTCTGAATATCTAATTAAACTCAGCTGTATTCTGAGAAGTGTCCACTGTTTTCAAACAACATGGACTGAAAAGAATAATCATCAGGGGCTGATGATCATTCAGTTGATATTGAAAAATATATTTGTTTTTCTTTTACAAGAAAAAGCCTCAAGCACAGTACAATGTATTATTTTTTTATAAGTGATATTGGTTACTTTTCAATGTTCAATGTGAAGAAAATAAGGAATGAAGAAACTGCACTTAATTGTATTTAAAAAGGGAAATGTCATCTTAACTTAATTTTACATTAAAAACTATTACACAGGGATTAGTTTAGTTGTTATGACATATACTCTTTCTAAATGCATTATATTATCCATAACAGCGCAAGGCTGTGAAATATAGTCAAAACAAAGATGTAAGTAAGTATCTAAATAGTAACATCGAAGAGGATATTTTCTTTTAACAAGAAAATAGTCATATTTTGAGACAAGCTTATTATGAAAAACAATATGGAAGAGATGCAAGAATACTACAAAAGTCCTTTATTTTTAAACAGAAAGTCATTCTCCTGCTACAAAAGAACATAATCCTGTTAGGCAGTTAAACAGTCTGCTATCAGTTTTCCAATACAATATACCTGTTTGAACTTCTTATATTTAAAGGAATGAAATGGACAGATTTTTTAAGTTCAAAGTCAAAAGTTTAATTTTTACTGCACCATAAATTTAAAATATCATCAGAAACATTTGTCAACATGATAAATCGCTGTGTAACTGAAATGTACAATGCTTAACTAGATTTAATATTTTCACTTCAATTACAGTATATAGCATTATTGTTTTCGAACTGTACCCTTCTTCAGTTTCACAAAAAAAGTGCTCTTCCCAAATTTAAGATTGATCTCAAGTGACTATTAGGAATTTGTGATCTGAGCTAATGAGATTAAATTTCAGTCTGTGGTGTTTAAATCACTTTAATTATTGTCACAACATCAACATGATTTTCAGCACATGCCAAAATCCCCAGGGGCAACCGAAGGATTAGCACGTTCCAATGTTTAAAGCTGTCACAAAAAACATGCAGTCCATTGCATGATCTTCATTGTTTCTTTAGCTTCTTTGAGTGTCAGGGTGCATTTATAAAAGCTGAACTCCATACTGTTAATAAAGGGGACAGTTTTTTCAAAGACAAGGTTAAACCAGTGCTAGTATGTTTGATTTGGTGTTGGAAGCCTTGACTTACGTACTGCATAATGAGATGGTATAGGTCAATGTTTTTCTTTTTTCATTTAACTGGACCTCTTTTCATTGATCTTGTGATATGTCAAGGAAGGAATGTGCTTCCTAAGAAGGGTGTCAACGTCGTGTTACTGTTGTATCAGGGGTACCTTGACAGATGGGTGTCTTTGAGGATGTGCAGTTCTGTGCATGCCACCTGGATATTTGGGTCGTGTTGAATAAAGGCAGGGTGCAGGGACAGACTATTACAGCATACCAATAGGGAATGGGTCAGGCAGTGAGACAGAACTGGTTGACTATTTGGACAAGAGGAATCCCCAGCCTCAACCAAATGAGGGAGTAAGACAGAGTAGTCCAGGGACTAGTAGAACAAGGGGTTTAAACTGCAGAGAGACACATGTGAGACTGTTTTATGAAGGCTATTGAGAGATTGAATGTTAGGGCTGTTCTGACCCATTATTCCTGTCACATTTTGATGTATTTCAATTGTTTAAAGGAGTGGTTCTCAACTTCTGTTCTTGAGTATGCCTGTTATTTAAAATGAGTTCCTGATCTCTAGCTAAGAGATTACTAAGAATCTTAAATTGAATGTGACCCTTATTCAGAGATGTAGAATACTGTACCACCACTTGGTTGGTTGGTTAGAACAGTGACTCAACACCATTAATTGGGCACCTATTAAAAGTCGTCTAGACAGAAATAAGGCAACAACACTTAATAAGCAAATCAAGAAGAGAATGGAATTGAATTGCAAATATATTTGCAACAACAGTTCTGTTTCTGAGTACTTTTGAAACTGAGTGCAGAAATTGGTTCAAAATCTATTCATGCAATTATAAAGGGATCGATTAGGCTCGGTGATTAAGAATACCGGAAGATACAGCGTCTGTCTTCCAGGAGAACCACTGCTTCTAGCTGAGAATCACTAGGAAACCTAAATAAAGGATTCCTGAGAACCACTAAGAATACTAAAGGTAAAGGCACTACACCACTTACTGTATATCACGGATAAAGGCCTCATAGACAAAAACATATGTTCAGCCATATAGATGATTACCATGGAGTTACTGTGTTTAGCTTTGCTTTTAACCCACTTGACTATATGGCTGACACTATATGGGCACAATCTGACTGTCCTGATGATATAAGCCAAAGGAAGCTACAATGGTGTCAAAGATGGGAATGGCAGAGGGCTACTGATCAGAGAACCAAGAAGTCTGATGTCTCTAATTTATGTAGAGGAGGGAGAATCAGGAGCTTGTCCTCTTCCTAAAGATGCGTTGTAAACCCCAAACTGATTAACAAAAATGTTGCCACATTAAGTGTTTATTGGGTGTATAAGCAATCCACGCCAAATTAATATCTGCAAGAGTGAGGAGATATGCAACTGAGGAGAGAGAGTAAAACACTGGCAGGGAACACAGCTTAAAGAGACTGGGCAATCTAAGCTATCCATCAGGTAGATTAATTCATCTGGCGCACAGATGCCCACTTCCATCAAGCTGCTGCCTCAAAAGGAGGTAACAGGACACCAAGACCCAGTCAGATTTATTAAGTGTCACTGATCACACAAGTGAAACCCTGTCTAGTTTCTAATCACACTTACCTTGCCAAGATTGAAAGCATTTTTAAATGCTGTATGTCTAATTGTGTTTAAACAAATCAGAAGTTTGCAAATATGAATTTATTTACATTCTACATTAAATTCAGGAGATACAGACATCTACAAGTGAATGCCTTTACAGTACATTAAATGGGTAAAGGTTTACGACGTATTTGGAATTGAGTCTGCTTGACTTGAGGGATGAAGGCCTGGCCAAGTAGATCAGGCACTCAAACCCCCTTTCACAAACCAGAACTGCTTTTGAGCAAGGAATGCTGGGAAGGAATGTTTGAACTCTCCTCCCCGATTTTATGAGCTCCAACTATTAAAACATATTATGATTATGATAACAACAGTAATAGTCAAACATTGTAGTGAATTTAATTTTTTTAATTGAATTATTGACTTTTAAGAGCTCTTTCAATGTTATGGTCAAAATATAATTATTGCAAATTATATAAAATGTCTATAGGCTTAGCACTTATTTTGCATATCTCGCTTGGATGAGTTGTCTGTAGTAACTCAACTGACCATAAAGGTGAGGCTGACAGGACTC